>NC_056746.1:862349551-862592944 GCF_019279795.1 Protopterus annectens | reverse complement strand
AAAAGGCGTTCTGTTCGATTCTCTGCTACAGCGTCTTGTGTGTGGAGACATGTGTGAATGGGCATACCTTCGTTGAAGGTTGTGCGTCAGAGCTGGCAACTCTGCACGTAAAAATCTACTGCCAGTCATTAGCGGACCGGAGCTCCGCTGTGGTGACCCCTAACCGGGAAAAAGCTGAAGGACACAACTTGAAAGGGATAAGCAAAGGGGGAGGGGGGTGGTTGTGGGGCAGATAGTCAGATGGACCCTGGTCCATCAGGAAAGGGCTGTTTTGGAGGTGGGGTTTGCTGTGAAGGACAAAAGGATTGTTGCCTCTTTCCTGTTCTCTTCCATCTTGGGTTGAGCTGCTCTGGACTGCTTCCTGACAAAGGCAGTTTTAGATGGGAAGTTTCTCTGGAATTTAGGAAATGGAGAAACGATGTGGTGTTTTAGGTCTTTTAGCTCCTTTCCTCTCTCTCTTGCAGGATTTGGAAGAGTTCAGCACCTGCAGAGCCAAACAGGGCTTCATTGTCCAGGGGAGCCATCCATCAACTTCGACTTGATAGCTTCCAGTAAAGGTGGTAGTCTGAGCCATGCAAACCTTCCAAGGACAGACCCAAATGCAGCTGCCCTAGCAGAACATTTGATAGAATGCCTGGTGGCCTGGGAGGTGGCAGCTAACAGGGATGTAAAGCTAGGTTTTTGGTCTCAGAATCAGGTAATCCAGAAATTAAGACAGCTGAGACAAGAATTCGAAAGAATATTTAGTCATATGGGTCCGGTAGTTTATAGCCTGGAATACAAGAGTTGCAAAAGTATATACTTACGTACCTAGCCTTCCCAAATGCCTGCTGTCCTTGTCTGAAGGAAGCAGTGAAGTGGAGGGAGGAAGCTTAGAGGGTTTGTCAGAGGACACCGTCATGACTGATGGATCAGCTGCTGGTGCTCTGAATAAATGAATACAATCCACAGGTACCCTATAAAAACGTTTTTTTTTAGGTGTTGGTGGCTGGGAATCAGGAGCCTTGCTAGAGGATGCAAAGGCATCTAAGAAGGCCAGAAGGATAGCGGGAATAGCAGAGGGACTAGGGGTTTCCACTTGCAAAAGATATTAATACTTTTTTTTTTTTTTTTAAATATCTGTTATTTCAGTGCTTTCTCACTTGAAATGTTCTTGCATTCTAGTAAAAAAGTATCACTCAAGAAAATCTCTTCCTGGGAATCCGTCCCATTAGAATCTTCCTCAGGGAAGGCACAATCTAGTGGAGGGAGGTATCTGGGAAAAGTATGTTAGAGCCTCATCAGAAGAGTTATCCTCTTGGATGACTCTTCCCCGAGCCTTTTATGTGATTGAGCAGGCCATGGGGCTGAAGTGATATGAAACCCTGGGGAGGGGGTTGAGAGACATTAAGGTAATGAAGATGCTTTGAGGAAAAGGCCTACCAATCTACTTGAGGACAGGAAGTTGGAAAAATGCATTTTGTTTTTGGTTTCTTTTTACTGGGCATGTCCATTCTATGGAGAGAAGTTGGGCCAGATGTAGGCCTGCATTCTATAATGTCTGTATCCACTTCCTCACAAAAGGATGGTCGCAATCCCACGTGGCCCTTCAGAAATAATGAGTTGGGGTTCTGCCTGGATGTCCGAAGCAGATGCCTGTAGTACCACATGCTCCTATCCTGTTCCAAGGCGACCTCGGTTAAGGGTTCGGCCTGTGGTTCAGACGACAGCCTAGAGCAAATCTTCGGGCTGGTGGAAGTCTCAGGAGAGACGTCTGGCCCTGGAGGTTCAGCTGAAGCTTCTGGCCTGGGTTTTTTGGCTTTCCACTTTGCTAACAACTCTGTTTCTGAGGTTGAGGGACCCTCCATCCTTTTGGTGAGGAGTTTGAAATGCTGATTTTCCAGATAAATGGAAAGCGAGTTAAGCCGACTCCATAGGGTTTTTTGGGACAAAACTGGCAAATAAGGCAGGCTTTATGGTTGTGGGAAGTCACAGACAGACACTGTTGATGGCTGTCATGTGGAATCTGACGTCCAAATTCACATTTGCCCTTCCTGGACGACATTAAACTTAAGACACTATCAAAAGTAAGAAAAAGATTCCCCAACGGGGCATTTATCTGGGCACAAGTCTTAGTCAGACCGTATGTACAGGAAGTGCATTCTGTATGGTGGCATGGTTCTTGTGTACGTCACTTTTATAGCCTACATCTGACAGACTACGTGCGACGTACCACGTACCCCAGGCACTAAAGACTTCTGTAAACAAGCCAACGTTGGGTTACTTGGCAGGCAACCTCCGTCATGCAAAGAATACTGCAACAGCAGAAAGAACAGTTTTGTACCTACCATAAATGTAGATGTTCGAGTGCTAATACAGCTGCAGTCATAACAGATGAGTTCTCCTGCCGTCAGGCGGGTCCTCTGTCGGCCGAATTCCAAAGTCTAGGTCCGGCGTCGGTTGTTGTCGCTTCTTCCCTGACGTCAGTGCGACAGGGGTATAAAAGAACCAGCCAACGCCATTTTCTTCAGTTTTTCTTGCCCCAGATGTCAGGTGCCCCCAGAAGGAAGGCAATACATAAATTTGTGTAATAAATCAATGCCATATAATCAAAATACAATAGTGCAAGCAAATACATCAAGAATGAATACCCCAATCAGGTTGCATGAGGAGGTGTTAGCCAATAGGCCTGCCCCAAGAGGGGAAGGAGGGAGGGAAACCTGGACTGCAGCTGTATTAGCACTCTAACATCTACATTTATGGTAGGTACAAAACTGTACTATGTTCATCGTGCATACAGCTGCAGTCATAACAGATGGGTAGAATCCCAAAGCTAAGAAAGGGGTGGTAGGCACTAGGTGGAACTAGGAGGAGCCAGAATGCCCTGCAAGACTGCAGTGGCGAAGCCCGCTCTAGATTTGGAGTATAATTGAAGGTGGTAGTACTTGGAGAAGGTATGCACAGAACTCCAAGTGGCTGCTTCCAAAATATCTTTGGTAGGAACTCTGAGAAAAGCTGCAGAGGTAGCCGTGGCCCTTGTGGAGTGAGATCTGATGCCTGTAGGTACAGCTTTGCCATGAAAAGAATAGCAAAAGCGTATGCAGTGGGCTATCCATTTTGAGATTGTCTGTTTGGAAATTGGCTTTCCTTGAGCTCCTATAGCATAGGACACAAAGAGCTGTTCTTATTTTCTGAAAGGCTTTGTTCTGTCCAAATAATAACGCAGTTGTCTGTGGATGTCCAAGGTATGTAGTGATCTCTCCCCTTTGTTTTGAGGATTAGGATAAAAGGTAGGTAAGTGTATAGCCTGATTCAAAGCTACCCTGGATACCACTTTTGGCATAAAGGACAGGTTGGTTCGTAAGGAAACTCTGTCCTGATGGAAGATGATAAAAGGCTGCACAGCCATGAGAGCTTGTAGTTCCGATACCCTACGAGCTGAGGTAATAGCCAGAAGGAAAGCTGTTTTCCAGGACAAATATTGCAAATCTGATGAGGCAGCTGGCTCAAAAGGAGGCAAGGTCAGCTTTTCTAGAATGAAATTGAGATCTCAAGCAGGTATTGGTTGTTTCCTTGGGGGTTTTAGATTCTTAACCCCTCTGAGGAACTGTCTTAAGAGGGGGTGAGAGAATAAGGGTGGATCAGTGTTGTATTCTGCAGAAATGGCTGAGGCATGGATTTTGATGGAGGAGAATGAAAGTCCACTGCTTAGCAGCTCAGCAAGATACTGTAATATTTGAGGTAAATTCAGTTTTCCAGGATCCTGGCCCTTTTTCTCATTCCAGACACAAAACAGTTTCCATTTTGCGGAGTAAGCTTTTCTAGTAGACGGCCTTCTGGCCTCCAAAATGACATCCTGCACCTCCTTGGAGAGTAGGGTCTGTTGTGATGCTAAGGAATCTTCCATGTGGCTAGATTGAGTGTTTTTAGCTGACTGTGAAGAGTGTTGAAGCTGTGCTGAGTCAGAAGAGGAGGCATTAGAGGCAGGGTCCATGGTGGGGAATGCGTCAGGCTCCTCAGAAGTGGGTACCAGTGTTGTCTTGGCCAGTCTGGAGCAATGAGAATCATCTCTGGTCTGTCTGCTCTGGTTTTTAATAGAACTTTGGGCAGCAGAGGAAGAGGTGGGAAGGCATAAACTGTCATTGATGTCCAACTGAAAGAGAGAGTGTCCACTCTCCAGGCCTTTGGCTGAAAAATCCTTGAGCAGAATTTTGTCAATTGCTGATTTTTTGTGGGAGGCAAAGAGATCTATGTCTGGCCTTCCCCATGCTTGAATTATCTCTGTAAAAACTTGAGGATGCAACTTCCATTCGTGTGGATCTGTCATATTTCTGCTTAGGTTGTCTGCCAGCGTGTTTTCCTTGCCTGGCAAGTACTGTGCTTGAAGTTCGATTTGTAAGTCCAGGGCCATGTTCCAAAGTGACATGGCCAGCCTGTATAGGGGGTATGAATGGGTTCCTCCCTGTTTGTTTATGTACCACATTACTGTGGTGTTGTCCGTCCTTATCAATAGTTGACCTGGTTGTAGAAGGTCTTTGAAAGCTATAATAGCATTTATTACTGCTAGCATTTCCTTTTGATTGATGTGAAGGTGCTTTTCTTTTTGGGACCATTTGCCCTGAATGCACCGATCTGTCATGTGCGCCCCCCCCAGGCGTAGTCCGGGGCGTCTGTTGTGATGACTAGATTTGCTTGAGGCTTGCTGAATGGGAGACCTGTGTGTTCGTTTGGCATGCTTGAGCCCACCACAGAAATTCCTTTTGAAGACATGGAATTAGTGGTATTATTGTTTCCAAACTGTGGCTGTGTTGAGACCATAGGTTTTTCAGGTACCACTGAAGTTTCCTCACATGCAGCTTTGCACATAGGATTAGTAAGATGCAAGATGCCATGAATCCCAGAGCCTGCAGGATTTTCCTTGTAGTCAACCTGGTGCAATTTGATAGTGTTCTGAATTATTGAGTTAGTTGCCCCTGATTCTCTGGCGTGAGGTAGGCCATCTGGGTGTTTGTGTCCAAGTTGGCACCCAGGAAAATTATTTTCCGAGAGGGTATTAGCCTTGATTTCTTTTTGTTGACTGTGTATCCCAGAGAGTTCAACAACATTATTACATAAGCCAGATGTTTCAGAAGAATGTGCTTGCTGTTCGCTTGGATAAGGCAGTCATCCAAACAGGGGTATATCTGTATCCCTTGAAGTCTGCAGTAGGCAATTACTGATGCCAGGCATTTTGTGAATACTCTGGGCGCAGTAGATAAGCCAAAGGGCAATGCAGAGAATTGATAATGGATTGAACCTTCAAGAAATCTGAGGTATCTTCTGCAATTTTGTCTGATTGGGACATGCAGGTATGCCTCCTTGAGGTCCAATGTTACCAGCCAAGACTCCTTGCCCAGCATGGGAAGAAGCTGCTGTAGAGTGAGCATCTTGAATTTTGGTACAAGTAGAAATGTGTATAGGATGGATAGGTCCAAAATAGGTCTCCAATCTTTTCCCTTCCTTGGTACCAGGAATAGTCTGGAATAAAAACCTTGACCTTCTTCGTGAGTAGGTACCTCCTGAATAGCTTTCATGTCTATGAGATCTGAAATTTGTCTTTGTGCCTCTGCCCTTTGATTGTGTAGCAGGTTTGGCATGCCTCTCATTTTTGGAAGGGTGTGAAAATGGAATCTGTAGCCTCTGTTTATAATGTCCAGGATCCATTTGTCTTCTGTGACAATATGCCAATTTTTTGAAAATAATGCCAGTTTTCTGTCTAAGGCTGCTGCCATTTGAGCCTTGCTTGGCATGCAAAGGGGAAAGTCATTGGGCTTGCTTTCTGAATGGCTGCGAGTTATCCTCACCAATTCTGTGTAGGAGCTTGCCACTGTCTGCCTCTAAACGATCCTTGGGATTGCCCTCTGCCCCTCAGGCACCTGTATCTACCTCTTTGGGGTCTGTCCATGGCTGGAAAGGACCAATTTTTGGAAGGCCAATTTCTACTGAAACGTGGGGGTTGTACCTGTAGAAAATCTTTCACTGTTTGCATTGATATAGAAGTTATGTTCTTACCATAACGTTCCATGTTAGTTGTCTTCTTCTCGCCTTCTTCTTGCTGGATGGGTTCGGAGCCGACTGCCCGACTGCCACTGTAAAAGCTCGAGAGTTGGTTCCACCGGCTCGAGGCTCCCCTTATATCCCACAATGCTAGGCGAGAGTTACCTCAGATCTCGTTTGTAAGCTAACCCCAGCTTATAATAGTAACAGAATAACTCTAAACAGAGTCCACCTCTAACAACAGGAAGAAAGAAGGAAGACCTACATCCTGAACCAGGAAATATGCATAACAGCATATGCCTAAGAAAGAGGTGGTAGAAAGAGAGGTCACAATCACAACTCCTCTAGGTCTGTCCAGGCCAGGGGAAGGAGGGACGAAGAAGAAGGCGTGAAGAGGACTACTAACATGGAACGCTATGGAAAGAACATAACTTCTATATGTTAAGTTGTCTATCTCGCCTTCATTCTTGCTGGATGGGACCGGCCCTAGCACCTTGTCCCGGTGGCCTAACGGAACAGACTCCTGAGAACAGTGGAACCAAAGTTAGCTCTATGCCTAGAAGCTAAGTCCAACTTATAATGAGAAATGAAAGTGTGAGGAGTAGCCCAAGTAGCCGCTGCACAAATGGTTTCAATAGGCAGTCTGTCTTGGAAGGCTAAAGAAGTAGCCAAAGCTCTGGTGGAATGGGCCTTAGGTTTATTAGGCAGTTTTTGGTGTCTAATTTCATATACAAGGGAAATCAAAGATGTTAGCCATCTGGATAATGATACCTTTGAAACTGAAAGTCCCTTTCTGCTTTCCGCATAGGAGAGCTGATCAGATTTTCTGAATTGTTTCGTTCTATCCAAGTAGTACCTCAATTGACGATGAACATCCAGGCAGTGTAATTTTTGTTCAGACCTATTGGAATATTCTGGAAAAAAGACAGGGAGGTCAATGCTTTGATTTAGATTTGACGTCGAGACCACCTTAGGCAAAAGGACGGTTAGTTCAGAAGGATACTCTGTCCTTATGAAACAATAGATAAGGAGGTCGACAGCTGAGTGCTTGAAGCTCTGAAACTCTTCTAGCTGAAGTAATAGCTACCAGAAAAAGAGTCTTCCATGATAGAAATTTTAAAGAACAGGAGACTGCAGGTTTGAACGAGGGAAGAATCAAAGAAGCAAGAACTAAATTTAGGTCCCAAGGAGAAGGAGGATTTCTTATAGGAGGTCTGAGAAGAAAAACTCCTTTCAAAAAGGCTTTGCAAAGCTTGTGGGACATTAAGGCAGATTCAGAAATACCCACATGACAGTTAGAAATAGCTGCCAATTGAACTTTAAGAGTAGAGGGAGATGAACCTGCATGGAAGAGTTCAGCTAGAAAATCAAGGACTAATTGGATGGAAGCAGTGAAAGGATCTATGTCCTTTTCTTGAGCCCAATATGTGAAGCGCTTCCACTTACTCAAATAAATCTTCCGAGTGGAAGATTTATGGGAAGCTATCAAAATATCTCGAACAGAGTGAGATAATTGAGGAAGCCTGGCTAAGGTTGGAACTGGAGGAACCAAGCAGTGAGGTTCAGAGAGGGGAGGGAGCGATGAAACTGACCCGACTGATGGATCAAAAGATCTGGAACTAGGTCCAGATTCCACGGTCGCCCCAAAAGAAATTGATGTAGAAAGGGGAACCACACCTGTCGAGGCCAGTAAGGAGCAATGAGGATCAATGAGGCCTTCTGAGCGATAGCTTTCTGTATCACTTGAGAGATTAGTGGGAAAGGAGGAAATGCATACAGAAGTCCCCGGGCCAAACTTGGACTAGAGCGCCTCTGCTGGGTTGGCCTGGTAAAGGAATAGAGTGAAATATTCTCTGCACTTGCTGTTTTGGGAGTAGCAAAAGATCGCACCAAGGCTGACCCCACTTGAGGAAAATTTCTCTCACAACAGAGTCTTTCAGAGACCACTGTGAGGCATGAGGATAGCTCTGCTCAACTTGTCCGCAATTTGATTGGACTTCCCGGGATGTGCGCTATCAGAAACCGCTGAGAAGAAATCGCCCATTGCCACAGTCTGAGTGCTTCGACACAGGATATGACCTGGTTCCGCCTTTGTTTGTTGATGTACCACACTACAGACATATTGTCTGTCTGGATTGCAATCGCTCCCAAGGGAAGAGAGTCTTGAAGGGCTTGCAACGCTAAAAGCACTGCTCTCATCTCCAGAACATTTATGTGCAAGTGGCATTCGCTTGGTTGCCATGTGCCCTGGACCGCCCTGCCCTGATAATGCCCCCACCCGATCAGGGAGGCATCCGCTGTCAGAGTAGCAACCGGAGGGTGGAACAAAGGGTCTTCCCAACAAGAGCTGAGGGGAAGACATCCACCACATGAGATGATTTTGCACGCTTGTGATCATAATGGTGTGGGACATTGGAAGTTCCTGGTATGACCATTGAGTAAAGAGCATCCATTGAAGGATCCGCATGTGGAATCTGGCTAATGGAAGCAGAGGTATGGCCGCCATAATTCCCAACACTTTCAGAACTAACCTGGCTTTGATTCTGTTGTTGTTGAAAAGGAGTGAGACCAGTTTGTGAATGTCTGTTATTCTCTGATGTGTTAGTCTCAGACATGTCTACTGTGTCTAGATTTGCCTATGAAAGTAATAGCACGACAAGGCGACAAAACAGACTTTTCGCAATTTATTGAAATGCCCAGCTTTTGACAAATGCGAAAAGTGTAATCCCTGGCCATCAGAAGGAGATGCTTGGTGGGAGCTGTGAGGAGCCAGTCGTCCAAATATGGAAACACCTGGAATCCTTGTCGCCTCAGGTGAGAAGCTACCACTGCCATGCATTTGGTAAACACCGGGGCAGTGGTGAGACCAAAGGGCAGGGCCCTGAACTGAAAATGACTGGTTCCCAGCCTGAAGCGGAGGAATCTTCTGGAGCGCCTGTTCATTTTATGTGATAGTACGCATCCTGAAGGTCTATAGAGCACATCCAGTTTCCTTTGCCCAAGAGGGAAGAATGGATTGCAGCGTGACCATCCAAATCTTGTTTTCTTGACTGATCTGTTCAAGATACTGAGCACCAAAATTGGTCTCCAGTCCCCTGTTTTCTTTGGAACTAAAAAGAACCTTGAGTAGATTCCGGATCCTTGCTGGTCTGCTGGAACTGGCTGAATTGCTCTTTTGCAAGCAGTTTTGAAATTTCCAAACCGCTAGATCCCTTTGAGCGGTGGAATATCTGGAAGGGATTTTTGATTGGTTTGGAATGCTAAGAAAGGGGATAGAATAGCCTTCGAAATGACGGACTGTACCCATTTGTCTTGAGTCAGGATAGCCAGGCTTCTGGGTACAGTGACAATCTTCCCGACTGCCTCGAAGGTGGGCAGTCGGGCAACACCTCAGGGATGCTGAAAGGGCTTGTCAGAGAAGGCTTCCCGATTGCCCTGGTTCTGGACCCCCTGCCCCTAGGGCGACGCCTACCATTGTTATTCCCGCCTCTGCCTCTGGCGGGAAACGACTCTCAGGCCAGGCTTAAGTCCCTTGAGATTGTTTACGGAACCACATCTTTCCACCTTTCTGGCCTTTGGGGTAAGGCCTAGGAGGAGTAGAAAATGGACTCGACGGCAGAAAGGGTCTTGCCATCAGTTTCGCACCTAGTCAAGGTTTCTTTCACTTGAGGACCAAAGAGAGATGATCCATCAAACGGGAGTTAGTGAAAGACGCCTTGAAGGGGTCCAAATTGCATAGCCGCATCCAGGCATGCCTACGTAAGGCCACACCTGTCCCTGCGGCTCTACTCGCCCATCAGCCGCAAGAAAGAAGACGCATGGAGGAGTTGGTTATGGAGTTAAGGGTAGCCAGCTGCGTGTTCATCTTATCTTGAAACCCGCAGCTGTAGGGTCCTTAACATTTCACTCGCCTTGATCAGGTCCCTTTGAAGACGAGTAAAATGGCATAGGTAGTTCAGCGAACGATGGTAAATGTCGCTGATGAGAACATCCGCTTCCGCATCTGTCCATGGACCTAGATTCCTTGTTAGGTGGATGGACAGGTACTGAAGGATCAGCTAGCTCCTTCTTAGTGGCAGCAGCTACCACCATAGCATCCACAGAAACTCCTTTTGTTAAGAACTGTTTGTCTGCTGGTGCCGTATGAACTTGGAGGGTCTCCTGGGAGTGGGGTCCACTGAATCAGGAGCCGCCCATGCCTTCTTAGCAACCACCTGCATGAGGGGGTCAAAGGGGGACACCCAGGAGGTGGAAGGGCGAGAGCCAAACGCCTCAAGATACACAGATTCATCCTCCGAAGGGTTGAGGGCTGGCCAATTTCCCTCTGCTTCAGGATCTCTAGAATGTCTGCAAATGAGACATCTTCAGAAGGGGAACGGGGAACCCTCAGAATCATCTAAATCTGTGTCCGACGTGATGGACTCAGGTGAGTCAATGTGTTTCCTCTACACTTCCTCTTCCGAGGGGCTCTTCTGCCAAATCAGGAGGCCTCGAAGAGGATGAAATCCCCACATGGGGTTCCTGAGGAGCTGGCTCTCTGCGGTCCGGGATGAGGGAGTGAGTCGACTTGACCTGAGGCACCGAGAGGAGGGGCGGACGGAGCCGACTGTGGAGTAGAGCCAGGCTCTAACACACTCCGCATGACCTCAATGCACCCCTGTCAGGCAAAGCCAGAGGTCCCCGCCCGAAGCTAAGAACCTCCTCGGCACCGACAGCGATGGCTCGAGGTCGATGTCGGAGCCGAACTTACCAGCCAAGCACCGAGAGGGAGAGGGGTCGGACAAGGGTCCGATGCCACTCACCCCTCGAGCCGACGAGGGAAGTCCGGCGCCGAGATTCTTCCAAGGAAGAAATGAGCACGACGGAGCCAAGACAATTGTATCGGCTCCGACGCTTATCACAGTCTCGGTTCCGACGCTGCCCGAGCTCAAGAGAGTCAAGGAGGAATATATTGATGGACCGGGCAGGCATCGACTGATGAGTCGGGCTCTGAAGCATCTGGGCCAGTGCCTCGGACTTAAGAAGTCGACTCACTACCCTCTGAAGGTCAAGATCCGACAGCCTCGATGACCTAGAGGAGTGAGATCTTTGGCTCCGTTCAGACAGCAGGGGAGATCCTGGAGCCGAATGAACGGAGCCAAGGGATGGTGACCTGGACCTCTTTCCTAGTTGTCGGCTCAAGGTCTGGTCGGAGCCGACACGGGAATTTCTAATACCTCGGCTCCAGCCGGAGCCGAGGGAACCACAGAAACTGTGGACTGAGACTCATCGGCTCCAGCCGGAGCTGATGTAGACATAGGTTTAGAAACCTTAGGTCTCGGCTCAGTTGTCGGAGCCGAAGACCTAGATGCCTTAGAGGGCTTCCCTGTAGATACAGGAAGGGAATCCTCTGGCTTGAGTAAGCCCCTTAAAATTAATTTATTTTTTCTTTCCTGCAGGACCCTGGGGCTGAAGCCATGGCACACAGCACAGGAGTCCTGCAGGTGCAAAGGTCCCAGACAGTAGACACAAGAAGTGTGAGCGTCTGTCAGAGACATTTTCTGACAGCACGCATCACACTTCTTGAATCCGGAGACCTTTGCTTCTTTAGACATCTCTAAAGGTGTAATCACACACACACAAACACACTAATTACACCCTGTCAAGTTTAAATTATAATAAAACACTAACTAGGTTTTTAAAATAAGAAATAACACACACACTCCACTAGGGAAGAAAAAAGGCCTGTAGGCCCAAGGAAAGAACTTAAAGTTCTTGAGGGAAAAAAAACGGGAATTTTTTAGAAGGGGATAAAAATTTCTCTAAACTAAGGGAAATAAGTAAAAATATTAAAATTAAAGGGGTTTTAATAGACTAACTTACACAAGAAAAGTCACTTACCAAGAACCGGTAGAAACCAACACCTCGATAGCTGTACCGGCAAACGAGATCTGAGGTAACTCTCGCCTAGCATTGTGGGATATAAGGGGAGCCTCGAGCCGGTGGAACCAACTCTCGAGCTTTTACAGTGGCCGAGTCGGAGCCGAGGTCGGCTCCGAACCCATCCAGCAAGAATGAAGGCGAGATAGACAACTTAACATTTAGCCTTTTCCTCCATTTTCCTTAATACCTCCTCAGCATTAGCACCTAATACATCCTTTTGTAGAGGGGCATCTAGTAATTTAGCTTTGACATGATCTGGTAAGGTTTGTTCCTTGAGCCAGGCATGTCTGCGTATGACTGATCCTGTAACAGCAGCTCTACATGAGGCCTCTAGAGCATCAAAACCACATTGTAAGGTATGTTTACCCACTTGTTCTGCACTGTGCATCAAATCCTGCAACTCCTTCAAGTCTGGTTGTTCAGGTTGTGACATTTTACTTCTCAATTGTGAAAACAGAAACTGTTGGTACTTTAGCATATGGAACTGACAGTTTAATGCCCTCATGGTTAAGGTGGCAGAGGTATATACCTTTTTTCCCCACCTTTCTAAGGATCTGGAATCTCTCTCAGAAGGTAATAGATTTTTAGCAGTGGAGACCTTAATTCCCTTGGGGCCCTGTGAGATAGTTTCTGGGTCAGCAGCATGGCTTTTGTATAGAAATTGGTGTGAGTCAGGAACCCTGTAGTACCTGTCAGGCTTGACTGGGGCTGGAGGTAGAGAATCCGGGTTAAGGAAGGCCTCCGAGTACACATCATCTAGTATGCCCAAGACAGGAGGTATAGCCAGAGGCCTGTGCTGAGGTAGCAAGAGAAATTCCCTAAGCCTTTTCTTGGAATCTGAATAATATTGGCCTTCCCAGTGGAAGTGTTCCCTTAAGGTATGCAAAGTTTCCCCAAATGAGTAATCCTCTGGGGGGGATACAGAGGGAATGGACTCCTCTGCATCAGAGTCTTCAAAAGGGGAGTAAGAATGTTCCTGTTCATCAGAGTGCTCTGATATAATGGAGCCCTGATCAGAGGAGGGGGATTCTTCCTCCACTCTGGGCCTTTTGTCCAGGGGGGGTTGAGAACCCCTGATAAGAGTAATTAAATCCTCAGCCATTTTAAGCATCTGTTTTTTAGGCATGGGGCCTGGAGATGGGCCCTGTGTAGCTTGTCTCTTAGAATGCATGGCTGCTTTAGACTTAGTGAAAGCCTTGATGGAAAAAGAAGAGGAAGGTCTGAAGACACCTTGAGAGGAGGTAGACCCGTCCACATTTTGAGATTCACCGCCAAGAGTGGCTTCGGTATCTGTAGTCGGTGTGTGGGCCGAGGAGCCTGCGACCTCGGGCACAGGAGACACCGCCAATGAAGTGTCGTCGGTAGTCAGGGGCTGCGTAGGCGCCTCACTGAGAACCGGACCACCTGTAGTCGGCTTTGGCGTGGTGTCGGTAGAGGCCGCGGACCTCGTGTATCGGTCCTTATCTTTGCGCTTTTTAGACAAAACTGGAGTCTGAGTATCCGACATAATATAGATAAATTTTTTGCCAAAATAATGCTGGACGAACTCCGCCCGACGCATAATGGTGCGTTTGTTGAATGTAGCACAAAAGCGACAGACCGAGACGTCGTGGTCTGGGCCTAAACAAGGAATACAGAGGGAATGGAAATCCTTATGCGGTATTTGCTTCCCACATGAAATACAATTATTAACTTCGTCTGACATCGGTCTGAGGCAAGAAAAGTTTCCCCAATGGGGTACTTAGCTTTCAAGAAGACTTCGGTTGCAAAATTTTCGTAATTTCAGGAGCTGGCCGACCGGCACTTGCGAACTGCTTCTGCTTCGGCCCGCTACGCAAGAAAGACTGAAGAAAATGGCGTCGGCTGGTTCTTTTATAACCCTGTCGCACTGACGTCAGGTAAGAAGCGACGACAACTGACACCGGACAAAGACTTTGGAATTCGGCCAACCGAGGACCCGCCTGACGGCAGGAGAACCCATCTGTTATGACTGCAGCTGTATGCACGATGAACATCAGAAGAACAATTATTCAATTAATCCCAACCAATTCCACAAGCTGAGCAAACACTTCAGTGATCGAAGTGCAACTAGTATGTACACCATCCAACAATGACAGTACCATACCTTTTCTCGCTTCAGTTCAAATTCTCCACAATTTCAAATCACTTAACAAATGATCACAGACAATCTGATATATCTGACTGTTAATGAGACAGGATTTCACAAAATTCGATAGACGAGATAAAAAAAAAATTTACATTTCAGTTGAAAAGGACATGAACAGGGCCAGCAGCAGTTCTCCAAAATTAAGTAAAAGGATAAGGTTCCCAAGTCACTCTTTTATACACTAAAATGTACAATCATTTTGAATATAATAGATAAAGAAATAAATAATAAAACTTACTGGTTTTCTAACTCTCTCTCTCCATGTAGAAAGTTCTTTTGAAGCTAGTTCCTCTGGTTTAATTCTCACCAATTTTACTGCTGGAATTTCTTGTCTAAGAACTCGATGGAAGAGACCCTGTAAAGGGGAGTAAATCAGGTATAGAATGCAACAATTCAGAAGATGAAAACACTAATGCATCAACAGTACAACGACAAGTGCAGATGTGTAGTTCAACCACAAAAAATATCTGATGTGGTTAATCTTCTTTCCATTCATCACTGATGGGACAGAATCCCAAACTACCTTGTGTTCCTTGGTCAGCCCTTATGGAAGAACGCTCCTGAGCACCACTGAGCCAAAGGCAGCTCTCACTCTGGAGACCACATCCAATTTGCAATGATTAATGAAAGTGTGGGGGTTAGCCCATGTGGCTGCTGCACAAATATCATCCATAGAGGCTCTCGAATGTAAGGCTACAGTTGTTGCCATAGATCTGGTAGAGTGGGCTTTAACTTTCTGTGGTATAGGTTTTTGCAAGTGAATAAATGTAGCATATGCAGCCCTTAAGCCATTTAGACAAAGTGACCTTGGAGACAATTTCCCATTCTAGGTCCAGAGAAGGAAATGAAAAGTTGGTCAGTTTTATGTACTGCTTTGGTTCTGTCTAAATAAAACTTCAGTTGTCTGTGTATATTCAAAGAATGTAGACAGTATTCCCCTTTATTAGTAAAATTTGGGAAGAATATTGGTAAATCAATGGTCTGATCGATAGAAAAATCTGAATTAACTTTGGGGAGAAAAGATGGGCTTGTCTGGAGTGATACTCTGTCTTGTGGAAGATTAAACAGGGCCTTTTAATGCATAATGCTTGAAGCTCTGAAATTCATCTGGCTGACGTGATGGCTACCAGGAAAAGGGACTTCCAAGATAAAAATTTTAGGTCACTTTGCTGCAGTTTCAAAAGAAGGTTGAGTTAAGGACTGAAGAACTAACGTGAGGTTCCATGGCTCTATAGGTTGTCTGATTGGAGGCCTAATGTGAGAGATCCCTTTAAGAAAGGTTTTGCATAACTGAAGAGAGAGATGAGGGGAGAATTATCCAAACCATCATGAAAGTTAGAGATGTACTCATAGTAGAAGCTGCAGCGACATCTTCAAAGAATTTTGACAGATATTGTAACACTGCTGTAACTGGAGCAGAGTACGGGTCTAGCCTCCTTTTCTTAGACCAAATAGAGAACCTCTTCCATTTGTCTAGATATTAGTCTTCTGGTGGATGGCTTGTGAGAGGCTTGGATAAGGTCACATACAGGTGAGGGAAGGTTATCCTGCATGGCAATTAACGGAAGTGGAGAAACCAAGCTGTCAGCTTGAGACTGGATAGGTTCGGGTGACTCAACCCTTGTGGGTGAGAAATCAGGTCTAGAAAAGGGTCCAGAATCCAGGGTCAACATAACAGGTGAGGCCGAAGGAAGGGGAACCAAACCTTATGAGGCCAAAAGTGGGCTATGAGGATCATATTGCATTTCAACCGAATAGCTTTCTTTATGAATTGGGGAATCAGAGGAATCAGAGGAATAGGATAGGCATATAGCAGTCCTGTGGGCCAATCGTTTAGCACAGCATCTCTCGGGGACTCCCCGCTGAGGGGAAAAAGGGCAAAATAGCTGCTGCATTTGTTGTCTGACGGGGAAGCAAATAGGTCACAGCATGGCTGGTGCCACCAGCTGAAAAATGTTGCCGTTATGTCGAGATTGAGGAACCACTCGTTAGGCAGGAGAATACATCTACTCAACTTGTCTGCAGTCATACTGGAATTCCCAGGAATATGCGTTGCTATCAGAAAGTGGTTGGAAGGTATCGCCCACTGCCAAATTCTCATGGCCTCTTGACACAGGGGATAGGATTTGGCCCCTCCTTCCTTGTTGATATACGAAACTACTGACATGTTGTCTGACTGAACTGCGTTTGTTCCAGAAGGAAGAACAGATCGGAATGCTTGCAATGCAAACAGCAATGCTCTCAGTTCTAGAAAGTTGATATGCAGGTTGGCCTCCAAAGCGGACCATGCACCTTGGACAGTCTTTGCCTGGAAATGGCCCCTCCACCCTAACAGGGAAGCATCCGTGGTCACAATGGATTTGGTCGAGGGAGATGGAATGGACAGCTCCAAAGTTCTATGTCTGGCCTCGTCCACCAAAGAAGGTGCTGCTGGCAACAACTGGTTATCTGAATTTGAAAGCATAGAGGGTGGTAATTCGGAAACCATTGAGACAGCAGAAGCCTCTGAAGTATTCACATATGCAGTTTTGCAACGGGCACTATTGGTAAGGAAGCTGCCATGGATTCTAAAGCCTGAAGAAGTTCCCTTGCTGAGCCTTTGTTTTGACAGAGTTATCACCCGGTGCTGGAACCTCAATCTCTTAACTCTGAGCTGGGAGAGACACCAGACAAGAAGGGGTGTCGAAGACTGCTTCAATGAATTCTATGTTCTGAGTTGGAGCAAGGTTGGATTTCTCCCAGTTTGTTATCCCCAAAAGTCTTGTCAGGGAAAGAGTGTATTGCAGGGCTGTTACCAGAAGATGCTTGGTGGGGGTGGTAATGAGCTAACTGTCCAAACATGGATATACCCAGAATTCTTGCGGCCTCAAGTAAGCTGTGACCACTGACATGCACTCTGAACACTCTAGGGGCTGTAGAGATTCCGAACGACAGGGCACAAAATTGGTAGCGATTGACTCCTAGCCGGAAGCGAAGTAGACTCCTGGAGAATTTGTCCATTATGATGTGGAAATACGCATCCCGGAGATCTATTGGGAACATACAATCGCCTTCCCTTAGAAAAGGGAGAATGGACTGAACCGTGACCATCCGAAACTTCGTTTGGGCAACAGACTTGTTCAAATTGCTGAGATCCACAATTAGTCTCCAGTCCCCTGTTTTTCTTGGCACCAAAAAGAATCTTGAGTAGAATACCGATCCGCACTGGTCTGGTGGGACTATTTGTATGACTTGCTTTTGACATGGCTTGTTTACTTCTGCAGCTGCTACTTCCCTTTGACTGGATGTAAAGTCGGGAAGCTTTGTTGGAAGTTTTGGATAAGTGATGAGGGGAATGGTGTAGCCTCTGGTTATGATCTTCTGCACCCAACCGTCAGAAGTTATTGAATGCTAGGCAGCGTGGTGCAGAGAGAAACATCCCCCGACTGCTTCCAGAGAAAAGCAATCGGGCTGCTCTTCAGGAGCACTGGTAAGGCTGCCCAGAGAAAGAATCCCTGGATCCCTGATTATGTGGACCCCCTCTGCCTCGATAGGGGCGTCTTCCCAAATTGTTACCCCCTCTGCCCATGGTATCATTGTCATGTGCGAGACGGAAAGGACCCTGAGATTTTTTTGTGCCACATTTTTCCACTCCTCTGGTTCCTGGAAAAAGAATGCTGAGGACTGGAAAAACGTAAACCTACGACAGAAAGGGTCTTGACGTCCTGCTTACTCCTGGCCAGGGTTTCTTCTACCTTAGAGTCAAAAAGGGAAGATGCTTCGACTGGAGTGTTCAGGAAGGAAAACTTGAAAGGGGCTGCAAAGTCACAGTAGCGCATCCAGGCATGGCGTCTCATAACTATGCCTGAACCTGTTACTCTAGCCGCCCCTTCGGTTGCAAGTGACAGCAACTTTATGGACGAATTGGAGACAGACTCCAGGGTTGCGAACTTTGAGTCAACTTTGTCCATTACCTTGGACACCTGACCTGCGAGTGTTCCAGAGAGTTCGGAAACCAAGTCTCTTTGCAGCCTTGTAAAATGTGACAAGTAATTCAGAGACCGTATGGCAAAAGTCACTGAAGCAAAAACTCACTTCCTTAATCTATCCACAGCCCGGGACTCTGCTGGGCGGATGAACAGTAGGACTTCAGCGAGATCCTTTTTCTTGGCCGCCATCACCATAGCATTGACTGGTAAACCTCTTGACCAATGTGGGTTTTCCTTGATGGGAGGGTGGGGGTGGGGTAGTATCTTGTCAGGTTCTCCAAGGGTTCGACTCAACAGAATCAGGGTTCCTCCAGGAACGCTGCACCACGAGTTGTACCAGCTCGTCTGCAAGCAAGGTCACCCAAGAGGTAGACGGCCAGGCACGGAAAGCCTGCAAAAACACAGACTCCTCGGAAGGGATAGTGGGTTTCCAATTACCCCTTTGTTTCAGCATTTCAAGGATGTCCCCAAAGGAGACATCAGTGGGTGACCGTGGGGACCCTTCAGCGTCACTGAAATCTGTATCCTCTGTCAGAGACTCTTCAGGGGAGTCTATGTGCTTCCTCTTGCACAATCTCTTCCGTGGGGGGCTTCTGAGCAGGACCTGTAATGGGGTCTCCTGCGACTTTCCTGCCCGGTGTCCCGGGGTGGTGGCTTGTGTCAGCTTTAGCTCAGGGGGAAAAGAGGTCTGGGGTTCAGACGTCAGTAGAATGCTTCCAGAATCAAATGCCCTCTTCATAGCTTGGAAAGCAGGTCCGCCCGAAGAGGGATGGGAGCCAGAACAAAGAAAGTACAGTTTTGTACCTACCATAAATGTAGATGTTCGAGTGTACACACTGCTGCAGTCATCACACTTGGGTTATCTGCCGTTAGGCGGTCCCGCAGCCGGCCTGAGTTCCAAAGTCTTGGTCCGGCGTTGGTTGCAGTCGCTTCTTCCCTGACGTCAGTGCGACAGGTGTATAAAAGACAGCCAACGCCATTTTCTTCAGTTTTTCTTGCCCCATATGTCAGGTGCCCCCAAATAAGAAGGCAATACATAATCCTAAGTAAATTACATAAGTAGAAAACAATAGCTACAGCTGTAAGCAAATACACCATATAGAAATATATCATATAGATTGTATAAAAAAGGGGGATATAGATAAAAACCCAGGTAAGAAGAAGGGATGGTGGGAGGGTAACCTGGACTGCAGCAGTGTGAACACTCGAACATCTACATTTATGGTAGGTACAAAACTGTACTATGTTCGTGTTACACTGCTGCAGTCATCACACTTGGGATGAATCCCAAAGCTAAGGCTGGGCGGTTGGTACTAAACAGGGTTTGGAGAAGCTAGTTGGCCCTGCAGAACTGCAGTGGCAAAGCCAGCTCTGGTTTTTGAGTATAGAGGTAAGTGGTAGTGCTTGGTGAAGGTGTGCACTGAACTCCAAGTTGCAGCCTCAAAAATATCCTTGGTTGGCACCTCTCTGAGGAAGGCTGTTGATGTTGCTATAGCCCTGGTGGAATGGGGCCTAATGTTACCAAGTACAGGTTTCCCATGGTGTGTGTAGCAGAAACGGATACAATGTCCTATCCATTTTGAAATGGTCTGTTTTGAGATAGCCTTTCCTTGTGATCCTGCAGCATAGGATATAAAGAGCTGATCAGATTTTCTGAAAGCCTTTGTTTTATCCAAGTAGAAACGTAATTGCCTGTGAATGTCCAAAGAGTGTAGGAGTCTTTCCCCTTTATTCTGGGGGTTTGGATAAAAGGTGGGTAAATGAATGGTTTGGTTTAGAGCCACACTGGATACCACCTTTGGCATAAAGGTAGAGTTAGTTCGTAAAAGACTCTGTCTTGATGAAAAATGGTGAAAGGCTCCACTGCCATTATGGCCTGTAGCTCTGAGACTCTTCGTGCTGAACTTATTGCTAGCAGCAGGCAGTTTTCCATCATAAAAATTGTAAATCGGCTGAAAAAGCTGATTCGAAAGGCGGCAGTGTAAGTTTTTCCAAAACAAAACTGAGGTCCCAAGTTGGTGTTGGTGCTCTTCGGGGCGGCCTTATGCTCTTAGCCTCTCTGAGGTACTGTCTTATTAATGGATGTGCAACAATAGGAGGATCCATGTTGTAATGAGCTGAAATAGCTGAAGCGTGGATCTTAATAGATGAAAAAGAAGGGCCTTTGTGCAACATCTCAGTTAAATATTGCAGAATTTGAGGAATATTTGGGACAAGCGGATTTTGGCCTTTAGCCTGGTTCCAGGCGCAGAATCTTTTCCATTTGTCTGAGTACGTTTTCCTGGTGCTGGGTCTCCTGGCCTCCAGAATGACATCCATAGCAGCTTTAGAGAGAAATGTTGACTGGTTGTTTAGGTAATCTGCCATGCAGCCAGATGTAAAGTCTTGCGCTGGCTGTGTAGAATCGGATTGTTTTGCTGAGTCAGCAGGTGAGGGATTTGAGGTAAAATCCATGGTGGGCCTTGAGCCATGTTCCTTAATACTGGATACCAGTGTTGGCGTGGCCAGTCTGGAGCAACGAGTATCATTTGTGGCCTCTCTAATCTGGCTTTTAGTAGCACCTTTGCCAGAAGAGGCAGTGGAGGAAAGGCATACACTGTTAATGTTTTCCAACTGAATGAGATGGCGTCCACTTTCCAAGCTTGTGTGCGGTATGTCCTTGTGCAAAATTTCCGTAGTTGGTGGTTTTGAGGGGAGGCAACCAGATCTATGTCTGGGCTCCCCCATTTTTGAGTTATCACTGTGAATACTTGTGGACCTAGTTTCCACTCGTGAGGATCCATATTTCTGCTTAGTTCATCTGCCAATGTATTTTTCTTTCCTGGCAGGAATTGTGCTTGTAATTGATATTGGTAGGTCAGTGCTGTGTTCCACAAGGTCATTGCTTACCTGCATAGGGGTTAGGAATGTGGGCCCCCATGTTTGTTTATGTACCACACCACTGTGGTGTCGTCTGTCTTTATTAGAAGTTGTCCTGGATGTAGGTGGTCCTTGAAAGCTGTTGGGGCATTTTGTACAGCTAGCATCTCTTTTTGATTGATGTGGAGATGCATTTTATCTGCAGACCATTTGCCCTGAATACACTGTCCTGCCATGGTGTGCTCCCCAGGCATAATCCGATGCATCTGTTGTTACTGTTTGCCTGGCTGTGGGTAGGGTGAAAGGCCAACCCTTGTTGAGGTGACATGCCTAAGCCCACCATAGAAATTCCTGTTGAAGGCAGGGAATGAGTGGTATTATTGTTTCCAAGATGTGGCTGTGTTGAGTCCATACGCTTTTCAGGTACCACTGTAATTTCCTCATATGCAGTTTGGCATATGGTATTAGTAGAATGCAAGATGCCATGAATCCCAAGGCCTGCAGAATTTTTCTTGCAGTGAGTTGGGTCTTTGTTGCCATCATTTTGAAGTATTGAGTCAGTTGTTCTTGCTTGTCTGGCATAAGGTAAACCATTTGGGCCGTTGTATTTAAGCTGGCACCCAGGAATAATATCTCTTGTGAGGGCACTAGTTTTGACTTCTTTTCGTTTACTGTGTACCCTAGGCAACTTAGTAGCTTTTTTACAAACGCCAGATGTTTTAAAAGAATGTCCTTGCTTTCTGCTTGAATAAAGCAGTCGTCCAGGTATGGATATATTTGAATTCCTCTTTGTCTGCAGTAAGCAATTACTGGTGCCAGGTATTTTGTGAAGACCCTGGGCGCAGTAGACAAGCCAAAGGACAGTGCAGAGAATTGGTAATTAGTTGAACCTGCTATAAATCGGAGGTATCTTCTGCAATTTTGTCTGATAGGGACATGCAGGTATGCCTCCTTGAGGTCCAACGTTACTAGCCAAGTCTTCTTGCCCAGCATGGGAAGAAGTTGCTGTAGTGTGAGCATCTTGAATTTGGGTACTTCCAGGTATGTGTTTAGAATTGAAAGGTCCAGAATGGGTCTCCAGGCTTTGCCCTTTCGTGGAACCAGAAAGAGTCTTGAGTAAAATCCTTGTCCTTGCTCCTGTGTAGGAACCTGTTGAATGGCTCATGTCCATGAGAGCTGTAATTTGTCTTTGAGCCTCTGCCCATTGATTTGGTGGTAGGTTTGGCATTCCTTTTATCCTTGGTAAAGTGTGAAAGTGGAACCTGTATCCTTGAGATACAATATTTAGGACCAATTTGTCTTTTGTGATGATATGCCAATTGGCTGCAAAAAGTGCAAGTTTTCCTCCCAAGGGAGCTGCCAAGAGGGATTTGCTTGGCAGTTTGAGGGGTAAGTCATTGTGATTGTCTTCTGAAAGTTTGTGACCTGTCTTCTCCTTTCTGGGTTGTGGCACCCCATTGTCGAGGCTTGTTAAGAGCCTTGAGGCTGACCTCTGCCCCTTGGGCGTCTGTATTCGCCCCTCTGTGGTCTGTCAGAAGTTGGAAAGGACCAGTTTTTGGTTGGCCAATTTCTCCTGAAACGAGGGGGTTGAACCTGTAAAAAAATCCTTGACCGCCTGCATAGATTTTGCCTTATCCTCCATTTTCTTTAAAACCTCTTCTGCTTTCACATCAAATAAAACATCCTGCTGTAAAGGTGCATCCAATAACTTTGCTTTAACATGATCAGGTAAAGTTTGTTCTTTTAACCAAGCATGCCTACGAATGACAGACCCTGTTTTTGCTGCTCTACAAGAAGCTTCGAATGAATCAAATCCACAATGCAAAGTATGTTTTCCCACTTGTTCTGCTGCATGCAACAAATCTTGCATTTCCTTGTAATCATGCTGCTCTGTATGTGTGAGCATTTTTTGTTTTAATTGAGACATCAAACATTGTTGATATTTCAGCATGTGAAACTGGCAATTTAAGGCCCTCACAGCTAGAGTAGCTGAGGTATATACTTTCTTTCCCCATCTGTCTAGTGCTCTAGAATCCCTTTCAGAGGGTACAGGATTCTTAGCAATACAGGCCTTAACCCCTTTGGGACCCTGGGAAATGGTTTCTGGGTCAACAACAGGGCTTTTATACAGGAATTTGTGAGAGTCAGGGACTCTGTAGTATCTGTCTGATTTGGCTGGTGCAGGAAGTAATGAATCTGGGATAAGGCTAGACTCTGAATAAACATCATCCACAATGTCTAACACAGGTGGAATAGCAAGGGGTCTGTGCTGGGGTAGTAAAAGGAACTCTCGGAGCCTTTTCTTGGAATCAGAGTAATCCTGGCCTTCCCAGTGGAAAAGTTCCCTCATGGTATGTAAAGATTCCCCAAAAGAGTAGTCTTCTGGGGGAGAAGTTGAAGGAATAGACTCTTCAGCATCAGAGTCTTCATAAGGGGGAAAGGAGTAATACTGTTCCTCAGAAGAGGCTGAGGAAATGGAAACCTGGTCAGACGAAGCGTACTCCTCTTCCTGTCTAGGCCTTTTGTCGGGGGGGATGGGAACCTCTGATTAGGGTAATTAAGTCTTCAGCCATCTTAAGCATCTGTTTCTTAGGCATGGGGCCTTGTACTAGAGACTGCTGTACAGGCTTCTTTACTTTTAAAGGAGTTTTCAGCTTTGCATAGGATTTAATAGTAAGTGTAGTCGGACTGAAGACACCTTCAGCAACTGAAGGCCTTTCAACTACACCGGAATCCCCTTCAGCAATGGAATCGGAAGGGCCTAAAGATAAAGGCTCTGGAGGCTCAGCAATCTCCGCCTTGGAGTCGGATGCAGCCTGGGGTTCTAAATCAGCGGCAGTCAGGGGCTGCGTAGGCGCCTCACTGAAAACCGGAGAACCGGCGACTGGCCTAGCAGAGGCCTCGGTGTCTGGTTTGGGTCTCGGCTGCCTGTCCTTATCTTTGCGCTTTTTATGCATCCCGGTTCTCGGTTGCTCCGACGGCATGGTGTAATTAAATTTTCTACCAAAATAATGTTGGGCGAAATGAAACTGACGTTTAATAGTTTGTTAAACCTAGCACAAAACCAACAACCTGTGACGTCGTGGTCTGGGCCTAGGCAAGGAATGCAATAAGAATCAAAATCCTTACGAGGTATTTGCTTCCCACAAGAAATGCAATTAACTTTTTCTGACATCGGCCTAAGGCAAGAAAAGGTTCCCCAACGGGGTACTTAGCTTTACTGAAGACTTCGATCTGAAATTCGATTTGAAAATCTCAGGAGTCGGCCGACCGGCACTTGCGAACTGCTTCTGCTTCGGGCACCGCGCAGCAAGAAAGACTGAAGAAAATGGCGTCGGCTGCCTCTCATACCCCTGTCGCAATGACGTCAGGAAAGAAGCAACCGCAACCGACACCGGACCAAGACTTTGGAACTCAGGCCGGCTGCAGGACCACCTGACGGCAGATAACCGAAGTGTGATGACTGCAGCAATGTAACACGATGAACATCAACAATCTTGGAACCGGCGTCACACCCCACTCCATGGAACCCACTTCCAAAGGTGGATCCTCAAGCAGGATCAGTGCAGACAGAACTCCCGGCACCATGGATGGAACCGTAGACATACTCGGAACCGTACCGCGGGCCAAACAGCCTGGAGCCCAATCACAGGGTTGAGGAAGGCCCGGTTCACAGGGGACCGAAGGCCAAAGGGACAGTCCTGGAGCCCCAGTGAGGTCTACTACAGGCGCCGAGATGGGGGGGGGGGGTTCCAAAAAAAGATGTTGGAGCTGAAGACTTTGGAACAGTTACAGTCAAAGGAGGAGAGTAGAATGGAATCTGTGGAGAAACCAACCCATGTCCTGCAGGTGGATGGGTCCTAGACTGAGTGGGTATCCCCCTGGCTGTCAAAAGCTGATCCACAAGACGTACCATGTCAAACTCGGAAAGGCTCCTGGTGGATCTAGTGGATACACCCGACGGACAGTCAGGTCATTCTAAGAACGGACTACATACTTGTCCTAGAAATGGATCTGCTGATGGAGAGTATCGGGTCCGTGGTGTGGAATCTACAGGCACCAATGTCCCAAGTCTGAACACCGGAAGAAGTGGCATCAAAATGGTTATCAGAACCGTGAAAGGACTCGGTGCTGAACAGGCACTCTGAGCAGACACAGAAGGTTCAGTAACAAGAGTAATCGCAGAAACAGGCATCAAAGACGTACACTGTGCTGAAGCAGTACTCTGTGACAAAGCTGTAGTAATCTTTGGAAAGTCAGTAGTCGGTGCCATAGACAGTATCGGAGCCGAAGTTGGTGCCGATATATGAACAGTCTCAGAGGTCGGTGCCAATGAGGCGGACTTATGCGCCGAATGCAATTTAGGCACCTTAGACTTTACAGGTTTGTCCTGGTCACACGATGGTGAAGAGTGAACAGTGGGGGACCTTTTCTTATCTTTGGTTGGAGGGGGATGAGACCTCCATCGCAGAAAGGGCCTCTGAAAAGGGTGACTCAAGGAAGACCTTCAGCATCAGTTTTTGAGCTCATTCAAGGTGCGCTGACTAAAACTTTGACAAATCATACAAGGTGGTTGCGCCGAATGATGGGGCACCCCCAAACAATAAACAAAGTCACCATGGGAATTACTGTTAGGCAGTTTACCCTTACATGAAGTACAATGTTTAAACCTAGACGTGCCCTTTTTATCAGACATCATGAACGAAATACACAAGTAGTCCGACAGAAAATTAAGACAAAGAGTTCTACTATATCTATGTCTAAATATATACAAAAAAAAATCACCACAAGTAAGATGAAAAAGGAAGAAATACCAACAATGGTATTTAAGAAATACCACAAGGGTAGGAAGAAAGGCCGTACCATCAATGGTACTTAAAAATTAACAAATGGGTAGAAAGAAAAGGATAAAAAATGTCTACAGATATCTTCAATGTTAAAGAAATATCAAAATTACCAACAAGGAATAAGAGACAGACAAAATTTCCAATAAAGATATCAAACGTTGTTTAAACTTAGTTGAAAGTTGGCTTGAACGCGGCTTTACAGCTACGCAGCAAATGGGATTGGAGGTAATAAGAAGGGCACTATGGGTAAAAGCTTAGCTCAAGAGATTTTTTGGCAGGCGCGAGCTTGGTATTAGGCCAACTCTGTTCCAAGGACTCGTAACCGAACCAATCAGTGATGAATGGAAAGAAGATTAACAACATCAGATTATTTGTTTTTTCAATTACATGAAAATTATGGACTTAGCGCAATGCTAGACCCATGCTGTCTTTATCTGGCTCAACGGATGGCTTGTTGGAACAAACCTTGGCACCTTTTTCTCAGAGCTTTTAGATCTGAGGCTCAGGCTCCTCCCCTACTAATAATGCCCTTCTGTTCCATGAAACACCTCAGATTGAGTCTCTCCCCAACATTTGCATATGCCATAAAATATGCCCAAGACAAAAAAATAAAAATATCCTTCCAATAGTGATAATTTGGAAGACAATCTCAAAGGCTAAATATATTACAAAGCCCTGGTCTGGTTCAAATCAGTCAGTTGAGAGCTAAACATGACAATTTTGGCAAGGGGGTGGTGGAGGGAGGTTGATCTGGACAGATGACACAAAACAGCTGCTGAATTTGTGGGAAAGTACAGTTTTGTACCTACCATAAATGTAGATGTCCAATAGGAATGCATCTGCAGTCCTAACAAATGGGTTGTCCTGTCGTCAGGCAGCCCTTCGGTCGGCCGGATTCCAAAGTCTGGGTCTGGCCTCGGCTGGTGTCGCACTTCACCCGACGTCACAGCTGCAGTTCTTCGGGTATAAAGGCATCAGCCGACGCCATTTTCCTCAGTGTTTCTTGCCCCAGATGCCAGGTGCCCTCTTGGATGGCTAAATTTGGATAAATGCCAATGTTTCCAAATAGTAGAGAGCAAACACAAAAAATAAGCATGTATGTACATATATACAAAACAAATACACCATAATAGATCCCCCCCAGCTAGCTATTAGATGGGCAAATACCCTAGGAGTACCACAGAGGGGAAGGCGGGTGGGTAATCCTGACTGCAGATGCATTCCTATCGGACATCTACATTTATGGTAGGTACAAAACTGTACTATGTCCTTCAAGGATGCATCTGCAGTCCTAACAAATGGGTAGAATACCATAGCAAAACTAGGGGAGGAGGAAGAAGAAATTATGGTGTAGTTAGGATCCCTTGTAAAACAGCAGTGGCAAACCCTGCTCGGGATCTAGAGTATAAAGGTAAGTTATAATGCTTGGCAAATGTATGCACGGAGGTCCAAGTAGCAGCCTCTATGATGTCCTTGGTAGCCACTCCTCGTGCGAAAGCTGTGGTAGTGGCCGTAGCCCTTGTAGAATGAGGCCTGATGTTCTCTGGAGTTTGCTTTCCATGGTAGGAGTAACAAAATCTGATGCAATTTCCTATCCACTTGGAGATTGTCTGTTTGGAAATTGCTTTTCCTTCCCTTCCTGTTGCATATGCTACCAGAAGCTGGTCAGTCTTTCTATTGCCCTTGGTTCTGTCCACGTAGTAGCGTAACTGTCTATGTACATCCAAGCTATGCAACAGCCTTTCTCCCCTGTTCTGTGGGTTGGGGAAGAATGTAGGTAGATGGATAGCCTGGTTTAAAGACACTCTGGATACCACCTTAGGCATAAATGTAGGATTTGTTCTCATGGACACACTGTCTTGATGGAAGATCAGGAAGGGTTGCACTGCCATTAATGCCTGTAGTTCAGAAACCCTTCTTGCTGAGGTGATTGCCAGCAGGAAGGCAGTCTTCCAGGATAGGTATTGTAATTCTGCTGTTGCTGCTGGTTCGAAAGGCGGAAGTGTCAATTTTTCTAGCACAAAGTTCAAGTCCCATGCTGGCAATGGTGGTTTCCTAGGAGGTTTTACATTTTTAATTCCTCTCAGAAACTGCCTGAGCAGAGGATGTGAGAAGACAGGGGGATCCAAGCTGTATTCTGCCGAAATAGCTGATGCATGTATCTTGATGGAAGAGTAGGACAGGCCTGTATGGAAGAGCTCTGCCAAGTACTCCAGGATGTTGGCTATGTTTACCAGTGACACATCTTTTCCCTTTGCAGTACTCCAAATGAAATATCTTTTCCATTTTCCTGCATAATTCTTTCTTGTTGAAGGTCTGCGGGCCTCAAGGAGAATGTCTTTAACCCTTTGTGATAAATTTGGGTTAGTTGCTCTTATGTAATGTTCCAGGCAGTCAGCTGCAGAGTTTTCAGGTTTGGATGCAGGGTGTTGTAGCTGTTCTGTGTTAACAGCAATGGGATCAGGGGTAGTGTCCACATTTGTTTCCGAGACATGCTCCTCAGTAATGGGTACCAATGTTGTCTTGGCCAGTCTGGAGCTATCAGAATGATCCTTGGACGTTCCTCTTTGATCTTCAATAGCACCTTGTGCATCAAAGGAAGTGGTGGGAATGCATATGCTGTCAGGTTTTTCAACTGAAGGATAGGGAGTCCACCTTCCAAGCAAGTGGGTGGTGTGTCCTTGTGCAGAATTTCTTGAGCTGGTGATTGAGTGGAGATGCAAATAAGTCTATTTGTGGTAGTCCCCATTTTCTTGTGATGGCTTTGAAAATATCCGGGTGTAGCATCCATCCGTGGGCATCCGTGGTAGTTCTGCTTAATATGTCTGCTAGGATGTTTTCTTTTCCCGGTACAAAAATTGCTTGTAACTGAATATTGTAACAGAGCCATATTCCATAAGTCCAGTGCCATCCGGCATAGAGGGTATGAGTGTGTGCCTCCCTGTTTGTTGATGTACCACATAACTGTGGTGTTGTCTGTCCTTATCATCAACTGCCCTTCTTGGAGGAATGGTCTGAATGTCTGGATTGCCAATTTTACTGCCAGCATTTCTTTTAGATTTATGTGCAGGTGTAGTTGATCTTGAGTCCATAGACCTTGTATGCACTTGTCCAGCATGTGTGCCCCCCAACCGAGGTCTGAGGCGTCCGTTGTGATGGTTTGGCTTGGTTGAATGCTGTAGAAGGGTAAACCTGTGTTTGACTGACATGCCTGAGCCCACCATAGGAACTCTTGTTTCAGGCATGGGATTATTGGTATTTTGGTTTCTAGGCTGTGCCTGTGTTGAGACCATAAATTCTTCAGGTACCACTGTAGCTTTCTCATATGCAGTCTGGCATGAGGAACCAGAATTATGCAGGATGCCATGAAGCCCAGGGCTTGCAGTACTTTTCTTGCTGTTAGTTGGTTCTGCTTTGTTAATGCCAAGAAGTAGAGAGGAAGTTGTTCTTGTTTTTCTGCAGTTAGGAATGCCATCTGCTTTGATGTGCCCAGCTCTGCACCTAAGAAGGTTATTCTTTGGGATGGTATCAGCCTTGACTTTTTTATATTGACTGTGTATCCCAGGGCTTGCAGCAAGTAAATGACTCTTTGTAAGTCTTCTGTTAGCTTGTTTTTGTTGTCCGCTTGTATCAGGCAGTCGTCCAGGTATGGATAAATTTGGATTCCCTGAAGCCTGCAATGAGCGATTACTGATGCCAGGCATTTCGTGAATACTCTGGGGGCAGTAGATAAGCCAAAGGGCAATGCTGAGAATTGATAATGCTCTGATCCTGCAAGAAATCTGAGGTATCTTCTGCAATTTGGTCGTATGGGGACGTGCAGGTATGCCTCCTTGAGATCTAGAGTGACCAGCCAAGACTTCTTGCCCAGCATGTGAAGGAGCTGCTGTAGGGTCAGCATTTTGAATTTTGGAACAATGAGGAATGTGTTTAAAGTGGACAGGTCGAGAATAGGCCTCCAATTTTTTTCTTTTCTTGGTACCAGGAAGAGTCTGGAGTAAAATCCCTTTCCTTGTTCCATAGATGGTACCTTTTCCACAGCTCTCATTCTTACTAATTGAGCTATTTGTTTTAGGGCTTCTGTCTTTTGATTTGGGGGTAGGTTTGGCATTCCTCTTTTTCCTGGTAAAGTATGGAAATGAAACCTGTAACCTTGGTCTATAGTTTGTAAAATCCACTTGTCCCTTGTGATGCAGTGCCAGTTTTTTGAAAATAAGGCTAGCTTTCCGCCTAAGGGTGCTGCTATCTGTTCCTTGGTAGGCGGTGCCAGAGCCAAGTCGCTGTGATTGTCCTGTTGCAGTGGTAGTAGTTGCGTCTGTGCCTCGCTGGTTGTTACCCTGCCACTGGCGTCCCCTGTAGGCACCACCTCTGGATTGATTTCTGCCTCTTGAACGCCTATTCCTGCCTCTCTGGGCTTTAGAGGAGTCTGGAAAGGACCAATTTTTGGAAGGCCAGTTCCTACTAAACCTTGGAGGCTGAACCTGTAAGAAATCTTTCACTGTTTGTACAGATTTTGCTTTCTCTTCCATTTTCTTCAGTACCTGCTGAGCAGGAGAACCAAATAAATTGACCTTATCCATAGGAGCATCTAATAGTTTTGCTTTAACATGATCCGGCAAGGCCTGTTCTTTCAACCATGCATGCCTTCTGATAACTGTGCCAGTCATGGCTGATCTAAAGGAAGCCTCCAGTGCATCATAGCCGCATTTTAAAGAATGGTTACTAACCTGCTGAATGTTATGCACCATTTCTAGGACATATTTCTTATCTACAGAGTCATCAGAGGACAGTTTCTTAGTTAACTGATCAAGCATAAACTCCTGCTATTGGATCATATGAAACTTACAGTTCAATGCCCTAGCTGACAGAGTAGCAGAGGTGTACACTTTTTTACCCCATCTCTCTAAGGACCTGGACTCCCTTTCAGAGGGGAGGGGGTTTTTAACAGAGGTAGATGCTACTGCTTTTGGCCCCTGGGAGATAGTCTCGGGATCTGCAAAAGGAGCCTTGTATAAATGGTGATGTGTGTCCGGGACCCTGTAGAACCTATCGGGCTTAGCAGGAGCTGGAGGTAAAGTATCAGGGGCAGTACAAGCATCATTAAATGCATCATCTACAACAGAAAGAACTGGAGGTATAGCTAAAGGCCTATGTTGTGGTAAATGCGAAAAGGTCCTAAGCCTTTTCCTGGAGTCTGAGAAATCTTGTCCCTGCCACTGAAATTGCTCCCTCATGGCATGTAAGGTTTCCCCAAAGGAAAATTCCTCAGGTGGAGAGGCAGAAGGAATCGACTCTTCAGCATCAGAGTCTTCATAAGGAGAAAAAGGAGCCTCTGGATGGTCTGTATTGTCTGAATCATCAGAGGAATCATCCGTGGACACTGGCTCAGGGGGCTCTGCTCTAGGTCTCTTTTCTGGAGGAGGTTGAGAGTCCCTGTCTGGATGAGGCTGGGATCCCCTTATTAAAGAGATGAGATCCTTTGCCAGAGAAAGCATTTGGGAACTGGAGCTGGGCCTGTGAGAGGGGGGCTTAACAGGCACAGACTTAGAAATTTTGGCTGCTTTAGCCCTGGCAAAGGCCTTTATGGACATGGCTGCAGGAGGCCTAGCAGCACCACGTGCAGGGGTTGAAACATCCAAGGGAATGGTGTCCGATAATTCCTGTGAAACTACAGCAGCAGGTTGGATGTCAGAGCCCGATTCTACCAGGTTAGAAGAGGCCTCGGTAGAAGGCATGGATTTGGCTGAAGTTAGAACCGTTTGCTCGGTTTCGGCCGAAAATGAGACACTCGCGGTTTGCTTAACCGCGGTTTCGGCCGAAACCGCGGACCGCGAGTGTCGGTCCTTTTCTTTGCGTTTTTTTAGCAATTTGCGTAGTCGGAGGATCAGACGGCATAATATACGCGAAATCAGAGCCAAAAAACTGTTCAGCAAACTCCGACCGACGTCTAAGCGTCCGTCGGTTAAAAGAAGCACAGGCTAGACAAGCTGCTACGTCGTGGTCTGGGCCTAAACAAGGTAAACAGTAAGAGTGGAAATCTTTATGAGGTATTTGTTTCCCACAAGTTAAACAGTTATTCACTTTTTCTGACATCGGCTGAGGCAAGAAAGAGTCCCCAACGGGGTACTTAGCTTTTTAGAAGTCTTCGTAGTAGTATTCGGTAGTAGTAATCTCTGGATCTGACCGACCGGCACTTGCGAACAGCTTCTGCTTCGGGCGCCACGCGGCAAGAAAGACTGAGGAAAATGGCGTCGGCTGATGCCTTTATACCCGAAGAACTGCAGCTGTGACGTCGGGTAAAGTGCGACACCAGCCGAGGCCAGACCCAGACTTTGGAATCCGGCCGACCGAAGGGCTGCCTGACGCCAGGACAACCCATTTGTTAGGACTGCAGATGCATCCTTGAAGGACATCATGGGTGAAATTCTTGGCTAGGTTTATAAGGGCCTCCGAGCCAACAATCTAGTATCGTCCTATGAACCTATGGATCTAGTGTTGTGGTAGTTGTTTAACGTTTGTATCCAATACGGTCTTATCTGCCCAACTCAAAAAATGGGACAGATCACCAAGCTACAACAAACTCCAGGGTGGTCTCAAGAAAGGATATTTCAAAGGATGGTGGAGCCGAAAGATGCATGTGATCTTGACTACACATCCAAGCTTATAGTGGGATACAAAGGTATGAACTGCAGACCATGTAGTTGCAGCACATATTTTCTCTACGGGAACTCTGGTAAAGAAAGCAGTGGAGACTGCCACTGTTTTGGTTGAATGAGCTTTAGGCTTATTTGAAGTGCTAATCCTCTTTCTTTCCAAAGTCAACGCAGTCAGCCAGCCACCTGGACAATGCAACTAACGGAATACATGCATTTGGTCACGTGACTGAATGCCAAACGGCCATTATTCTGAACAGTAATGTTGAAACTCGTAGGCATGAATACTTAATGTCGTGCGCATCGAATTTGAAATTCCGAAATTCCCGATCACACAAGCGCTACCATGGGTCAAGAGGGGGGAATATTAGCCTGGCCGGCATTCGGTAATTCCGGGTTCGGCATCTGAAAATTTTAAATAATGCAAACTTAGGATTCTGCTTTTGACATGTACGCATTCGGATATCAGTTGTTCAATCATGTGCATCTAAACCGCGACTAACACCACCTTGCACCATTTCAGCCTCAAAGAATGAAATTAAAAGCCGATCTGTCTTTCCAAATTCCTTTGTCCAACACAGAATTTCAATTGACAGTGTACATCCATCAAGTTCCATCAAGTGCAAGATACACTTGCTTTTGTTAGAAAATTTTGGCAAGAAAACTGTTGGGTGAAGTCATTTATTAATAGGATTCAGAAAGGTCTCCAAAGCCACTACAGGTAGAAAATTAGGGCCAGTTTTTAGGGCCACACTAGTTTATGGGAAAGATCAAATAGGGAGGCTTGTATGACAAGGCTTGCATCGTTGAAATTCTTCTGGCAGAGGTGATCATCCTGACAAAAATAGATATCCAAGACAAACTTCAAATCTACAGATGCTGCAGGTTCAAAAAAGGGTTATGGGGAAAAAAAAGCCTGAATCATTACTGCACCATCCCAAGAAGAAATGGATATTTTATAGTGGGCCTAATTAGGACAGTTTAACAAAGCCTTGGGCAATTAAGGACGCAATCCAGCTGCGATTTTTCTCAACATGAAAACTGATTATGGTTGCCATTTGAATATTAATGGAAAAGGAAACTAACCTTCTTGGAATAATCCCATTAAAAAATCAAAATAGAAGGAAGAGGTGCCAAATAGGTATCTAAGCCCCTAGAGAGAGAGCAAAGTAGCTGCTGCACTTTGTGTTCAGGTAGGATGCGAAAAGATGCAGCATGTCTGGCCCAGCAGCTGAAAATCACTGATGCCACTGCTTGGTTGAGGGACCACTTGTGGGGCAGAAAAACAGACCTGCTCAGTCTGGCCACTAAAAGTAGTAAGAAGATGTTTTCCACTGCTAAAGCCTCATGGTTTCTCAGCATAAAGTGTATTGTGGGATCCTCTTCTTTGCTGATGTACTCGCCACCACTACCACCATATTTGTCCATCTAGATAATAATCACATCTTTGGGGGGTGGGTCTGAAATGCCTTCAACAGTAGCAGGACCGCTCTAATGTCTAAAACATTAAAGTGAGACTTGTCTATGTAACAGACTATGTGCCTTGGACAGTTTTCCCTTTGTATTGCACATAACCACCCCAGAAGGGAAGCATTCATGGTCACAGTGGCAATCAGGGATGGATAAAACAGTCAACCCCAGCAGACAACAGGAGAGGTCCACCACAGAATGTGACGCCTACATAAAGGCATGAGAAATACTGGAAAATAGAAATGCTGATGTAATACTGATCATAGGAGTGAGTGAGAGGGTTTACTGTAGATCTCTTGTGCAATACCTTGACTGGGAGACTAGTGTAATTGATGCAGCAATCCACCCTAAATGACTCAATTAGTCTTGCTGGGGGGGATGCTGTGAAGCAGAATGTATGAGGTGTCTAAAGATGAATAAAAAGGATCCTTTATTATGGGAGCTTGGCTAATTATGATGGTGTGTCCAGCTGGCGCCCATTAAACTCAACTGCCTGCAGTGAAATCAGTTTGCTTTTTGTCAAGTTTATAGTGATTCCTAGGTGATGGGAGAACTGGGCAAGACGTTTCTGCACAACTAAGTATCTGTTGTACAATCCTGGGAATTGTGGTGCCTATATACATCCAGGGGGTGAAGGATTCTCTTACCTCTACTTTCTGACTTACGGAAAGAAAAGTTGACAAAAGAATGGACTAGTTCAAAGGCAGCTCATTTGCCTCTTGGGGCATAAAGAATGTCCTTGTTCTCCGCTTGAATAAGGCAGTCATCCAAGCAAGGATATATTTTTACTCCTCTGTCTGCAAAATGCAATTACTGGTGCTAGGCATTTTGTGAAGACCCTGGGCGCAGTAGATAAGCCAAAGGGGAGTGCAGAGAATGGGTAGTGAACTGAGCCAGCTATAAATCTGAGGTATCTTCTGCATGACTGTCAGATTGGGACATGCAGGTATGCCTCTTTTAGGTCTAAAGTCACATGCCTTCTTGCCCAGCATGGGCAGAAGCTGCTGTAGAGTTAGCATTTTGAATTTTGGAATATCTAGGAATGTGTTTAGGATAGACAGGTCCAGTATTGGTCTCCAGGCTTTGTCTTTTCTGGGCACCAAGAATAGCCTTGAGTAAAATCCTAGTCCCTGCTCTTGTTGTGGTACTTGCTAAATAGCTCTCATGTCCATGAGGAATGAAACTTGTGCCTCTGCCCATTGATTGCGTGACAGGTCTGGCATACCGTTTGGCCTTGGCAGGGTGTGAAAGTGGAACCTGTAGCCTTGTGATACGATATTTAAGACCCATTTGTCCTGGGTGATCATATGCTAATTTTGTGAAAAAAGTGCTAGTTTTCCCCCCAAAGGAGCTGCCAGAAGATAAATGCTTGGTGCTGGCAGGGAAAGTCATTGAGACTGTTTCCTGTATGGCTGTGATTTTTCCTCTCCGCTTTTGGAGGTAGAAGCACCCCATTGTTTAGGCCTATATGAGCCTTGGGGTTGTGATCTGCCTCTGGGACATCTGTATCTGCCTCTTTGTGGCCCGTCTGACACTGGAAAGGACCAATGCTTTGTAGGCCAGTGCCTGCTAAATCTGGGAGGCTGTACCTGCAAGAAATCCTTGACTGTTTGCATAGATTTAGCTTTGTCCTCCATTTTCATCAACACCTCTTCTGCTTTAACACCAAACAAGGTATCGCGCTGTAATGGAGCATCTAATAATTTTGCTTTAACATGATCGGGCAGATTCTGTTCTTTTAACCAAGCATGCCTCCTAATGACAGAACCTGTAACAGCGGCCCTACAGGAGACCTCTAGAGAATCAAAACCACACTGCAAAGTATGCTTTCCCACTTGTTCAGCTGCATGCAATAAATCCTGCATTTCTGTTTTCTGCACATTTTGAATTTAACATTTTCTGTTTAAGCAGTGACATAAGACATTGCTGATATTTAAGCATATGAAATTGGCAATTTAAAGCTCTTACAGCCAAGGGAGCAGAAGTATAAATCTTTTCCCCCCATCTGTCCAGGGCCCTAGAATGCCTATCAGAGGGGATAGGGTTTTTTGCAGTGGAAGCCTTGACCCCCTTTGGGACCCTGGGAGATAGTTTCTGGGTCAGCAGCAGGGTTTTATAAAGAAATTTATGTGAATCAGGAACCCTGTAGTATCCGTCTGGCTTGACAGGAGCTTGTGGTAAAGAGTCAGGAGACAGGCCAGACTCTGAAAATACATCTACAATGTCTAAAACAGGAGAAATAGCAAGGGGCCTGTGCTGAGGTAATAAAAGGAAGTCTGTGAGCCTTTTCTTGGATTCTACATAATCTTGGCTCTCCCAGTGGAAATGCTCCCTCACAGTATGCAGGGTCTCCCCAAAAGAATAATCCTCAGGAGGAGAGGCTGAAGGGATAGATTCTTCAGCATCAGAATCCTCAGAGGGAGGGAGAGAAGATTCCTGTTCAGAAGAGGAATCAGAGGAAATGGAAACCTGATCTGAAGATTCATATTCTATCTCTTGCCTAGGCCTCTTATCAGGAGGGGGATGGGAACCCCTGATCAAAGTAATTAGGTCTTCGGCCATTTTAAGCATCTGTTTTTTAGGCATGGTGGCCTGTCCAGGAGAATGCTGTACTTGTTTTTTTTGTCTTGAGAGCTGCTTTAGTCTTTGCCTTTGAAGCTGAAGTTGATTTCACATATAACTGTGTAGGCCTGAAAACACCCTCAGAAGCCGATGCCTGCTCAGCGGCTCCGGACCCATCTGAGAGAATAGTTTCAGAGTGTCCAATATCTTGAGTTTCCAGCGGCCTAGTCAGCTCCACGTGGGAGTTGGAAGCTGTCTGTGGCTCTGAGGTAGCGGGCATCAGGGGCTGAGAAAGCGCCTCACTGAGAACCAGCGACAGGCTTAGCGGAAGCCTCGTCAGTTTTGTACGTCGGATGCTTGTCCTTTTCTTTTTCTTTGCATTTTTTATAAATTTCAGTATTCGGCTGTTCCGACGGCATTATATAATTGAATCTTCTGCCAAAGTAATGAAATGCAAAATCGTACCAACGTTTAATAGTGCGTTGGTTACATCTAGCACAAAACCGACAACTAGCAACGTCGTGGTCAGGGCCTAGGCAAGGAATACAGTAAGAATGAAAATCCTTATGAGGTATTTGCTTCCCACAAGAAATCGGACATCGGTCTGGAGCAAGAAAAAAGTTTCCCCAACAGGGTACTTAGCTTTAATGAAGACTTCGGATCTGAAATTCGAATTTAAAAATCTCAGGAGTTGGCCGACCGGCACTTGCCAACTGCTTTTGCTTCGGGCACTGCGCAGCAAGAAAGACTGAAGAAAATGCGCATCTTTTATACCCCTGGCGCACTGACGTCAAGAGGGAGGTGACAGTAACTGACGCCGGACCTAGACTTTGGAACTCGGGCCGACTGCGGGTAGCCTGCCAGCAGGATAACCCAATTGTAATGACTGCAACAGTGAAACACAATGAACATCTTTAGTGAAACTAAAGCTGCTGGTTTAAAAGGTGTCAAATTAAGTTTTCCATACAAAGGTTCAGATCCCATGGATGGTGCAGCCTTACTAATGCACTCAAGTGAAGGACACCTTTAAAAAAAAAAATATTTGACCTGACTTATGAAGAGTAATGGTGGGCAAGGCAGGCATGCAGAGATAGCAGGTGAGTGGTTTTTGACGGATGAGTAGGCCAGACTACTTTTTCGTAATTCACATATGTATGACAGAATAGAAGGTATACCCACCGAAGAAAGGTCCTCTGTCACACTATATTTAAAATCCACCACTTGGAGATGCAAGATTTTCTAGTAGTAGGTTATTGCCTCCAGGAGTATCTGGAAAATGTCCTCTGAAAAGTGGTGCTTAACAGAATTAAGACCCATCACCCAGACAGCAAGGTTGAGAGCTTGAAGGTTGGAGTGCATCAGAGAGCCCTTCTTCTATGCAGATCTACTATGTGGGGAATCTAAGTGATTGCCTCTGGCCAGATGAAGTAGAAGGCGGAACCAATGCTGTCTGGGCCAAAGGGGAGTCACCAGCAAGACTTTGGTACTGTCCCAGTGGATCTTCAGAAGATTCTTTGGGATTAGAGGGAAGGCATAGAGTCTACCACCAGTAGAAGGGCAAGACTTGGTGACAAGGGGTCTTGGAGCAGAACACTCTTGTCAGCTCTGGTTGGAGGCAAAAATATTTGGGGTGTACCCTATTTGAGGACTATGCTCAGGAAGACAAAACAATTGCGTAGAATCTTACCATAACAACAGATGTCCTCATCTTCACTGTTGCAGCATTCATAATGTGATGGGAGTTCCCCGCCGTAGCTGACCAGAGGTCGGCCAGTACATTAAAAAAAAAAAAAACTTCACTACTGTAGGGTGGGTGGTATGCTGCACAATGGCTGTGATCGGATGTTGGCCATAAAAGTGATGAAAGCGCACACCATCCTCAGAACTGACTGCAGCAGGAGGAAAGCCAGCCTAAGTAAGAATTATCCAAGAAGAAGCAAGGCCAAGGGGAAAGGAATGAGGGATAGGAATACTGCAACAGAGAAGAGAAGGACATCTACCATTATGACGAAACTTTACACAACTATTACATGTCCTCTTCATCTGCTGCACTACTCATAACATGGGGGAGAATACCAAAGCTCATGAAAAAAAGGAGGTGGTAGGGACTGAGGAGCTTTCCAGGAAATCCTGCTCTAGATTTAGAAATTGCATCTAATTTGTAGTGTTTGGTGAAGGTATGGACTGAGCTGCTTCAAGAACTGAGTTAGTGTCCAATCCTTTAAAAAAGGCCCCAGATGAGGCAATAGTCCCGGTGAAATGAGCTTCAACAGTGGAGTGAAGGGTCCTACCATGGTGAGTGTAGCAGAAGGAAATATCCTTGGAAAAAAAGGATGAAACAGTCTGCTTGGACACAGCCTGTTCCAGAGCCCTGGGATGCTAAGAGACAAAAAGCTCATCTGACTTTCTAACAGACCTTTGTTTTATCCAAATAAAATCTAAGTTGCCTGTGGACATCTAAGGTATAGAGGACCCTCTCACTAGAGTTCTGGGGCAAAGGGGGAAAAGGTCAGTAACTGTACGGAATGATTTAAAGCTAGGTCATTGACTACCTTGGGCATAAATGGGGGGTTTGTGTGCAGGGAGACTATTTATGGAAGACCAGAGATATCATAAGAGCCTGAAATTCAGCTAGGTAAAGGGGGAAACAGAGGCAGATATGGCGGACATATGAGCTTTTGCTGAAGAATAAGCCAAGCCAGCATTGTGCAAGTCACACAAGTCAAGACCAAGGGAGTTTCCACTTTTAATGGATCTTGATTTCTTTTCAGGCACCAGATTAAAAATATCTTCCATTTTCCCTAAGTATGACTTTCTGGTAATTTGGTTTCCTGGCCTACTGCAGGACTGGCAGCAAGTGTTCACAGAACAGATGTCTAAAAGGGAGGAAGTCCACTCTGTTAAATAACTTGTGGCGACTGCCCATGGCTAAATGCGGGAGAAGAGGAAACCAGTGCTGTCTTGGCCAAAAGGGGGTCACCAGCAAGAATTCTAGTTTGTCCTGCTGAATTTTGTAGAGGACTTTTGGTATGAGGGGGAAGGGGAGGGAATGCCTATAGAAACTTCTCCTTCCAAGAGAAAGAGAGGGTGTCCACTTTCCAGACAAGAGGATGTGGCTCTCTGGCACAAAAATGTGGAAGCGGTCTATTCATGGGGGAGGCAAAAAGGTCCGAGTGAGGAACAACCTACTGGTGGACAATGTCTAGAAACACATCCCATTGGAGCATCCATTCGTGGGATGGTGTCTGTGACCTGCTTAGGTAATCTGCCACACAGTTTTGAGAAGGTTGGATGTACATTGCCTGAAGGGTTACCTGGACATTTATTGCGAGGTCCCAAACCAGAACAGCCAGTCTGCACAGTAGACATGATTTGGTTCCCCCATTTGTTCACATACCAGAGGATTGTCACTGAACACCTTTGGAGGACCTGGCTGAAATAAAGGGTGGAAAGTTTGCATGGCCAACAGCAGCACCCTCATCTCCTTTACACTGCGTTCCTTCAAATGAGAGGGAAACCATGTCCCTTGTACTTTCAGGTGGCCAAAGGTTGCTCCCCAACCTATGTCTGAAGTGTGTGTGTGTGTGTGTGTGTGTGTAAATCTCTTGATGAGGAGCAGAAAAATACAGTTGTGCACCTACCATAAATGTAGATGTTAGAGTGTATTCACTGTTGCAGTCATTACACTTGGGTTATCCTGCTGGCAGGCGACCAGAGTTCCAAAGTCTTGGTCCAGCATCGGTTGCTGTCGCCTCTTCCCTGACATCAGTGCGCCAGGGGTATAAGAGATGCAGCCGACGCCATTTTCTTCAGTTTTTCTTGCCCCAGATGTCAGATGCCCCCAGATAGGAAGGCTGGAAAGATCAAATTATGCCAAAAAACAAGCATATATTACTATAAACATTTCCTTCATCTACAAGCAAATACACCACACAGATTGCATAGAGTTAAGTACAGAAAGGTCCCAGCAAAGAAAAGGGGGATGGCGGGTGGGTAACCTGGACTGCAACAGTGAATACACTCGAACATCTACATTTATGGTAGGTACACAACTATACTATGTTCATCGTGTTTCACTGTTGCAGTCATTACACTTGGGTAGAATCCCAAAGCTGAGGTTGGGCGGCTGGGTCTAAATTGGATTTGGAGAGGCTACCAGGCCCTGCAGAACTGCAGTGGCAAAGCCTGCTCTGGATTTAGAGTAGAGAGGTAAGTGGTAGTGCTTGGTGAAAGTGTGCACTGAGCTCCAGGTTGCAGCTTCTAAAATGTCTTTGGCTGGTACTCCTCTGATAAAAGCTGCTGAAGTGGCTGCTGCTCTGGTAGAATGTGGCCTAATGCCCTTAGGCACTGATTTGCCACGTTGTGCATAACAGAAGCGGATGCAGTGTCCTATCCATTTTGAAATTGTCTGCTTTGTAATAGGTTTTCCTTGTGATCCTGCAGCATAGGCTACAAACAGTTGCTCAGTTTTTCTGAAAGCTTTTGTTTTGTCCAAGTAGAATCGTAGCTGTCTGTGTATATCCAAAGAGTGCAGAAGTCTCTTCCCTTTATTCTGGGGATTTGGGTAGAAGGTTGGTAAATTAATGGTTTGGTTCAAGGCCACATTGGAGACCACTTTTGGCATGAATGTTTGGTTTGTCCAGAGAGAAACCCTGTCCTGATGAAAAATGATGAAAGGTTCCACAGCCATTAATGCCTGCAACTCTGAGACTCTTCTTGCTGAAGTTACTGCTAGGAGCAGAGCAGTTTTCCATGATAAGAATTTTAGATCAGCTGTGCTGGCTGGTTCAAAAGGAGGCAGTGTGAGTTTTTCTAAAACAAAAGTGAGATCCCAATTTGGTACTGGTGCTCTCCTTGGGGGTATTATATTTTTTACCCTCTGAGGTACTGTCGTGGTAGAGGATGTGAAAAAATAGGAGGTTCCGTATTGTAATGAGATGAAATGGCAGAGTCTTGGATTTTAATTGATGAGAAAGATAGGCCTTTGTCCAGCATCTCAGTTAGGTATTGTAAAATCTGAGGGATATTTGGGACAAGTGGTTCGTGCCCTTGTGCCTGGTTCCAAGCACAGAATCTCTTCCATTTTTCTGCATAAGATTTCCTAGTGCTGGGTCTCCTGGCTTCTAAAATGACATCCATAACAGCTTTAGGGAGAGGTGCAGTCTGAGTGGCTACATTATCTGCCATGCTGCCAGATTTAAGGTTCTGAGTTGACTGTGCAGAATCTGGTTGTCCTGTTGAGTCAGAAGATTAGGAATTTGAGGTAGAAGCCAAGCTGGGCCTTGAGACAAGCTCTTTAGGACTGGGTACCAGTGCTGGCATGGCCAGTCAGGGGCAATCAGGATAATTTTTGGCCTTTGTCTGACTTTTAGGAGCACCTTGGTAATAAGAGGCATCGGAGGGAAGGCATAGACTGTCAGGCCTTTCCAGCTGAATGATAGAACATCCACTTTCCATGCTTGAGAGAGATGAATTCTTGTGCAGAATTTATGTATTTGGTAATTGTGAGGGGAGGCAAAACGATCTATGTCTGGGCGTCCCCATTTCCTCATTATCATGCTGAACACCTGTGGATATAGTTTCCATTCGTGACAATCCATGAGATTTCTGCTTAGTTCTCTGCCAGTGTATTTTTTGTTCCTGGCAGGAATTGTGCCTGCAAATGTACTTGATAGGTCACAGTGCTATGTTCCACAAAGTCATGGCCTGTCTGCATAGGGAGCAGGAATTTGTGACCCCCTGCTTATGTACCAGATAACTGTGGTATTGTCCGTCTTTATTAATAGTTGTCCTGGATGTAGTAGGTCCTTGAAAGCTGTCAGGGCATTCTGTACAGCTAGCATCTCTTTGATTGATGTGAAGATGCATTTGTTCCTTGGGCCATGTGCCCTGAACACATTTTCCTGCCATATGTGCCCCCCAGGCATAATTCGATGCATCCGTTGTTGTCTGCTTGACTGTGGGTAAGGTGAAAGGCTGTCCCTTGATGTGGTGACAGGCCTGGGACCAACATCGAAACTCCTGTTGTAGGCAGGGAATTAAAGTTATGACCGTCTCCAGGCTGTGACAATGCTGAGTCCAAACACTTTTTAGATACCATTGTAGTTTCCTCATATGCAGTTTTGCATATGGAATTAGTAGAATGCAGGATGCCATGAAACCCAGGGCCTGCAGAATTTTTCTTGCAGGGAGCTGGTTTTTTCTTGCCATCATTTGAAAGTAATGAGTCAGTTTCCTTTGTTTGTCTGGCGTGAGATAAGCCATCTGGGCAGTTGTATTTAAGCTTGCACCCAGGAATATTATCTCTTGAGAGGGTACTAGTTTTGCTTTCTTTTCGTTTACTGTGTACCCTAGGCAAATTAGCAATCTTTTTACAAACGCCAGATGCTTTAGAATAATGTCCTTGCTCTCTGCTTGAATAAGGCAGTCGTCCAAGTAGGGATATATTTGAACTCCATTTTGTCTGCAAAATGCAATTACTGGTGCCAGGCATTTTGTGAAGACCTTGGGCGCAGTAGATAAGCCAAAGGGCAGTACATCGAATTGGAAATGTATTGAGCCTGCTATGAATCTGAGGTATCTTCTGCAAGATTGTCTGATTGGGGACATGCAGGTATGCCTCCTTGAGGTCCAAAGTAACTAGCCAAGCCTGCTTGCCCAGCATGGGCAGAAGTTGCTGTAGTGTTAACATTTTGAATCTTGGAACATCCAGGAAAGTATTTAGGATCGACAGGTCCAGTATTGGTCTCCAGGCTTTGTCCTTTCTGGGTACTAAGAAAAGTCTTGAGTAAAATCCTTGTCCCTGTTCTTGCTGAGGAACTCTTTGAATAGCTCCCATGTCCATAAGAGCAGCAATCTGTTTTTGCGCCTCTGCCCTTTGGTTTTGCGGCAGGTCTGGCGTACCTTTTGATTTTGGAAGCGTACGAAAGTGGAACCTGCAACCCTGAGAAACAATATTCAGTACCCATTTGTCCTGGGTGATGATGTGCCAATTTTTTGAGAAAAGTGCTAGCTTTCCCCCTAGGGGTGCTGCCAAAAGGAAAGTGCTTGGCATCTGTAGAGGAAGTCATTGGGACGGTTTCCTATAAGGCTGTGATTTGTCTTCCCCTCCTTTGGGGGCTGAAGTACCCCATTGTTTAGGTCTGTAGGAGCCTTGGGACTGATATATGCCTCTTGGGCGTCTGTATCTGCCTCTTTGTGGCCTTTCTGACATTGGAAAGGACCAATTTTTTGATGGGCAGTTTCTGCTAAATCTAGGTGGGTGAACTTGTAAGAAATCCTTCACTGTCTGCATTGATTACGCTTTATCCTCCATTTTCTTTAACACCTCTTCTGCCTTAACACCAAACAAAGTATCATGCTGTAGTGGATCATCCAATAATTTTACTTTAACATGGTCAGGTAAACGTTGCTCTTTCAACCAAGCATGCCTTCGAATAACAGAGCCTGTAACTGCGGCTCTACAAGAAGCCTCTAATGAATCAAAACCACACTGCAGAGTATGCTTTCCCACTTGTTCAACTGCATGCAATAAATCCTGCATTTCCTTACTGTCAGGACTTTCTGAATTTGAAATCATTTTCTGTTTTAACAATGACATGAGATACTGTTGATATTTAAGCATGTGGAACTGGCAATTTAAAGCCCTTACAGCTAAAGTAGCAGAAGTGTAATCTTTTTTCCCCCATCTGTCCAGAGCTCTGGAATCCCTATCTGAGGGGACAGGATTTTTAGCAGTGGAAGCCTTAACCCCTTTAGGACCCTGGGAAATAGTTTCTGGGTCTGCAGCACGGTTTTTGTAAAGAAATGTATGAGAGTCAGGGACCCTGTAGTACCTGTCTGGCTTGACTGGTGCATGGGGCAAAGAATCATGGATTCAGAGAAAACATCAACAATATCAAGCACAGGGGGGATAGCCAGGGGCCTGTGCTGAGGCAATAAAAGGAAGTCTCTGAGCCTTTTCTTGGATTCTGAATAATCCTGACTCTCCCAATGGAAATGCTCCCTCATGGTGTGCAAGGTTTCCCCAAAACAATAATCTTCAGGCAGAGAGACTGAAGGTAAAGACTCTTCTGCATCAGAGTCCTCATAGGGAGGGAGAGAATATCCCTGATCAGAAGAGGAATCAGAGGAAATAGAAACCTGGTCAGAGGAATCAGTCAGTGTCTTGCCTAGGTCTTTTGTCAGGAGGGGGATGGGAACCCCTGATTAAAGTAATTAGGTCTTCGGACATTTTAAGCACCTGTTTCTTTGGCATGGACGACTGTTTAGGAGAATGCTGTACTTGTTTCCTTGCCTTTAATGGTGTTTTTGACTTTGCCTTGGCTGCTGTAGTGGGCTTACTTGTAAGCTGTGAAGGTCTGAAAACACCCTCAGAAGCCGATGCCTGCTCAGCGGCTCCAGACCCAATACCTTGGGTTTCCACAGGCCTCGGTGTCCCCACGTGGCTGTCGGTTACGGCCTGTGGCTCTAAGGTAACGGCTGTCAGGGGCTGCGAAAGCGTCTCGCTAAGAACCGGCGACTGGCCTAGAAGAGGCTTCGTCGTCGGGTTTTGGACCTCAGATGCCTTTTTCTTTGTCTTAGCGGTTTTTTATAAATTCCAGTCTGCTGTTCCGACGGCATTATGTAATTAAACCGTCGGCCAAAATATTGTAAAGCAAAATCAGACCGACGTTTAATAGTGCGTTTATTGAATCTAGCACAAAACCAACAACTGGTAACGTCATGGTCAGGGCCTAGGCAAGGAATACAGTAAGAGAGAAAGCCCTTATGAGGTATTTGCTTCCCACAAGAAATACAATTAACTTTTACTGACATCGGTCTGGAGCAAGAAAAAGTTTCCCCAACAGGGCAATTAGCTTTACTGATGACTTCAGTTCTGAAACTCAATTTTGAAAATCTCAGGAGTCGACCGGCACTTGCGAACTGCTTTTGCTTCGGGCACTGCGCAGCAAGAAAGACTGAAGAAAATGGCGTTGGTTGCATCTTTTATACCCCTGGCGCACTGACGTCAGGGAAGAGGCGACAGCAACCGACGCTGGACCAAGACTTTGGAAATCGGGCCGACTGCGGGTAGCCTGCCAGCAGGATAACCCAAGTGTAATGACTGCAACAGTGAAACACAATGAACATGGTGTAAGGGGAGCCCTGGGTTGAGTGAGACGATGTACCCACCACTGCAGTCCCTTCTTCAGATAGGGGATGAGGGGAAAAGAAAATTCTAAGGGGTGCTGGTGTTGCATCCAAACTAATTTCAGATACCATTGCCATTTTCTCATGTGAAGTTTGGCTAAGGGGACAATTGGAATGGTTGATGCCATGAGGCCCAAGACCCTCAGTAACACTCTGCCTGTTAGCTGGTACACAAGCAGAATGTTTCTGACGTAAGAGTTGAGGTCCTGTACCTTTTGTTGGGGTGAACAGACCCCCTCATATGATCTGTTTCTATCCTGCATACCATGAAAATTTGATCCTCTGAAGGAGTGATTTTTTAGTTTATGGTGAGCTCCAGATTTTGTAGGAGATTGAAGGTGAAGGCAATGTGTTGCTCCATCTCCTCTATGGAGAGAGCTAGAAGCAGAAGATAGTCCAGATATGGAAAAAATGTGTATTCCCTGGAGTCTGCAGTAGGCAATAATGGGAGCAAGACATCTGATGAAGAGTTTGGGTGTGGTAGAAAGCCCAAAGGGTACAGCACAGAATTCAAAATGCCATGATAATGCAGAAAAGCACAAAAACTTCCTGTAGATGGGATGGATGGGAATGTGCACATCTGCATCGCTGATATCTAGGGTAATCGTGAAACCTTGGGGCAGATGAGTGGGAACAGAGTCTGGAGTGTCAGCATGCAGAAAGTGGGTACATTTAGGAAGGTGCCAAGATGGGAGAGGTAGAGGATGGATCTCTGGGGACCTTATTCCTGGGCACCAGGAAAGTACAGTTGTGTACACTTACCATAAATGTAGATGTTAGAGTGTATTCACTGTTGCACTCATTACATTTGGGTTATCTGCTGGCAGGTTGACCTCAGTCAGCCTGATTAACAAAGTCCTGGGTACTGCGTAGGTTGATGTCCCTTCTTCCATGACATCAGGTCGTCAGGAGTATAAAACATGCAGCCGATGCCATTACATCACCTTTTCTTACCCCAGATGTCAGGTGCCCCCCAAATGCGGAGCCAAATATTTAAGTAATTTAAAAACACACGAATATATACCTCCAAACAAAAGCAAATGCACCAAAAAGGCATTTAAGCATAGTAAAGGAAAGTAGAGGTATAGTAAGAGAAAAACAGGGGGATGGAGGGAGGGTAACCTGGACAGCAACAGTGAATACCTCGAACATCTACATTTATGGTAAGTGTACACAACTCCTGTTCTTCGCGTTTCACTGTTGCAGTCATTACACTTGGGTAGATTCCCAAAGCTATGGTTGGGAGGATGGATTTATACATCATTAAAACCAGCTATAAGGCCCTGCAAGACTGCAGTGACAAAGCCAGCTCTGGATTTAGAGAAGAGGGGTAAATGGTAATGTTTGGTGAACGTATGAACTGAGCTCCAGGTAGCAGCTTCTAGAATGTCCTTGGTAGGAAAGTACAGTTTTGTACCTACCATAAATGTAGATGTTCGAGTGCTAATACAGCTGCAGTCATAACAGATGGGTTCTCCTTCCGTCAGGCGGGTCCTCGGTCGGCCGAATTCCAAAGTCTAGGTCCGGCGTCGGTTGTCGTCGCTTATTCCCTGACGTCAGTGCGACAGGGGTATAAAAGAACAAGCCAACGCCATTTTCTTCAGTTTTTCTTGCCCCAGATGTCAGGTGCCCCCAGAAGGAAGGCAATATATATATAATTATGTAATAATGCAATGCAATATAATCAAAAAACAGTAGTTGCAAGCAAATACACCATAAAAGAATACCCCTAGAGGGGAAGGAGGGAGGGAAACCTGGACTGCAGCTGTATTAGCACTCGAACATCTACATTTATGGTAGGTACAAAACTGTACTATGTTCATCGAGCATACAGCTGCAGTCATAAAGTACAGTTTTGTACCTACCATAAATGTAGATGTCCGATAGGAATGCATCTGCAGTCCTCACAAATGGGTTGTCCTGTCGTCAGGCAGCCCTTCGGTCGGCCGGATTCCAAAGTCTGGGTCTGGCTTCGGCTGGTGTCGCACTTCACCCGACGTCATAGCTGCAGTTCTTCGGGTATAAAGGCATCAGCCGACGCCATTTTCCTCAGTGTTTCTTGCCCCAGATGCCAGGTGCCCTCTTGGATGGCTAAATTTGGATAAATGCCAATGTTTCCAAATAGTAGAGAGCAAACACATAAAATAAGCATGTATGTACATATATACAAACAAATACACCATAATAGATCCCCCCCCAAGCTAGCTGAAAGATGGCAAATACCCTAGGAGTACCACAGAGGGGAAGGCGGGTGGGTAATCCTGACTGCAGATGCATTCCTATCGGACATCTACATTTATGGTAGGTACAAAACTGTACTATGTCCTTCAAGGACGCATCTGCAGTCCTCACAAATGGGTAGAATATCATAGCCAAACTAGGGGAGGAGGAATGAAGAGAGATTATGGTGCAGTTAGGATCCCTTGCAAAACAGCAGAGGCAAAACCTGCTCGGGATCTAGAGTATAAAGGTAAATTATAATGCTTGGCAAATGTAAGCACGGAGGTCCAAGTAGCAGCCTCTATAATGTCCTTGGTAGCCACTCCTCGTAAGAAAGCTGTAGTAGTGGCTGTAGCCCTTGTGGAGTGAGGCCTGATGTTCTCTGGAGTTTTCTTTCCGTGGAAAGAGTAACAAAATCTAATGCAATTTCCTATCCATTTGGAGATTGTCTGTTTTGAAATTGCTTTTCCTTCCTTTCCTGTTGCATATGCTACCAGAAGCTGGTCAGTTTTTCTATAGAACTTGGTCCTGTCCAGGTAGTAGCGTAATTGTCTATGCACATCCAAGGTATGCAACAGTCTTTCTCCCCTGTTCTGTGGGTTGGGGAAGAATGTAGGTAGATGGATGGCCTGGTTTAAAGACACTCTGGATACCACCTTAGGCATAAATGTAGGATTTGTTCTCATGGACACTCTGTCTTGATGGAAGATCAGGAAGGGTTGCACTGCCATCAATGCCTGTAGTTCAGAAACCCTTCTTGCTGAGGTGATTGCCAGTAGGAAAGCAGTCTTCCAGGATAAGTATTGTAATTCTGCTGTTGCTGCTGGTTCGAAAGGAGGAAGTGTCAATTTTTCTAGCACAAAGTTCAAGTCCCATGCTGGCAATGGTGGTTTCCTAGGAGGTTTTATATTTTTAATTCCTCTCAGAAACTGCCTGAGCAGAGGATGTGAGAAGACAGGGGGATCCAAGCTGTATTCTGCCAAAATAGCTGAAGCGTGTATCTTGATGGAGGAATAGGACAGGCCTGTATGGAAGAGCTCTGCCAAGTACTCCAGGATGTTGGCTATGTTTACCAGTGACACCTCTTTTCCCTGTGCAGTACTCCAAATGAGATATCTTTTCCATTTTGCTGCATAATTCTTCCTTGTTGAAGGTCTGCGAGCCTCAAGGATAATGTCTTTAACCCTTTGGGATAAATTTGGGTTAGTTGCTCTTATGTAATGTTCCAGGCAGTCAGCTGCAGAGTTTTCAGGTTTGGATGCAGGATGTTGTAGCTGTTCTGTGTTAACAGCAATGGGATCAGGGGTAGTTGTCCACGTTTGTTCCCGAGACATGCTCCTCAGTAATGGGTACCAATGTTGTCTTGGCCAGTCTGGAGCTATCAGAATGATCCTTGGACGTTCCTCTTTGATCTTCAATAGCACCTTGTGCATCAAAGGAAGTGGTGGGAATGCATATGCTGTCAGGTCTTTCCAACTGAAAGATAGGGAGTCCACCTTCCAAGTAAGTGGGTGGTACGTCCTTGTGCAAAATTTCTTGAGCTGGTGATTGAGTGGGGATGCAAATAAGTCTATTTGTGGTAGTCCCCATTTTCTCGTGATGGCTTTGAATATGTCCGGGTGTAGCATCCATTCGTGGGCATCCGTGGTAGTTCTGCTTAATATGTCTGCTAGAATGTTTTCTTTTCCTGGTACAAAAATTGCTTGTAACTGAATGTTGTAACTCAGAGCCACATTCCATAGGTCCAGTGCCATCTGGCATAGAGGGTATGAATGTGCGCCTCCCTGTTTGTTGATGTACCACAACTGTGGTGTTGTCTGTCCTTATCAACTGCCCTTCTTGGAGGAATGGTCTGAATGTCTGGATTGCCAGTTTTACTGCCAGCATTTCCTTTAGATTTATGTGCAGGTGCAGCTGATCTTGAGTCCATAGGCCTTGTATGCATTTGTCGAGCATGTGGGCCCCCCAACCGAGGTCTGAGGCGTCCGTTGTGATGGTTTGGCTTGGTTGAATGCTGCAGAAGGGCAAACCTGTGTTTGATTGACAGGCCTGAGCCCACCATAGGAACTCTTTCTTCAGGCATGGTATCAGTGGAATTTTGGTTTCCAGGCTGTGTCTGTGTTGAGACCATAAATTCTTCAGGTACCACTGTAGCTTTTTCATATGCAGTCTGGCATGAGGGACCAGAATTATGCAGGATGCCATGAAGCCCAGGGCTTGCAGTACTTTTCTTGCTGTTAGATGGTTCTGCTTTGTTAATGTCAAGAAGTAGAGAGGAAGTTGTTCTTGTTTTTCTACAGTTAGGAATGCCATCAGCTTTGATGTGTCCAGCTCTGCACCTAGAAAGGTTATTCTTTGGGATGGTATCAGCCTTGACTTTTTTATATTGACTGTATATCCCAGGGCTTGCAGCAAGTAAATGACTCTTTGTAAGTCTTCTGTTAGCTTGTTTTTGTTGTCCGCTTGTATCAGGCAGTCGTCCAGGTATGGATAAATTTGGATTCCCTGAAGTCTGCAATGAGCGATTACTGATGCCAGGCATTTCGTTAACACTCTGGGCGCAGTAGATAAGCCAAAGGGCAATGCTGAGAATTGATAATGCTCTGATCCTGCAAGAAATCTGAGGTATCTTCTGCAATTTGGTCGTATGGGGACGTGCAGGTATGCCTCCTTGAGATCTAGAGTTACCAGCCAAGACTCCTTGCCCAGCATGGGAAGAAGCTGCTGTAGGGTCAGCATTTTGAATTTTGGAACAATGAGGAATGTGCTTAAAGCGGACAGGTCGAGAATAGGCCTCCATTTTTTCTCTTTTCTTGGTACCAGGAAGAGTCTGGAGTAAAATCCCTTTCCTTGTTCCATAGATGGTACCTTTTCCACAGCTCTCATTTTTACTAATTGAGCTATTTGTTTTAGAGCTTCTGTCTTTTGATTTGGTGGTAGGTTTGGCATTCCTCTTTTTCCTGGTAGAGTATGGAAATGAAACCTGTAACCTTGGTCTATAGTTTGCAAAATCCACTTGTCCCTTGTGATGCAGTGCCAGTTTTTTGAAAATAAGGCTAGCTTTCCGCCTAAGGGTGCTGCTATCTGTTCCCTGGTAGGCGGTGCCAGAGCCAAGTCACTGTGATTGTCCTGTTGCAGTGGTAGTAGCTGCGTCTGTGCCCCGCTGGTTGTTGCCCTGCCACTGGCGTCCCCTGTAGGCACCCCTGGATTGATTTCTGCCTCTTGAACGCCTATTCCTGCCTCTCTGTGCCTTAGAGGAGTCTGGAAAGGACCAATTTTTGGAGGGCCAGTTCCTGCTAAACCTAGGAGGTTGGACCTGTAAGAAATCTTTCACTGTTTGTACAGATTTTGCCTTCTCTTCCATTTTCTTCAGTACCTGCTGAGCAGGAGAACCAAATAAATTGACCTTATCCATGGGAGCATCTAATAGTTTTGATTTGACATGATCCGGCAAGGCCTGTTCTTTCAACCATGCATGCCTTCTGATAACTGTGCCAGTCATGGCTGATCTAAAGGAAGCCTCCAGTGCATCATAGCCGCATTTTAAGGAATGGTTACTAACCTGCTGAATGTTATGCACCATTTCCAGAACATATTTCTTATCTAAAGATTCATCAGAGGACAGTTTCTTAGTTAACTGATCAAGCATAAACTCCTGATATTGGATCATATGAAACTGACAGTTCAAGGCCCTAGCTGACAGAGTAGCAGAGGTGTATACTTTTTTACCCCATCTCTCTAAGGACCTGGATTCCCTTTCAGAAGGGAGGGGATTTTTAACAGAGGTAGAAGCTACTGCCTTAGGCCCTGGGAGATAGTCTCGGGATCTGCAAAAGGAGCCTTGTATAAATGGTAATGTGTGTCCGGGACCCTGTAGAACCTATCGGGCTTAGCAGGGGGCTGGAGGTAAAGAATCAGGAGCAGTACAAGCATCATTAAATGCATCATCTACAACAGAAAGAACTGGAGGTATAGCTAAAGGCCTATGTTGTGGTAAATGCAAAAAGGTCCTAAGCCTTTTCCTGGAGTCTGAGAAATCTTGGCCCTGCCACTGAAATTGCTCCCTCATGGCATGTAAGGTTTCCACAAAGGAAAATTCCTCAGGTGGAGAGGCAGAAGGAATCGACTCTTCAGCATCAGAGTCTTCGTAGGGAGAGAAAGGAGCCTCTGGATGGTCTGTATTTTCTGAATCATCAGAGGAATCAGCCGTGGACACTGGCTCAAGGGGCTCTGCTCTAGGTCGTTTTTCTGGAGGTGGTTGAGAGGCCCTGTCTGGATGAGGTTGGGATCCCCTTATTAAAGAGATGAGATCCTCTGCCAGAGAAAGCATTTGGGAACTGGAGCTGGACCTGTGAGAGGGGGGCTTAACAGGCACAGATTTAGTAGTTTTGGCTGCTTTAGCCCTGGCAAAGGCCTTAATGGACATGGCTGCAGGAGGCCTAGCAGCACCACGTGCAGGGGTTGATACATCCAAGGGGATAGTGTCCGATAATTCCTGTGAAACCACAACAGCAGGTTGAATTTCAGAGGCCGATTCTACCAGGTTAGAAGAGGCCTCGGTAGAAGGCATGGATTCGGCTGAAGTAAGGACCGCTTGCTCGGTTTCGGCCGAAACCGAGACACTCGCGGTTTGCTTAACCGCGGTTTCGGCCGAAACCGCGGACCGCGAGTGTCGGTCCTTTTCTTTGCGTTTTTTGGCAATTTGTGTAGTCGGAGGATCCGACGGCATAATATACGCAAAATCAGAGCCGAAAAACTGCTCAGCAAACTCCGACCTACGTCTAAGCGTCCGTCGGTTAAAAGAAGCACAGGATAGACAAGCTGCTACGTCGTGGTCTGGGCCTAAACAAGGTAAGCAGTAAGAGTGAAAATCTTTGAGGTATTTGTTTCCCACAAGTTAAACAGTTATTCACTTTTTCTGACATCGGCTGAGGCAAGAAAGAGTCCCCAACGGGGTACTTAGCTTTTTAGAAGTCTTCGAAGTAGTATTCGGTAGTAGAAATCTCTGGATCTGACCGACTGGCACTTGCGAACAGCTTCTGCTTCGGGCGCCACGCGGCAAGAAAGACTGAGGAAAATGGCGTCGGCTGATGCCTTTATACCCGAAGAACTGCAGCTATGACGTCGGGTGAAGTGCGACACCAGCCGAAGCCAGACCCAGACTTTGGAATCCGACTGACCGAAGGGCTGCCTGACGACAGGACAACCCATTTGTGAGGACTGCAGATGCATCCTTGAAGGACATCAAATGGGTAGAATCCCAAAGCTAAGAAAAGGGTGGTAGGCACTAGGTGGAACTAGGAGGAGCCAAAATGCCCTGCAAGACTGCAGTGGCAAAGCCTGCTCTAGATTTGGAGTATAATGGTAGGCTGTAGTGCTTGGAGAAGGTATGCACAAAACTCCAAGTGGCTGCTTCCAAAATATCCTTGGTAGGAACTCCTCTGAGGAAGGCTGCAGAGGTGGCTGTGGCCCTGGTGGAATGAGTTCTAATGCCTGTAGGTACAGTCTTGCCATGAAAGGAATAGCAAAAGCGTATGCAGTGGGCTATCCATTTTGAGATTGTCTGTTTGGAAATTGGCTTTCCTTGAGCTCCTACCGCATAGGCCACAAAGAGCTGTTCTGATTTTCTGAAAGGTTTTGTTCTGTCCAAATAACGCAGTTGTCTGTGAATGTCCAAGGAATGTAGCAATCTCTCCCCTTTATTTTGAGGATTAGGATAGAAAGTAGGTAAATGTATGGCCTGATTTAAAGCTACCCTGGATACCACTTTAGGCATAAAGGACGGGTTGGTTCGTAAGGAAACTCTGTCCTGATGGAAGATGATAAAAGGCTGGACAGCCATGAGAGCCTGTAGTTCTGAAACTCTACGAGCTGAAGTGATAGCCAGAAGGAAAGCTGTTTTCCAGGACAAATATTGCAAATCTGATGTGGCAGCTGGCTCAAAAGGAGGCAAAGTCAGTTTTTCCAGAATGAAATTAAGATCCCAAGCAGGTATTGGTTGTTTCCTTGGAGGTCTTAAGTTCTTAGCCCCTCTGAGGAACTGTCTTAATAGACGGTGAGAGAATAAAGGTGGATCAGTGTTGTATTCTGCAGAAATGGCGGAGGCATGGATTTTGATGGAGGAGAACGAAAGTCCACTGCTTAGCAGTTCAGCCAAATATTGTAGTATTTGAGGTAAATTCAGTTTTCCAGGGTTCTGGTCCTTTTTCTCATTCCAGACACAAAAACGTTTCCATTTTGCGGAGTAAGCTTTTCTAGTTGATGGCCTTCTGGCCTCCAAAATGACATCCTGCATCGCCTTGGAGAGTAGGGCCTGCTATGATGCTAAGGAATCTTCCATGCCGCTAGGTTGAGTGTTTTTAGCTGACTGTGAAGAGTTTTGAAGCTGTGCTGAGTCAAAAGTAGAGGCATTAGAGGCAGGGTCCATGGTGGGGAATGCGTCAGGCTCCTCAGGAGTGGGTACCAGTGTTGCCTTGGCCAGTCCAGAGCAATGAGGATCATCTTTGGTCTGTCTGCTCTGGTCTTCAATAGGACTTTGGGCAGCAGAGGAAGAGGCGGGAAAGCATAAACTGTCATTGATGCACAACTGAAAGAGAGAGCGTCCACTCTCCAGGCCTTTGGATGGAAGAGCCTTGAGCAGAATTTTGTTAATTGATGATTTTTGTGGGAGGCAAAGAGATCTATGTCTGGCCTTCCCCATTCTTGGGTTATTTCTGTAAAAACTGTTGGATGCAACTTCCATTCGTGTGCATCTGTCATATTTCTGCTTAGGTTGTCTGCCAGTGCGTTTTCCTTGCCTGGCAAGTACTGTGCTTGTAGTTCCATTTGTAAGTCCATGGCCATGCTCCAAAGTGACATGGCCAGTCTGCATAGGGGATAAGAATGTGTTCCTCCCTGCTTGTTTATGTACCACATAACTGTGGTGTTGTCCGTTCTTATCAATAGTTGACCTGGTTGCAGAAGGTCCTTGAAAGCTGTAATAGCATTTATTACTGCTAGCATTTCTTTTTGATTGATGTGAAGGTGCTTTTCTTTTTGGGACCATTTGCCCTGAATGCACCGGTCTGTCATGTGCCCCCCCCCAGGCGTAGTACGAGGCGTCTGTTGTGATGACTTGATTTGCTTGAGGCTTGCTGAATGGAAGACCTGTGTTTGACATGCTTGAGCCCACCACAGACATTCCTTTTGCAGACATGGAATTAGTGGTATTATTGTTTCCAAACTGTGGCTGTGTTGAGACCATATGTTTTTTAGGTACCATTGTAGTTTTCTCATATGCAGCTTTGCACATGGGATTAGTAAGATGCAAGATGCCATGAATCCCAGAGCCTGCAGGATTTTCCTTGCAGTCAGCCTGGTGCAATTTGCCAGTGTTCTGAAATATTGAATTAGTTGCCCCTGCTTCTCTGGCGTGAAGTAGGCCATCTGGGTGTTTGTGTTCAAATTGGCACTCAAGAAAATTATCTTCCGAGAGGGTATTAGCCTTGATTTCTCTTTGTTGACTGTGTATCCCACAGAGTTTAATAACATTATTACATGAGCCAGATGTTTCAGAAGAATGTGCTTGCTGTCCGCTTGGATCAGGCAGTCGTCCAAATAAGGGTATATTTGTATCCCTTGAAGTCTGCAGTAGGCAATTACTGATGCCAGGCATTTCGTGAATACTCTGGGCACAGTAGATAAGCCAAAGGGCAATGCAGAGAATTGATAATGGGTTGAACCTGCAAGAAATCTGAGGTATCTTCTGCAATTTTGTCTGATTGGGACATGCAGGTATGCCTCCTTGAGGTCCAATGTTACCAGCCAAGACTCCTTTCCCAACATGGGAAGAAGTTGCTGTAGAGTGAGCATCTTGAATTTTGGTACGAGTATGAATGTGTTTAGGATGGAAAGATCCAAAATAGGTCTCCAATCTTTTCCCTTCCTTGGCACCAGAAATAGCCTGGAATAAAAACCTTGACCTTGTTCGTGTGTAGGTACCTCTTGAATAGCTTTCATCTTTATAAGATCCGAAATTTGCTTTTGTGCCTCTGCCCTTTGATTGTGTGGCAGGTTTGGCATGCCTCTCATTTTTGGAAAGGTATGAAAATGGAATTTGTAGCCTCTGTTTATAATGTCCTGGATCCATTTGTCCTTTGTGACAACATGCCAATTTTTTGAAAATAGTGCCAACTTTCCTCCTAAGGGTGCTGCCATTTGAGACCTGGTTGGCATGCAAAGGGGAAGTCATTGGGTTTGCTTTCTGAAAGATTGCGAGTAGTCCTCACCACCTCTTTGTGCAGGGGCTTGCCATTGTCTGCCTCTGTACGATCCTTGTGACTGTCCTCTGCCCCTCGGGCGCCTGTATCTGCCTCTTTGGGGTCTGTCTGTGGCAGGAAAGGACCAGTTTTTGGAAGGCCAATTTCTACTAAAACGTGGGGGCTGGACCTGCAAAAATTCTTTCACAGTTTGCATTGATTTATCCTTCTCCTCCATTTTCCGTAATACTTCCTCAGCATTTGCCCCAAATAGTACACCCTTTTGAAGAGGGGCGTCTAGTAATTTAGCTTTGACATGATCAGGCAAGGCTTGTTCCTTGAGCCAGGCATGCCTACGTATGACTGAACCTGTGACAGCAGCTCTACATGAGGCCTCTAGAGCATCAAAACCACATTGTAAGGTATGTTTACCCACTTGTTCTGCACTATGCATCAAATCCTGCAACGGTTGTTCAGGTTGTGACATTTTACTTTTCAATTGAGATAACAGAAACTGTTGGTATTTTAGCATATGAAACTGACAGTTTAAGGCCCTCATAGATAAGGTAGCCGAGGTATATACCTTTTTTCCCCACTTTTCTAAGGATCTGGAATCTCTCTCGGAAGGCAATGGATTTTTGGCAATGGAGGCCTTAACTCCCTTGGGCACCTGTGAGATGGTTTCTAGGTCAGCAGCATGGCTTTTGTAAAGAAATTGGTGTGAGTCAGGAACCCTGTAGTACCCGTCAGGCTTAACTGGAGCTGGAGGTAGAGAGCCCGGGTTAAGGCAGGCCTCCGAGTAAACATCATCTAGGATGTCCAAGACAGGAGGTATAGCCAAAGGTCTGTGCTGGGGTAACAAAAGAAATTCCCTGAGCCTTTTCTTGGAATCTGAATAATCCTGGCCTTCACAGTGGAAGTGTTCCCTTAAGGTATGCAAAGTTTCCCCAAATGAGAAATCCTCAGGGGGTGATACAGAAGGAATAGACTCCTCTGCATCAGAATCTTCAAAGGGGGAGTAAGACTGTTCCTGATCATCAGAGTGTTTTGAAATAATGGAGCCCTGATCAGAGGAGGGGGAATCTTCCTCCACTCTGGGCCTTTTGTCTGGAGGTGGCTGAGAGCCTCTGATTAGAGTAATTAAATCCTCAGGCATTTTAAGCATCTGTTTCTTGGGCATGGGTCCTGGAGATGGGCCCTGTGTAGCTGGTCTCTTAGGATGCATGGTTGCTTTAGACTTGGTGAAAGCTTTGATGGAGAAAAGAGGAAGGTCTAAAGACACCTTGAGTGGAGGTGGACCTGTCCACATTCTGTGTTTCGACGCCAAGAGTGGCTTCAGTATCTGTAGTCGGGGTGTGGGCCGAGGAGCCTGCGACCTCGGGTACAGGAGACACCGCCAAAGAAGTGTAGTCGGTAATCAGGGGCTGTGTAGGTGCCTCGCTGAGAACCGGACCACGTGTAATAGGGTTTGGCCTGGTGTCGATAGAGGCCGCGGACCTCGAGTGTCTGTCCTTGTCTTTGCGTTTTTTAGACAAAACTGGAGTCGGAGTATCCGACGACATAGTATAGTTAAATGCTTTCCCAAAAAAATGCTGGGCGAACTCCGCCCGACGCTTCATAGTGTGTTTGTTGAATGTAGCACAAAAGCGACAGACCGAGACGTCGTGGTCTGGGCCTAAACAGGGTATATAGAGGGAATGGAAATCCTTATGCGGTATTTGCTTCCCACAAGAAATACAATTATTAACTTTGTCTGACATCGGTCTGAGGCAAGAAAAGTTTCTAACGGGTACTTAGCTTTTAAGAAGACTTCGGTTTCCAAATTTTTCGTAATCTCAGGAGCTGGCCGACCGGCACTTGCGAACTGCTTCTGCTTCGGGCACCGCACGGCAAGAAAGACTGAAGAAAATGGCGTCGGATGGTTCTTTTATACCCCTGTCGCACTGACATCAGGGAAGAAGCGACGACAACTGACGCCGGACCTAGACTTTGGAATTCGGCCGACCGAGGACCCGCCTGGCGGCAGGAGAACCCATCTGTTATGACTGCAGCTGTATGCACGATGAACATAATCTCTGAGAAAGGTTGTAGAAGTAGATGCAGCCCTGGTGGAATGAGATCTGATCCCGTGGGGGATAGTTTTACCATGGTGCATATAGCAGAAATGAATACAATGGCTTATCCATTTGGAAACTGTCTGCTTTGAAATAGCCTTTCCCTCTGCCCCTGCAGCAAATGCCACCAGTAGTTGTTCAGATTTTCTTGGATGTTGTCCTTTTTAAGTAAAATCTAAGTTGTCTGTGTACATCCAATGAATGCAGAATTTGCTCCCCCTTGTTCTGTGGATTGGGAAAGAAAGTTGGCAAATGAATGGCCTGATTAAGAGCCACAGTGGATACCACACCTTAGACATGAAGGATGGATTGGTCCGCGAGACACCCTGTCCGCATGAAAAATGAAAGGCTCCACTGCCATAAGAACCTGTAATTCGGAAATATTTCTACCTGAAGTGACAGCTAAAAGGAAAGCTTTTTTCCAGGAGAGAAATTTTAAGTCTGCAGTAGCAGCTGGCTCGAAAGGAGGGAGAGTGAGTTTTTCCAATACAAAATTGAGGTCCCAGGCAGGGGTTGGAGCTCTCCTGGGTGGTCTTAAGTTTTTGGCCCCTCTGAGATACTGCTTTAGTAGAGGATGAGAGAAGAGGGGAGGTTCAGTGTTGTAATGACCTGAAACGGCTGAGGCATGTATTTTTATGGAAGAAAAGGCCAGGCCCTTGTGAAGCATCTCAGTTAAGTACTGTAAAATCTGTGGAATATTGGACACTGCTGTGCTTATCCCTTGTGATCGATTCCAGGCACAGAATCATTTCCATTTGTCAGCATAAGATGTTCTAGTACTAGGCCTTCTTGCCTCCAAAATGACATCCATTACAGGTTTGCTGAGGGATGCTAAGGGTGAATTTAGGTGATTAACCACGCTGCAAGATTCAAAGTTTGGAGCAGAGTGTGCAGAATTTGGTTGTTCTGCTGAGACAATAAGTAAGGTGTCTGAGGCAGGTGCCACGGTGGAAAGTGACATACTGCGCAGTAGCGGGTACCAGTGTTGGCGAGGCTAGTCTGGAGCAATCAAAATCATTTTTGGTTTGTCCTGTTTCACTTTTAGTAGAACTTTGGAGAGCAGAGGCAGAGGGGGAAAAGCATAGACTGATAGGTTTTTCCAGCTGAATGATAGAGCATCCACTTTCCAGGCTTTTTTGTGATGAGTTCTTGTGCAGAATTTATCCAACTGATAGTTCTGGGGTGATGCAAAAAGATCTATGACTGGACTCCCCCATTTGCGTATCAGCATGTTGAAAATCCATGGTTTCAGTTTCCATTCGTGTGGGTCCATGCAATTTTTGCTTAGTTCGTCTGCCAGAGTATTCAGCTTTCCTGGCAGGAATTGAGCTTTTAGGTGTATTTGATAGGTCAAGGCAGTCTTCCACAATGCCATGGCTAGTCTGCAAAGGGAGTAGGAGTTTGTACCCCCCTGCTTGTTTATGTACCACATAACTGTGGTGCTGTCTGTCTATCATTAATTGCCCTGGATGAAGGTAGTCCTTGAAGGCAGTCAGTGCATTCTGTACAGCTAGCATCTCTTTCTGATCGATATGACGGTGCATTTGATTTGACCTCCATTTGGCCTGAATGCACTTCCCTGTCAGATGAGCCCCCCCCAGGCATAGTCTGATGCGTCTGTAGCTAGTGTTTGGGCAGCAGGGGGTGGAGAGAATGGCAGTCCCCTGTTTTGGTGGCAGGCCTCTGCCCACCATAGGAACTCTAGTTGCAGGCAAGGTATGACAGGAATCACTGCTTCCAGGCTGTGACAATGTTGCCTCCATAAACTTTTTAAGTACCACTGAAGTTTCCTCATATGCAGTCTTGCATATGGAATTAGAAGAATGCAGGAGGGCATGAACCCCAAGGCTTGCAGAATTTATCTTGCAGATAGCAGAGTTTTTGTGGCCACCTGTTTGAAGTTAGTTACCAAATGAATTTGCTTTTCTGGCATAAGGTAAGTCATCTGTGCAGCTGTATTCAAGCTTGCACCCAGGAATGTAATTTTTTGAGGGGGTACCAGTTGTAATTTATTTTCGTTTATGGTGTACTCTAGACAAGTTAGTACCCTTTTTACAAATGTCAAATGTTTTAGAAGAGTGTCCTTTGTTTTCTGCCTGAATTAGACAATCGTCCAGGTATGGATATATTTGAATATTTCTTTGCCTGCAAAATGCAATTACTGGAGCCAGGCACTTTGTGAAGACCCTTGGAGCAGTAGATAAGCCAAAGGGCAGTGTAGAGAACTGGTAATGCAAGTAGCCTGCTTTGAAGCGGAGGTATCTTCTGCAAGATTGTCTGCTTGGGATATGCAGGTAAGCCTCTTAAGTCTACAGTTACCAACCACGCATCTTTGCCTAGCGTAGGAAGTAACTGTTATGGAGTCAGCATCTTGAATTTTGGAATGTCCAGAAATGTGTTTAGAGTAGATAAGTCCAGAATGGTACACCATGACTTGTCTTTTCTGGGTACCAGGAAAAGTCTTGAACAGAAACCTTGTCCCTTTTCCTCTTCTGGTACTGGCTGACTATCCCCCATGTTCATGCGGGACGGTACTTGTTTCTGGGCCTCTGCCCACTGATTTGGGGGCAGGTCTGGCCATCCGTTTGGGATTGGCAACGTGTGAAAATGAAATTTAAAACCCATTTGTCCTGGGTTATAAGTTGTCAGTTTTCTCCCCAAAGGGGTGGCTGAAAGGTAAGTGTAAAGGGAAGTCATTGAGACTGCTTACCATAGGGAGGTGCCTTGTTGTTTCCAGATTTGGAGGAGGAAGCACCCCATTGTTTTTTTCTAAATGTCCCTTGTGAGTGAAATCTGGCGCCTTTGGAATGTCTGGTTTTGACTTGAGTGGCTCTCGAAGGAACTGGAAAGGACCAGTTCTTAGTAGGCCAGTGCCTACTAAATCTGGAGGTTGCACTTGTAAGAAATATTTTACAGTTTGCATAGATTTAGCTTTATCTTCCATCTTTTTTAAAACTTCTTCAGCCTTATTATCAAAGAGACAGTCCTGTTGTAAAGGAGCATCCAACAATTTTGCTTTAACATGATCAGGAAGAGTTTGCTCGTTGAGCCAAGCATGCCTTCTTAGCACAGACCCAGTCACAGCAGCCCTGCAAGAGGCCTTCAAAGAATCAAAACCACATTGCAAAGCATGTTTTCCAACTTGTTCAGCTGAATGCAATAAATCCTGTAAATCTTAATTTTTGACTGTGTGGAAAATAAACATCATTTTCTGTTTAAGCAGTCCCATGATATGCTGTTGATATTTAAGAATATGAAACTGACAGTTTAAAGCCCTGATTGCCAAGGTTGCAGAAGTGTAAATCTACTTACCCCATCTATCCAGCGCCCTGGAATCTCTATCAGAAGGGGTAGGATTTTTAGCAGTAGAGGCCTTAATGCCCTTGGGACCCTGAGAAGTGGTTTCAGGATCTGCAGTAGGATTTTTGAAAAGGGATTTGTGGGAGTCAGGAACTCTGTAGTATCTGTCTGGCTTACAAGGAGCCAAAGGCAGAGAATCATGAGCCATACTAGATTCTGAAAAAACATCAACAATGTCTAGAACAGGAAAAATAGCCAAAGGCCTATGCTGAAGAAGACGAAAACCCCCAAGTCTCTTTTTAGATTCAGAGAAATCTTGACTTTCCCAGTGTAAATGTTCCCTTAAGATATGTAAATTTTCCCCAAAAGAAAAATCCTCAGGGGGAGAAGCAGAAGGAATGGAATCTTCTGCATCCGAGTCCTCATAAGTAGGTAAAGACAAATCCTGTTCATTAGAAGAGTCAGAAGAAATAGAATCCTGTTCAGAAGACTCATAATCAATGTCTTGCCTAAGCCTCTTAGGGGGGCTGGCTATCCCTGATCAGAGTAATTACATCTTCAGCCATTTTGATAATTTGTTTTTTAGGCATAGGGACCTGCACATGTGGCCCAGGCGTTGTTTTTTTAGAAATAGATTTACATTTTGGCCTTAGTTTTGAAGATGGCGTCAGTCTAATACACAAATCTGTAGGCCTGAAAACACCCTCAGAAGCCAGTGCCTGCACAGCGCCTCCGGACCCATCTAAGGTAGACACATCCACAGGTTCCATAACAGAAGCATCTCCCGGCATACCGGACTCCGAATGGTTCTCAGCAGAGGCCTGCAAATCAGAAGTAGCGGGTATCAGGCGCTACGAAAGCACCTCACTGAGTACCGGCGAACTGGCGACTGGCTTAGAAGCGTCGTCAGTTTGGGACCTAGACGGCCTGTCTCTGTCTTTTTCTTTGCGATTTTTAGGTATTCCGATAGTCGGATTGCTAACCGACGAGATTTCTGGATAATTAAGGCGTGAGCCAAATTATTTAGAAGCAAAAATATACCGACGTTTAATACTGCGTTGATTAAATTTAGCACAATACCGACAGCAATGTACGGTGTGGTCAGGGCCTAGGCAAGGAATACAGTCGTCTTCTTTTGGCTTTTCCCGGTTAGGGGTCGCCACAGCAGATCATCTGTCCACTCATGTCTGTCCACTCATGATTGGCAGTGGAGTATTTTACGGTGTCGAGTTGCAAGCCCGGCACCCAACCTTCCACAGAAGGCACACACTCACACCTAGGGCCAATTTAGAGTGTCCAATCCACCTACTGCATGTCTTTGGGATGTGGGAGGAAACCGGAGCACCCGGAGGAAACCCACGCAAACACAGGGAGGACATGCAGACTCCGGACAGAAGGCACCCCAGCCGAGAATCGAACTGGAGAACCTCTTGCTGGGAGGCAAGGAATACAGCATAAATGAAAATCTTTATGCGGTATTTGCTTCCCACAAGTAATGCAATTAACTTTTACTGACATCGGTAAGGAAAAAGAAAGTTTCCCCAACGGGGTACTTCGTTTTTTAGTTGACGACTTCGGTTCTGAAACTCAAACGAAAATTTCAGGAGTCGGCTGACCGGCACTTACCAACTGCTACTGCTTCAGGAACCGCACATCAAGAAAGACTGATGTAATGGCGTCGGCTGCATGCTTTATACCCCTGACGTCATGGAAGAAGGGACAGCAAATGACGCAGGACCCAAGACTTTGTTAATCAGGCCAACTGAGGGCAACCTACCAGCAGATTACCAAAATGTAATGACTCAACAGTGAAACACGAAGATCATCAGCCAGGAATAAAATCTTTTGCCTGTTTGGCTTTTGAGGACACAGAATTACTGAACCAAGGAACCATTCAAACAAGGCATAACGTACCTAACACTAGTCGTAGGTGACTCTATAGTCAGGCACACTGATGTTCCACTCACCAGGCTAGACAAGGAGAAAGTTACTGTCCAGCTGCCTGTCAGGTGATAGGATCCGCCACATAACGTGTGCACTCAGGTCACTCCACAAGTACAAATATGACACTGTCATTGTCCATGTTGGTGTGAATTACCAGAGACGTACCTCCCTGGACAACATGAAGAGATATGGAGGAGCTCTCTGATCTTGTGGTTCAGGCAGGTATGACCCTAGCCCTGAGTAGCATCCTGCCATCACTCGGAATGATACCAAAGTACAAGGACAAAATGACTGACTTCAACAATTGGCTAAGCTTCTGGTGTCATTCTAAGGGGATGCTGTATTTGTCTGCCTGGGACGACATGATCGACAGACCACGATACTTTGCCACAGATGGTCTGCACCTGTCGCCCTTGGGATTCCGGATACTGGCTAAGGCTCTTGCCACCCTTATAGTGCCTTTTTTAGGCAAGTTTCAAATGACAAATTCACCACCGTAACAGGAACAAGCAAGCAAAATCTGAGGGTAATGCTACTCAATGCTAGAAGTCTGAACCTCAAAATGCACTCACTCGAGGAACACCTTAAAATAGAGAACATCGACATCTATGCAGTGACAGAGACCTGTTTCAAAGCTCCAGAGAGCACCCCTGCGTTACCAGGCTAAAATTCATACCACACCTTTCGGCCACCTAACCCGGAATGAAGCACTAAAAGTGGAGGCGTGTCCATATTCATTAAGGATATCCACACCTCCAGGCTAGTTGCACAGCATACTGCATCCGAGAATATCCAAGTGCAACTAACTCTGGGAAAGACCGCAACCCAAATTGTAGCTTTCTACAGACCCCCCCCCCCCACCATGCCCACTCCTCATTTCTTGATACACTGGAAAGTATTAGGGTACAACCCAATACCCTAATAATGGGCAATTTCAACTACCCTACCATTAACTGGGAAAACTACTCATGTACAAACTATTGCTCAACGTTTTCTGGAATTCATAAATTCCAACGCCTTGGATCAACTTATTCACACCCACCAGGGGCAGCAATATACTAGGCCTGGTCATTACCAACATAGGCGACCGGTGTTCCACAACAGAGGTCAATTCCTCATTGGTCAGATCCGACCACAAGCTAATCACCCTAGACCATCCACATCCCGCCCCCACCACCAATTAGGGAAACCACCGTAAAAAACTTCTCCAAAGTCAACTTCACTCTTCTTAAGACAGAAGTGGCAAACTTCATGACACCCATGCAGACAGACAATAGAGGTACGACTGCTGAATCCTACACAAATGCACTTTGTAAGCAGTTACACAAGTGCATGGATAGTACAGTTGTGTACACTTACTATAAATGCAGATGTTCGAGTGTATTCACTGTTGCAGTCATTACATTTGGGTAATCCTGCTGGCAGGTTGCCCTGAGTCTGCCTGAATTCCAAAGTACTGGGTCCTGCGTCAGCTGCTGTCGCCCCTTCCCTGACGTCAGGTCGTCAGGGGTATAAAAGCAGCAGCCGACACCATTTTCTTTAGTTTTTCTTGCCCCAGATGTCAGGTGCCCCTCAAAGGGTAGCCAAAATTTATATATATAAAATTACATGCACCAATATAAACTTTACCTTCATCTACAAGCAAATACACCACATAGGTTTGTATACATCAGGGAAGGAAAGATAAGTTCCAACAGAAGAAAAGGGGTTTGGTGGGTGGGTAACCAGGACTGCAACAGTGAATACACTAACATCTACATTTATGGTAAGTGTACACAACTGTACTATGCTCTTCGTGTTTCACTGTTGCTGTCATTACATTTGGGTAGAGTCCCAAAGCTATGGTTGGGAGGCTGGAGCTAAACAGCATTAGGAGCGGCAATGAGTTCCTGCAGAACTGCAGTGGCAAAGCCTGCCCTGGATTTAGAGTAGAGTGGCAGATGATAGTGCTTTGTAAAGGTGTGCATAGCAGCCTCTAAAATGTCCTTGGTAGGTAATCCCCTGAAAAAGGCTGCTGAAGTGGCTGCAGCTCTGGTTGAATGTGTCCTAATGCCCTTAGGCACTGGGTTGCCATGGTGTACATAGCAGAAACGAATGCAGTGGCCTATCCACTTTGAAATGGTCTGCTTTGAGATGGCCTTTCCTTGTGATCCTGCAGCATGCTCTTTCTGAAAACTTTGGTTCTGTCCAAGTAGAATCTAAGCTGTCTGTGCACGTCCAAAGAATGCAGAATTATCTCCACGTTCTGTAGATTTGGATAAAAAGTTGGCAGGTGAATAGTTTGGTTAAGAGCCACACTGGACACCACCTTAGACATAAATGTTGGGTTTGTCCTCAGAGAGGCCCTGACTGGGTAAAAAATGATAAAAGGTTCCACAGCCATGAGTGCCTGTAGCTCTGAAACTCGTCTTGCAGAAATTATTGCTCGGAGCAGAGCTGTTTTCCAAGATAAAAACTTTATATCAGCAGTAGCCGCTGGCTCAAAAGGAGGCAGGGTGAGTTTTTCCAAGACGTAGTTGAGGTCCCATGCAGGCATTGGTGATCTCCTTGGGAGGCCTTAAATTTTTGGCTCCTCTGAGGTACTGCTTTAATAAGGGATGAGAAGATTGGTGGCTCTGCATTGTAATGAGCCGAAATGGCAGAGGCATGAATTTTAATAGATGAGAAAGACAGGCCTTTGTCCAGCATCTCCGTTAAGTATTGCAAAATCTGAGGAAAATTTGGCACAGCTGTATCTGTTCCTTGTGCCTGGTTCCTAGCACAAAGTTTCCAGCATAAGATTTTCTAGTACTAGGCCTTCTGGCTTCCAAAATGACATCCATCAGAGCTTTACTGAGAGGTGTGTTTGGTATGACTACATTATCTGCCATGCTGCCAGGTTTAAAGTCCTGAGTTGGCTGTGCAGAATCTGATTGTTTTGCTGGGACAGTAGATGATGTATTTGAGGTAAGGTCCAAGCTGGGCATTGAGACAAGCTCCTTAGTAATGGATACCAGTACTGGCGGGGCCAGTCTGGGGCAATCAATATCATCCTTGGCTTTTCCTGTCTGACCTTTAGGGGAGGAGAGGCAGTCCTGAGTTGGCTGTGCAGGATATGATTATTTTGCTGGGACAGTAGATGTATTTGAGGTAAGGTCCAAGCTGGGCATTGAGACAAGCTCCTTAGTATTGGATACCAGTACTGGCGGGGGCCAGTCTGGGGCAATCAATACCATCCTTGGCTTCTCCTGTCTGACCTTTAGGGGAGGAGAGGCAGTGGGGGAAAGGCATATACTGATAGGGTGTCCACTATCCATGCTCGTCTGTGATAAATCCTTGTGCAGAATCTTTTTAGTTGGTAGTTGAGGGGAGGCAAACAGACCTATGTCCGGGCGTCCCCATTTCTTTGTTATCATGCTGAAGACTTGTGGATCCAGCTGCCCCTCGTGGGGATCCATAAGGTTTCTGCTTAGTTCGTCTGCCAGAGTATTTTTCCTTCCTGGCAGGAATTGTGCCTGCAGATGTACTTGGTAAGTCAATGCTGTGTCCCACAAAGTCATGGTTAGTCTGCAAAGGGGGTAAAAATGTGTGCCCCCCTGCTTGTTTACATACCACATGACCGTGACTGTTGTCTGTCTTTATCAGTAGTTGCCCTGGATGAAGTAGGTCCTTGAAGGCTGTCAGGGCATTTTGAACAGCTAGCATCTCTTTCTAATTGATATGTAGATGCATTTGGTTTGAGGTCCATGTCCCTTGAATGCATCTTCCTGCTATGTGGGCCCCCCAGGCATAATCTGATGCATCCGTTATTAGTGTCTGCCCGGCTGGGGTTAAAGTGAATGGCTGTCCCTTGTTTTGGTGACAAGCCTTTGCCCACCATCGAAACTCCTGTTGTAGGCAGGGAATGAGAGTAATCATAGTTTCCAGGCTGTAGCAATGTTGAGTCCAAACACTTTTTAGGTACCATTGAAGTTTCCTCATATGCAGGTCTTGCATATGGAATTAGGATGCAGGATGCCATGAAGCCCAAAGCCTGCAGAATTTTTCTTGCAGATAACTGGGCCTTTGTTGCCAGCGTTTTGAAATAGGTAGTTAGCTGTTTGTCTGGCGTGAGATAAGCCATCTGGGCAGTTGTATTTAAGCTTGCACCCAGGAATATTATCTCTTGGGAGGGTACTAGTTTTGATTTCTTTTCGTTGACTATGTAACCCCAGGCATGTTAGAAGTCTTTTCACAAACGCCAGATGCTGCAGAATATCCTTGTTCTCTGCTTGAATTAGACAGTCGTCCAAGTAAAAATATATTTATATTCCTCTGTCTGCAGAATGCAATTACTGGTGCCAGGCACTTTGTAAAGACCGTGGGCGCAGTAGATAAGCCAAACGGCAGTGCAGAGAATTGGTAATGCATTGAGCCAGCCTTGAATCTGAGGTATATTCTGTGTATTTGTCTGATTGGGACATGTAGGTATGCCTCTTTTACGTCTAAAATCACAAGCCAAGCGTTCTTGCCCAGCATGGGCAGAAGCTGCTGCAAAGTCAATATCTTGAATTTTGGTATATCCAGGAATGTGCTCAGAATAGATAGGTCTAGTATTGGCCTCCAGGCCTTGTCCTTTCTGGGTACCAAGAACAGTCTTGAGTAAAATCCTTGTCTGTGCTCTTGCTCTGGTACTTGTTGAATGGCCCCCATGTCCATGAGGGATGAGACTTGTTTTTGTGCCTTCGCCCATTGATTTTTTGGCAGATCTAGCCAGCCGTTTACCTTTGGTAGGGTATGGAAATGGAACTTATAGCCTTGTGATACGATATTAAAACCCATTTCTCCTGGGTTATAATGTGCCAATTTTGAGAAAAAAGTGCTACTTTTCCCCCTAAGGGTGTTGCCAGGAGATAAGTGCTTGGTGCAGGCAGGGGGAAGTCATTGGGACTGTTTCCTGTACGTTTGTGATTTGTCTTCTCCAACTTTGGAGGTAGAAGCACCCCATTGCTTTAACATGTATGAACCTTGCGCCTGGGATCTGCCTCTAGGGCGTCTGGATCTGCCCCTTTGAGGTTTGTCTGACACAGGAAAGGACCAATTCTTTGTTGGCCAGTGTCTACTAACCCTAGGTGGCTGTACTTGTAAAAATTCTTTGACAGTTTGCATAGATTTAGCTTTGTCCTCCATTTTCTTTAACACCTCTTCTGCCTTAACACCAAACAAAGTATCATGCTATAAAGGTGCATCTAATAATTTAACTTTGACATGCTCAGGCAGATTTTGTTCCTTTAACAAAGCATGCCTCCTAATTACAGAACCCGGAACTGCAGCCCTGCAGGAGGCCTCCAAAGAATCAAAACCACATTGCAAAGTATGCTTTCCAACTTGTTCAGCTGCATGCAATAAATCCTGCATTTCCTTGTTTTCTGCACATTCAGAGTTTAACATCTTCTGTTTAAGCAATGCCATGTTGCTGATATTTGAGCATATGAAACTGACAGTTTAAGGCCCGCATAGCCAAGGTAGCATATGGGTAAACCTCCCCCCCATCTATCCAGTGCCCTAGAATCTCTGTCAGAGGGGGTAGGGTTTTTTGGCAGTGGAAGCCTCAACTCCTTCGGGACCCTGTGAAATAGTTTCTGGGTCTGCAGCAGGGTTTTTAAAAAGGAATTTATGAGAGTCAGGAACCCTATAATATCCATCAGGCTTAACAGGAGCTGGAGGTAAGGAGTTAGGGGTAAGACTAGACTCTGAAAACACATCATCTACAATGTCTAACACAGGTGGAATGGCTAGTGGCCTATGTTGAGGAAGTAAAAGGAAATCCCTGAGGATCTTTTTAGATTATGAAAAATCTTGGCTCTCCCAGTGGAAATGCTCCCTCATGGGTTTCCCCAAAAGAATAGTCCTCTGGAGGAGAAGCTAAAGGTATAGATTCTTCAGCATCAGAATCCTCACGGGGGGAAGATAATATTCCTGATCAGAAGAGGAATCAGAAGATATAGAAATCTGACCTGAAGATTCAGTCAGTCTCTTGCCTAGGCCTCTTATCAGGAGGGGGATGGGAACCCCTGATCAAGGTAATAAAGTCTTCGGCCATTTTGAGCATCTGCTTTTTGGGCATAGAGGCCTGACCACGTGGCACTTGAGTTTGTTTCTTTGCTTTTGAAGGAGCTTTAGTCTTTGCCTTTGCAGTCGGTTTAATTAAAGATGTTTAGGTCTGAATACACCCTCAGAAGCCGGTGCCTGCTCAGCGGCTCCGGACCCATCTGAAGGGAATAGTATCAGAGGCTCCAATAACTTGAGTTTCCAGCGGCATGGCCGACTCGACGTGGGAGTCAGTTGCAGCCTGCAACTCTAAAGTAGCGGGTGTCAGGGGCTGCGAAAGCGCCTCACTGAGAACCTGCGACTGCCTTAGGAGAAGCTTAGTCGGTTTTGGGCCTCGGTTGTCCATCTCTCTCCTTTTCTTTGCCTTTTTTGTGAACTGCAGTAGCCAGATGGCTATCCGACGACATTTCTGGATAATTAAACCTGCGCCCACAATAGTTTAAAGCAAAATCATACCGACGCTTAATAGTGCGTTGGTTAAATCTAGCACAAAACTGACAACCAGAAACGTTGTGAACAAGACCGAGGCAAGGAATACAGTAAGAATGGGGACCGAGGCAAGGAATACAGTAAGAATGAAAATCCTTATGAGGTATTTACTTTCCACAAGAAATACAATTTCCCCAAAGGGGTACTTAGCTTTATTGAAGACTTCGGATCTGAAACTAACATGAAAATCTCAGAAATCGGCCGACCGGCACTTGTGAACTGCTTCTGCTTCGGGCACCGCACGGCAAGAAAGACTAAAGAAAATGGCATCGGCTGCTTCTTTTATACCCCTGACGACCTGATGCCAGGGAAATGGTGACAGCAGCCGACGCAGGACCCAGGACTTTGGAATACAGGCTGACTGAGGGCAACCTGCCAGCTGGATTACCCAAATGTAATGACTGAAACAGTGAAACACAAAGAACATCATGCTATCCCTAATAGAACCAAGATGCTATCCTCCAAAAAAAGTAAGCCAATCTGGAGGTCCTCTGCCATACTCTACAACAGAAGAAAGAAACTGTTGCAAAAAAGAGTAACACCCCATGACTGGAGGAAAGTACAGCTGTGTACACTTACCATAAATGTAGATGTTAGAAAGTATTCAATGTTGCAGTCATTACATTTGGGTAATCTGCTGGCAGGTTGCCCTCAGTTGGCCTGATTAGCAAAGTCTTGGGTCCTGCGTCGCTTGCTGTCCCTTCTTCCATAACGTCAGGTCGTCAGGGGTATAAAACATGCAGCCGACACCATTACATCAGTTTTTATTGCCCCAGATGTCAGGTGCCTGCGAAATGGGGAGCAAATAAAATTAAACACACGAAAATATACCTTCAACCAAAAGCAAATGCACCAAAAAGTCTTTTAAGCATAGTAAAAGAAAGTAAAGGTATAGTCAGAGAAAAACAGGGGGCTGGAGGGAGGGTAACCAGGACTGCAACAGTGAATACACTCGAACATCTACATTTATGGTAAGTGTACACAACAGTACTATGTTCTTCGTGTTTCACTGTTGCAGTCATTACATTTGGGTAGATTCCCAAAACAAGACGTTATGTACTCACCGTAACGATCAATGTATGTGGTCCATCTCGCCTCACATTCTTACCCGTGGGTTTGGAGCAGAATATCAGCTCCGACTCTGCCGATTTTACAATCTCAAAGTCTCTCATTGGCTGGGCTAAGAGGGTATCCCATGGTGCACTGCTCCATATCCTCAGATCTAGTTTGCTGCGAAACAACATATGTACTTCATACACACCTCACATCCATATAAACAATAACTAATCAAAGGGACTCTGCAGGTGACAACCTAAGCTCCAAATCTAAGCTCCAAATCCTTCAGGCAGGGGGAAGGTGGGTGGGTAAGTTAAGAATGTGAGGCAAGATGGACCACATACATCGAATGTTATGGTGAGTACATAACTTCTTGATGTTATGTGGTCCTATCTCGCCTACATTCTTACCCGTGGGACAGTGTCCCTAGCACCTACATCCTGGGTGGCTCATAGGAAAATACCCCTGAGAATTGTGGAGCCAAAGGAAGATCTGCCCCTGGAGACCACGTTCAATTTGTAATGAGAAACAAAGGTGTGAGGAGAAGCCCAAGTAGCTGCAGCACATATATTAGCCATTGACAATCTAGCGTGACAGGCTGTGGATGTAGAAATAGCCCGAGCAGAATGTGCCTTGACTGGAAATGGCAAATTTCTACCTCCTGCCTGATAGATGAAAGAGATACAACTGGCAATCCATCTAGACAGCGTGACCTTGGATACCAGAGAAGCAAATCGATTTTCCGAAAAAGGAGACAGAGTTGGTCAGATTTCTGGATATCTTTTGTCCAGTGTAGACAGAAGCGTAACTGTCTATGTACATCCAATTGGTGAAAACTAAATTCTGCCTTGTTAGAAAAGTGGGGGAAGAACACCAGCAGTTCAATGGACTGACTCATGTTAGACATGGAAGCCACTTTAGGAAGGAACGAGGGGTTTGGTCTAAGAGAGACCCTATCTTTCTGGAAGATCAAATATGGGGGTTTGATGGAGAGGGCTTGAATTTCCGAGACCCGCCTTGCTGAAGTGACTGGTGTTAAGAATGCTGTTTTCCATGACAAGAAGTTTAATTCACAGGTAGCTGCAGGTTCAAATGGTGGTAGAGTAAGGGCTTGAAGAACAAAATTGAGATCCCAAGGCATGACAGGTTCGGACATTGGGGGACAAAGCAACAGGGTACCTTTAAGGAATGCTTTGCATAGTCTGTGTGCCATAAGACTAAGTTAATTCGCTACATGGAAATTAGATATCGCCGCCAGCTGAACTTTGATGGTGGCTGATGTGGACCCCTGATAGAACAGCATAGACAAGAACTCCAGAACTCAATCTACTGGAGCTGTGCAAGGATCAATGCCTCTAGTATGAGCCCAGATAGAGAACTTTTTCCATTTGCTAGAGTAAATCTTTCTAGTGGATGGATTATGAGAGGAGGATAATATATGGACCACTTCTGGTGAAAAATGATGATGTCTGACTAGCGATGGAAGTTGAGTAGCCAGGCTGTCAACCGGAGTGTCCTCAGAGAGGGGTGGAACTGTCCCGACATGTGTGTCAGTAAATCTGGTTGAGGGTCCAGAATCCAAGGAGTGTCACAATGAATGGTTGAAGAAAGGGGAAGTACAGTTTTGTACCTACCATAAATGTAAATATTAGAGTGTATACCCTTGCTGCAGTCATCACACTTGGGTTATCCTGTCGTCAGGCGGTCCCCGCAGTCAGCCTGAATTCCAAAGTCTTGGCCCGGCGTCGGTTGCTGTCGCTTCTTCCCTGACTTCAGTGTGCCAGGGGTATACAAGAGGCATCCAACGCCATTTTCTTCAGTTTTTCTTGCCCCAGATGTCAGGTGCCCCCCCAAAAGATGGTCAGTAGATAGCACCAATAATAAAAGCTAAGCACAAACAAAACATCCCTCCAGCTATAAGCAAACACACCACAAATGTTGTATCAGATTTTAAGGTATTGAAAGGTTTTATTTAGGTCAGAGGGGATGGAGGGAGGGTAACCTGGACTGCAGCAGGGTATACACTCGAACATCTACATTTATGGTAGGTACAAAACTGTACTATGTTCATCGTGTTACCCTGCTGCAGTCATCACACTTGGGTAGAATCCCAAAGCTAAGGATGGGAGTTGAGTCAAACAGGGTTAGAGGAGGTTAGAAGGCCCTCCAAAACTGCAGTGGCAAAGCCAGCTCTAGTCTTAGAGTAAAGTGGTAAGTGATGGTGTTTAGTGAAGGTGTGTACTGAACTCCAAGTTGCAGCTTCCAGAATATCCTTGGTTGGCAACCCCCTGAGGAAGGCTGTAGATGTAGCTGCTGCCCTGATGGAGTGGGGCCTTATGCTAGCAGGAACTGGTTTTCCATGATGGGTGTAGCAAAAACGTATGCAATGTCCTATCCATTTGGAAATGGTCTGTTTTGAGACAGCCTTTCCTTGTGATGCTGTAGCATAGGATACAAAAAGTTGGTCAGATTTTCTGAAAGCCTTAGTTTTATCCAAGTAGTAATGTAGTTGCCTGTGAATGTCCAAGGAATGCAGGAGTCTTTCTCCTTTGTTCTGTGGATTTGGAAAGAAGGTGGGTAAGTGGATGGTTTGATTTAGAGTCACACTGGATACCACCTTTAGCATAAAGGAGGGGTTAGTTCGTAGAGAAACTCTGTCTTGATGAAAAATGAGGAAAGGCTCTACTGCCATTAGTGCCTGTAGCTCTGAAACTCTTCTGGCTGAAGTAATTGCTAGCAGCAGGGCAGTCTTCCATGATAAAAACTTTAAGTCAGCTGAGAAAGCTGGCTCAAAAGGTAGCAGCGTAAGCTTTTTCCAGAACAAAATTTAGGTCCCAAGTTGGTGTTGGCGCTCTCCTGGGAGGCCTAATGTTTTTTGCCCCTCTGAGATATTGCCTTAGAAGTGGATGTGAAAATAAGGGAGGATCCGTGTTGTAGTAAGCTGAAATAGCAGAGGCGTGGATTTTAATAAATAAAAAAGAAAGTCCTTTGTGTAACATCTCAGTTAAATATTGCAGAATCTGAGGCATGTCCGGCTGAAGGGTATTTTGGCCTTTAGCTTAGTTCCAGGCACAAAATCTTTTCCATTTATCTGAGTAGGCTTTCCTGGAGCTAGGCCTCCTGGCCTCCAGAATGACATCCATAACAACTTGTGAAAGAGGGGCTGGCTGGTTGCTTAGGTGATGTGCCATGCAGCCAAATTTAAGGTTTTGAGCTGGCTGTGTAGAATCTGACTGCCTTGCTGTGTGAATAGACGAGGAATTTGTGGTAAAATCCATGGTGGGCCCTGGGCCATGTTCCTTAGTACCGGGTACCAGTGCTGGCGTGGCCAGTCCAGGGCAATGAGTATCATTCGAGGTCTCTCCATCCTGACTTTCAGCAGCACCTTTGTGAGAAGGGGCAATGGAGAAAAAGCATATACTGTCAGCATTTTCCAACTGAATGAGAGTGCGTCCACATTCCAAGCTTGATGGTGAAATGTCCTTGTGCAAAACTTTGAAAACTGATAGTTTTGGGGGTTGGCAAACAGGTCTATGTCTGGGCGCCCCCATTTTTGAGTTATCATTGCAAATACTTGTGGATCCAGTTTCCACTCATGGGGATCCATGATGTTTCTGCTTAGGTCGTCTGCCAATGTGTTCTTTTTTCCTGGCAGGAATTGAGCTTGTAATTGAACTTGGTAAGCCAGTGCTGTGTTCCACAAGGTCATTGCTTGCCTGCATAGAGGGTAGGAGTGTGTATCCCCTTGTTTATGTACCACATTACTGTGGTGTTGTCTGTCCTTATTATAAGCTGTCCTGGATGTAAGAGGTCATTGAAGGCTGTCAGAGCATTCTGTACAGCTAGCATTTCTTTTTGATTGATGTGCAGATTCCTGTGATCTACAGTCCATATGCCTTGAACGCACCGTCCTGCCATGTGTGTGCCCCCCAGGCATAGTCCGATGCATCTGTTGTCATAGCTTGCCTGGCTGGGGTAAGGTGAAAGGCTGACCCTTGTTGAGGTGACATGCCTGTGACCACCATAGAAACTCCTGTTGAAGGCAGGGAATAAGAGGTATCATCGTTTCCAAGCTGTGGCTGTGTTGAGTCCATACGCTTTTCAGGTACCATTGTAATTTCCTCATATGCAGTTTTGCAAATGGTATTAGTAGTATGCAAGATGCCATGAAGCCCAAGGCCTGCAGAATTTTTCTTGCAGGGAGTTGGGTCTTTGTTGCCATTATTTTGAAGTATTGAGTAAGTTGTAGCTGTTTGTCTGGCGTCAGATAAGCCATCTGGGCCGTTGTATTCAAGCTGGCACCCAGGAATGTCATATTTTGTGAGGGCACTAGTTTTGATTTCTTTTTGTTTACTGTGTACCCTAGGCAACTTAGAAGGTGTTTTACAAAAGTCAGATGTTGTAAGAGAAAGTCCTTGTTTTCTGCTTGATGAGGCAGTCATCCAGGTATGGGTATATGTGAATTCCTCTTTGTCTGCAGTATGCAATTACTAGTGCCAGGCATTTTGTGAAGACCCTGGGTGCAGTAGATAAGCCAAAGGGCAGTGCAGAGAACTGGTAAAGGGTTGAACCTGCAATGAAACTGAGGTATCTTCTGCAATTTTGTCTGATAGGGACATGCAGGTATGCCTCCTTGAGGTCCAACGTTACTAGCCAAGCTTTCTTGCCCAACATGGAAGAAGCTGCTGTAGAGTTAGCATCTTGAATTTGGGTACTTGCAAGAAGGTGTTTGGAATTGAAAGGTCCAGAATGGGTCTCCAAGCATTGTCCTTTCTGGGGACTAGAAAGAGCCTTGAGTAAAATCCTTGGCCTTGCTCCTGTGTAGGTACCAGTTGAATGGCTCTCATTGTCCATGAGAGCTGTAATTTGTTTTTGTGCCTCTGCCCATTGATTTTGTGGCAAGTTTGGCATTCATTTTATCCTTGGCAAGGTGTGGAAATGGAATCTGTATCCTTGAGAGATAATGTCTAGGACCCATTAGTCCTTTATGACGATGAGCCAGTTGTCTACAAAAAAATGCTAATTTTCCACCCAAGGGAGCTGACAAGAGATATTCACTTGGCAGTTTGAGGTTTAAGTCATTGTGTTTGTCTTCTAGTAGTTTGGGACCTGTGTTCTCCTCCCTTCTGTGTTGCAATGCCCCATTGGCGAGGTTTGTAAGGGATTGGCGCTTGTCCTCTGCCCCTTGGGCGTCTGTATTTACCCCTCTGTGGTCTGTCAGAAGCTGGAAAGGACCCATTTTTTGCTGGCCAATTTCTGCTGAAGCGTGGGGGTTGCACCTGTAATAAATCTTTGATAGTCTGCATAGATTTTGCCTTATCCTCCATTTTCTTTAAAACCTCTTCTGCTTTAACCCCAAATAAGACAACCTGCTGTAAGGGTGCATCTAGTAACTTTGCTTTAACATGATCAGGCAGAGTTTGTTCCTTTAACCAAGCATGCCTACGTACAACAGACCCAGTAACAGCTGCTCTAGAGGAAGCTTCCAAGGAATCAAATCCACATTGTAAAGTATGTTTGCCCACCTGTTCAGCTGCATGCAACAGATCCTGCATTTATTTGAATTCAGACTGTTCAGGGTGCAAGCTCATCTTTTGTTTTATTTGAGACATTAGGAATTGCTGGTATTTCAGCATGTGAAATTGACAATTTAGTGCTCTCATAGCTAGAGAAGCTGAGGTGTAAACCTTCTTCCCCCACCTATCTAGTGCTCTGGAGTCCCTTTCAGAGGGTACAGGATTTTTAGCCATAGAACCCTTAGCCCCTTTGGGACTCTGGGAGATTGTCTCTGGGTCAGCAACAGGGCTTTTGTAAAGGAATTTGTGCTAGTCAGGCACTCTATCTATCTGGTTTGGCTGGAGCAGGAGGCAGAGAATCTGGATTTAGACTGGATTCTAAGTAAACATCATCCACAATGTCTAAAACTGGAGGGATAGCAAGTGGTCTGTGCTGGGGGAGTAAAAAACTCTCTGAGCTTTTTCTTTGAGTCTGAGTAGTCCTGACCTTCACAGTGGAAATGTTCCCTCATGGTATGTAAGGTTTCCCCAAAGGAATAGTCTTCAGGGGGGGAAGCTAAGGGAATGGAATCTTCAGCATCAGAATCTTCATAAGGGGGAAAGGAGTAATCCTGTTCCTCAGAGGAGCCTGAGGAAATAGACACTTGATCAGAGGAGGCATAATCCTCCTCTTGTTTAAGCCTTTTTTCTGGGGGGGGTTGGGAACCCCTATTTAAAGAAATCAAAACTTCAGCCATTTTAAGCATCTGTTTCTTAGGCATGGGGCCTTGAACTGGAGACTGATGTGCAGTCTTTTTTGGTTTTAGAGGAGTCTTAAGCTTAGCATAAGATTTTATGGTGAGAGTAGTCTGTCTGAAGACACCTTCTGTAACCAAAGGTGTTTCCGCAGCACCGGCTTCTCCTTCTGCAATGTTGTTGGTAGGGCCTAAAGAAAATGACTGCGTCAGCCTAGAACTCTCTGCTTGAGAATCCGAAGCAGTCTGGGGTTCCAATTCTGCGGTCGTCAGGGGCTGCGTAGGTGCCTCACTAAAAACCAGAGAACCGGCAACCAGCCCAGCCGAGGCCTCGGAGTCTGGCTTGGACCTAGGCTGCCTGTCTTTGCGTTTTTTATGCATGCTGGTAATCGGTTGTTCCAACGGCATAATGTAATTAAATTTCCTACCGAAGTAGTGTAGTGCAAAATCAAAGCGTCGCTTTATAGTTCACTAATTGAACCTAGCACAAAACCGACAACCAGTGACATCATGGTCTGGGCATAGGCAACGTATACAATAAGAATGAAAGTCCTTATGAGGTATTTGCTTCCCACAAGAAATGCAATTGTTAACTTTTTCTGACATCGGACTAAGGCAAGAAAAGGTTCCCCAACGGGGTACTTAGCTTTGAAGACTTCGGACTGAAATTCAATTCGAAAATCTCAGGTGTCGGCCGACTGGCACTTGCGAACTGCTTCTGCTTCGGGCACCGCGCGGCAAGAAAGACTGAAGAAAATGGTGTCGGATGCCTCTTATATAACCCTGGTGCACTGACGTCAGGGAAGAAGTGACAGCAACCGACGCTGGACCAAGACTTTGGAATTCAGGCAGACTGAGGGACCGCCTGACGACAGGATAACCCAAGTGTGATGACTGCAGCAGGGTAACACGATGAACATCCATACTTGACAAGGCCAGTGTGGGGCAATCAGAATCGTTCTGCTTCCCAAGGATTGCGCTGTCTGAATCACCCTTGAGAGAAGGGGAAACGGAGGGAAAGCATAAAGCAGACCGGAGGGCCAATCGTGGACCACAGCATCCCTGAGTGATTCCCCCTGTGGGGGGATCAGCGTGAAGTAGTTGCTGCATTTCGCATTGAGGGGGCTGGCACAAAGGTCGCAGCAAGGCTGACCCCATCTGCTGAAGATTCTCTCTGCAACCAGGCGATTCAGGGACCACTCATAAGGCATAAGTATCTCTCTGCTTAGCCTGTCCGCTATTACACTGGACTTCCCCGGAATGTGCATTGCCACCAGAAACCGTTGGGAAGAAACTGCCCAATGCCACACTCGCATAGCCTCTCTGGTTAAGGGGTAAGACCAGGTTCCCCCCCTTGCTTGTTGTGATACCACACCACTGACATGTTGTCAGAGTGTATCGCAATAGTCCCTAGAGGAAGAACTTCCTCAAGTGCCTGCAACGCAAGAAGCACCGCTCTCATCTCCAGGACGTTTATATGCAAATGTATCTCGTGTTCTTGCCACGTGCCTTGGACTGTCCTGCCGAGATAATGCCCCACCCACCCCATCTGGGAGGCGTTCGTGGTCACCGTGGCAACAGGGACGGGGTTATCCCCCGTTCAAACTGTTGGTGCACAGCCACCAACAGAGGTCCTGCTTGCACCTGTCTGTGAGTAAGACGGGATGAGAAAGTGGGAGTCTTTGGAGAGACCACTGGACAAAGAGGAGCCATTGAAGAAGTCTCATGTAATCTCGCTAGAGGGACCAACATGATAGTAGCCGCCATGGTCCCTAGGAGTTGTAGAACCAGTCTTGCTTTCGCTTATCTCGGCGGCATCAGCATGTGTATTGTTTGTTGCAATACCTTTCTTGTGGTAAGAATGTTCACATTCAAATGGTGCCCAACTCTGCTCCTATAAAGGTGACATGCTGTTAGGGCAATAAGGCAGATTTTTCCCAGTTTATTGTTATGCCCAATTGGTGACAGACTGATGGTAGCGTCCCTGGTCTGAACTAGTTGATGCTTGGTGGGGGCAGTAAGGTGCCAGTCGTCCAGGTACGGAAGCACCTGGAATCCCTGATGTCTCAAGTGAGCAGTCACCACTGTCATACATTTGGTGAACACCCTGGGGGCTGTGGTGAGACCAAAGGGCAGGGCTCGAAAAGTACAGTTTTGTACCTAACATAAATGTAGATGTTCGAAGATCCACATTGCTGCAGTCCTTACACTTGGGTAGTCCGCTGTCCTCGGTCGGCCCGAATATCAAAGTATAAGGCTGACGCCGGTCAAGGCGCATTAGACTGACATCAGGACGTCAGGGTACAAATGCGCATGACCGACATCATATCCTCAGTCTTTTCTTGCCCCAGATGTCAGAAGACCCTAAAAAGAAAGGTCAAAACCAAAAGACAGCAAACAACCAACCAACCACCCTTGCACTAATAATATGTACAATATATACAATATACACAATATTTACAACCCAACCCACACAACCGCCTCTAACTACAGAGGGGAAGGAGGGAGGGTAAATTGGACTGCAGCAATGTGGATCTTCGAACATCTACATTTATGGTAGGTACAAAACTGTACTATGTTCTTCATCTCACATTGCTGCAGTCCTTACACTTGGGTAGAATCCCAAAGCAGAGGTAAGGGAGGATGGCAAAACTATAAAGAAGCAGGAGCTGCCAAAATGCCCTGTAAAATAGCAGTGGCAAAACCAGCCCTAGATTTAGAGTAAAGTGGAAGGTGATAATGCTTAGAGAAAGTATGCACTGAACTCCAAGTAGCTGCCTCCAAAATATCTTTAGTTGCCACCCCCCTCAAAAAAGCTGTCGAAGTGGCAGTAGCCCTAGTGGAATGAGGCCTAATCCCAGCTGGAATCTCCTTGCCATGATGGGAATAACAGAAAGCAATGCAAAACCCAATCCACTTAGAAATAGTTTGTTTTGACACAGGCTTGCCCTGAGAACTCAAAGCAAAAGAAACAAATAACTGCTGAGACTGCCTGAACCCTTTAGTTCTGCTCAAATAATATCGCAACTGCCTGTGTACATCTAAAGTGTGCAAAATCTTTTCCCCTTTATTTTGGGGATTTGCATAAAAAGTAGGCAAATGAATAGTTTGGTTTAAAGCCACACTAGAAACCACTTTAGGCATAAAGGAAGGATTAGTACGAAAGATACCCTATCCTTATGGAAAATTAAGAAAGGCTCAACCGCCATAAGGGCCTGCAATTCAGAAACCCTTCTTGCAGAGGTAATAGCCAACAAAAAGCAGTCTTCCATGATAAATATTTCAACTCGGTAGTAGCTGCAGGCTCAAAGGTTGTAGAGTGAGTTTCTCCAACACAAAATTGAGATCCCAAGCAGGAGTAGGAGCTCTACGTGGGGTCTTATATTCTTTGCCCTCTAAGAAATTGCTTGAACAAAGGATGAGAAAACAATGGTGGGTCACAATCATAGTGAGCCAAAATTGCTGCAGCATGAACCTTAATAGAAGAGAAGGACAAACCTTTGTCCAGTAACTCAGTAAGATATTGAAGCGCCATACTTAAATTAGGCTCAGAAACATCAAAATCCTTTGCTGCACTCCAAAATAAAAGTCTCTTCCATTTATCTGCGTACACTTTCCTTGTACTAGGCCTTCTAGCTTCCAAAATAACATTCAAAACTTGCTGTGGAAGTTGAGACCCTTTATGGTTCAAAACAGAATATGCCAGGCTGTTAGGTGAAGAGAGTGAAGCTTGACATTGAGCAAATGACTGTCCTCCTGAGACAACAGGTGTGGAATCGAAGGCAAAGGCCATGGAGGCTCCCGTACCAGACTTCTCAGTAATGGGTACCAGTGCTGTCGAAGCCAATCTGGAGCTATTAAAATCATCTTTGGCTTGTCCTGTCTGACCTTTAGAAGTACCTTTGGGAGGAGAGGCAGAGGTGGAAAGGTATACACATGAAGATTGCTCCAATTGAAAGAAAGAGCATCCACTTTCCAAGCTGTGGGATGAAACCTTTTCGTGCAAAACTTTGGCAGCTGGTGGTTTAGTGGAGAAGCGAACAGATCTATGTCTGGAGTTCCCCATGACACTGTCAATTTCCGAAATACATGAGGATCCAATTTCCACTCGTGGGGATCCATAATTCGTCTGCTCAACACATCTGCTAAGGAGTTCTGTGCTCCCGGCAGAAACCTTGCATGAAGATTTAGCTGTAAACTGAGAGCAGTCTCCCACAAAATCATTGCTTGCCTGCATAGAGGATAAGAATGTGTTCCCCCTTGCTTGTTGATGTACCACATGACAGTTGTGTTGTCTGTTAGAATCAACACCTGCCCTGGAAGAAGTAAATCCTTGAAAGCTATTAACGCAAACTGGACTGCTAACATCTCCTTCAAGTTGATATGTAGATGTTGTAGTCTGGCAGGCCACTTGTCTTGTATCCACTTTCCATTTAGATGAGCTCCCCAAGCTTTGTCTGAGGCATCTGTCGTTAGAATCTGACTCGCCTCTGGCGGGTCACAGAGAGTCCCTTGTTTAGGTGACATTCCTGAGCCCACCACAAAAATTCCTTTTGAATGCAAGGTATTATTTGAATGACAGTGTCCAGATCCTGGCAGTGCTGTGTCCATACATTTTGAGATACCATTGTAGCTTCCTCATATGCAGTTTGGCATTGGGAAGCACCAGAATACAAGATGCCATGAACCCCAAGGCTTGAAGGACTGTCCTTGCAGTCAGCCTGGACTGATGAGACAATTGATGAAAGTAAAGGGAAAGATTCTTTTGTTTGTCCGGGGTCAAAAGGCCATCTGGGATGCTGTATTCAGTCTTACACCCAGAAAGCACATGTCCTGAGAGGGTACTAGACTGGACTTTATTTCGTTCACAGAATACCCCAGGCATCTTAGCACTGCTATCACATATTCCAAATGATGAAGAAGCTCGTCCCTTCCTTGAGCCAGAATCAGGCAATCGTCCAAATAAGGATAGATCTGTATTCCTTTTAGCCTGAAGAAAGCTATCACTGGAGCCAGATCTTTCGTGAACACTCTGGGCGCAGTAGATAAGCCAAAGGGCAATGCAGAGAACTGATAATGAGAAGTCCCAGCCCGAAAACGCAGATACTTCCTGCAACTCAGTCTGATAGGAACATGAAGGTAAGCCTCCTTGAGATCCAAAGTTACCATCCAATGATCTCTGCCCAGCAGAGGTAAAAGCTGTTGTAAAGTCAACATTTTGAACTTGGGAATGTCCAGATAAGTGTTGAGGATAGATAAATCCAAAATTGGTCTCCACGTGTTCCCCTTCTTTGGTACTAGGAACAGGCGAGAATAAAATCCTAGGCCCACTTCTGGCATAGGGACCGGCTGTATGGCCCCTATTTGAAGTAACAGAGAAATTTGTTTGTGAGCCTCTATTCTTTGCTGAGGAGGAACGTCTGGCATGCCTTTGAAAGGAGGCAAGGTATGGAAATAAAACCTGTAACCTTGGTGTATGATATCCAAAACCCATCTGTCTTGGGTAATTAAACTCCAATTTTTCTTGAAAAGTGCCAACCTTCCTCCCAAAGGTGCTGCCAGACAAGAAGGCTCTGGCAGCTGAAAAGGTAGGTCATTGGGTCTGTTTACGAAAGGACTGACCCCTGCCCTCACCCGAAGACTGTGCAGGTGAACTCCCTGTTCTAGGCCTGAAAGAGCCCTGAGCTCTGCCCCTACCACGTCTAGATCTACCCCTAGACTGGGAATCATAAGAAGGATACGTCCACCCCTTGGTAGGCCAATTTCTACTAAACTTCGGAGGCTGAACCTGCAAAAAATCTTTAACAGTCTGCATAGACTTAGCCTTGTCTTCCATTTTCTTTAAGACTGCCTCAACAGGTGAACCAAACAACACATCAGATTGTAAAGGAGCATCTAAAATCCTTGTCTTAACATGGTCAGATAAATTCTGATCCCTCAGCCAGGCGTGCCTGCGAAGAACTGACCCAGTGGCAGCCACCCTAGGCGAGGCCTGTACAGCATCAAAACCACATTGCAAAGAATGCTTACCCACCTGTTCAGAAACATGTACTAAATCTTGTAACTCTTTACACTCAATACCTTCCGCCAGAGCATCTACCTTAGACTTCAATTGAGAAAGTAGATAGTTTTGGTATTTCAACATGTAAAACTGGCAATTCAAAGCCCTCATAGCTAGGGTGGAAGAAGTATAGACTTTCTTTCCCCATCTATCCAAAGCCCTGGCCTCTTTATCTGGAGGAACCGGATTTTTAACAACAGAAGCCTTAACACCCTTAGGCCCCTGACTAACAGTTTCTGGGTCCGCCCTAGGACTCTTAAGATACTTATGAGCTTCAGGCACCCTGTAATACTTATCCGGTTTAACAGGAGCAGGAGGCAAAGAATCAGGATTAAGAGAAGCCTCTGCAAACACATCTTCCACAACATCCAGAACAGGAGGTATAGCCAAAGGACTATGCTGGGGTAAAAACAAAAATTCCCTAAGCCTTTTCCTAGAATCAGAGAAGTCCTGACCTTCCCACTTAAAATGCTCCCTCATGGAATGAAGAGTCTCTGAAAAAGAAAAATCCTCAGGAGAAGCAGAAGGAGTAGAATCATCCACATCAGAATCAGAATAAGGAGAATACTCCTGCAAGTCTTCAGCCGAAGACTCTGAAACATCCGAAGCCTGCTCAAAACTCCCCAACTCAGGTTCCACCCTAGGTCTCTTATCAGGAGGGGGCAAGGAACCTCTAATCAAAGTAATCAAATCTTCTGCCATTTTAAGCATATGCTTCTTGGGCACAGATCCTGAAGAACTAGGGGTGACACCAACTGAAGCTAAACCTGGCCTACCTCTGGGAGAAGCCTTGGAAAGAGAAGGAGAGGGCCTAACCACCCTAGGAAGGGAGGGGAGTACAGTAACCTGAGAAGCCCCTTCAGCCTGACCTGCCTCCTGAGAGGCCACATCCTGCAACAACAAAGTCTCCCCCTGGGACTCCAGAGAAACCTCCGGCGGAACCCCCGGCTCCACCGACACCTCTAAAGAACCGGCGTCCGCACGGACGGCTCTTCTAGCCTAGGCTTAGCTGCTTTGTCCTTGCGCTTCTTCGAAGAAGCGGATGTCGGAGCATCCGACGGCATATTATAATTGCACCGCTTCCCGAAGACTAACCTGGCACAATCTAACCTTCTCTTAATAGTGCGCTTATTGAATCTAGCACAAAAGCAACACCCAACAACGTCGTGCTCAGGCCCTAAACAAGGAATACACAAAGTATGATAATCTCTATGCGGTATCTGTTTCCCACAAGAAATACAGTTATTCACTTTTTCTGACATCCGGTAAACCACTGAGGCAAGAAAAAACTAAAATATTCCCCAACGGCGTACTTAGCCAACTTTGACTCGGTCTGAAACTCCGAATTCGAAAAATTTCAGAACGCCGAACGGCACTTGCAACGCTGCTTCTGCATCGGACCATGCGGCAAAAAAGACTGAGGATATGACGTCGGTCATGCGCATTTGTACCCTGACGTCCTGATGTCAGTATAATGCGCCTTGACCGGCGTCAGCCTTATACTTTGATATTCGGGCCGACCGAGGACAGCGGACTACCCAAGTGTAAGGACTGCAGCAATGTGAGATGAAGAACATCTGGAAGTGACTGGCTCCCAGCCGGAAGCGTAAGTGACTCCGGGATGCTCTGTCCATTTCGACATGGTAGTAAGCATCCTTGAGATCGATGGAGCATATCCATACTTCTCCCAACAATGGGAGAATCGATTGTAGTGTGACCATACGGAACTTGGACTGGTGTACGTAATTGAGTTGACTTAGATCTAATATGGGTCTCAGGTCCCCTGTTCTTCTCGGCAACAAAAAGAATCTTGAGTAAGTCCCTAATCCGATTTGGTCTAATGGGACTCGTTGGACGGCTCCTTTTTCTAGCAGCTGAGAGACATCTGAGGCTGCTTGATCCCTTTGACTGGGTGGAACATCTGGGATTCTTCTTACCGGCGGGGGTACTGAAGAGAATGGGATAAGGTAACCTCCGGAAAATTATCCTTAATACCCATCGGTCCTGGGTAATGCTCTCCCAGGCTTCCGGATATAAGGAAATTTGACCCCCGACTGGCTACGGATAAGCACAGCCTGGCACACCCTCAGGAATGAGAGTATGGAGAGCCACGGAAGGAATCGTGGTCTCCGGAATTGCGGGGGCCCCCTCTGCCTCTGGGGTGACGTCTCCCTGAGTAAATCCCCCCTCACCTGCCTCTGGAGTGGGGTTCATCTTGTGTGGCAGGAAAAAAAACCCTCTGATTTCTTGAACCACACCCCCCCCCCCCCCGCTGGGCCTTGGGATAAGGACTAGAAGGAAGGGAAAAACAGACCCCTACAGCAGACAGGGTCTTTCCCTCTTGCTCGCACCTAGTGAGGGTGTCTTTCACTTTGCTCCCAAACAAGGAAGAACCATCAAATGGGGCGTCAGTGAAGGAAGACTTGAAGGCCTCCGCGAAGTGACACAGGCACAGCCAGGCTTGCCTTCTAAGGTAGACCCCTGAGCTTGCTGCCCTACTCGCTCCCTCAGCTGCATACGAAATGAGCCACATAGACGAGTTAGCGATGGAGTTGAGGGTAGAAACCTGTGCGTTAACCTTCTGAGCCACCGCCTCAGGTATGTTGCCTGCAAGAGTATCTCCCAACACTTAGAGGAGATCTCTCTGGAGCCGAGTGAAGTGAGACAAATAATTCAGCGACCGTAAAGTGAAGGTTGCTGAAGATAGGGTACGCTTCCCGTACAGGTCCATGGTCCTAGACTCCTTGTTAGGAGGATGGACCGATGAGGAAGACTCTGCAACTTCCTTCGGGGTGGCTGTCGCCGCCACAACCATGGCATCAACAGGGACTACTTTTGACAAACTTTTCCCGGGGTGCGGACAAGAATTTGTTGGGATGCCTGGGCACGGGCTCCACAGAATCAGGGTTTTCCCACACTCTTCGACAAATTAGGTCAAGAAGTTCATCGAAGGGTAGACACACCCAGGAGGCGGAGGGTTGAGTGACAAAAGCCCTAAGGAATATTGACTCCTCCTCGGAAGGAGTTTTGGAAGGCCAGTCCCCTCTTTGTTTCAGTATCTCCAGGATATCAGAGAAGGAAACATCAGAGGAAGACTTGGGGGACCCTTCCGATTCCTCGAGGTCAGTACCGGAGGTGAGAAACTCATCCTGGGAGTCTATGTGCTTCCTCTTGCACAATTTCTTTCTAGGAGGCTCCTCAGGCCCAGAATCTGGGAGACCCTCCGAAAGTTGGGGACCTCTCGTGGGGGTATCCTTAGGGCCTGGCGCTCTACTGTCCATGGATAGGTGAGTGTCTGAAGCTCTCGCCGGGGTGGTGGGGGACAGAATGCCCGACTCGGGTGATGTAGCTGACGTTCTGGCCAGCGAGCTCCGCATGGCCTCAAAGGAAGCCCCCCCCCCCCCAAGTCAGAGGCCATCACCGGGTTCCCCCAAGCCGATACACCGAGTGGGAGACTCGGAACCAGCAGATTTCCCGAAGTATCCCCCTCGGGTCTGACCGAACAGACCCGAGTCCAGACCCCTGTGGACGGAACCGACATAGTCGGAGCAGAGGTCGGCACCGATAGACCCAGAGGGGGTATCGGAGCCAGTGCAGGAATATCACTCTGAGCGGAGCATACCGGCTCAGACAAGGATGCGCTTGGAGGAGAAATCATCGAAATGGTCATAGCAACTGGCTCCAGAGCTGAGTGCGTCAGAGCAGAGAACAATTTGGCCAGCACCAGCGACTGCAGGAGCCTCTGCACTACCCTATCAACATCCAAATCAGAAAGCCTGGAGGATTTGGAGGAGAGTGATGGAGATTGGGATCTCTTGTCTGGTGAACCATGCCTCAAAACTGGGCGACTGGCTCCGAATGGGTTCAAGAATAATAGGAGCCGACGTCGATTCGGTTAACACTGATGCAGTGCAGTTTTTTACCTACCATAAATGTAGATGTTCGAGTGTATACCCTGCTGCAGTCATCACACTTGGGTTATCCTGCCGTCAGGCGGTCCCGCAGTTGGCCTAAATTCCAAAGTCTTGGTCTGGTGTCGATTGCTGTTACTTCTTCCCTGACGTCGGAGCGCCAGGGGTATAACAGAGGCATCAGACACCACTTTCTTCAGTTTTTCTTGCCCTAGATGTCAGGTGCCCCTAATAGGTAGGCCAAAAAAATATATATACATATAGCTATATGGAAAAAGTAAAACAAAAACCTTTAGGCACAAGCAAATACACCAGAGAGGTAGTATAGAATAGAGGGGTAGAGATAAGTTCAGCTAGTTCAGAGGGGATGGAGGGAGGGTAACCTGGACTGCAGCAGGGTATACACTCGACCATCTACATTTATGGTAGGTACAAAACTGTACTATGTTCATCGTGTTACCCTGCTGCAGTCATTACACTTGGCTAGAATCCCAAAGCTAAGGATGGGAGGTGGAGTCAAACAGTGTTAGAGGAGGCTAGAAGGCCCTGCAAAACTGCAGTGGCGAAGCCAGCTCTAGTCTTAGAGTAAAGCAGTAAGTGGTAATGTTTGATGAAGGTGTGTACTGAACTCCAAGTTGCAGCTTCCAGAATATCCTCAGTTGGCACCCCCCTGAGGAAGGCTGTAGATGTAGCCGCTACCCTGGTAGAGTGGGGCCTTATGGTAGCATGAACTGGTTTTCCATGGTGGGTGTAGCAAAAACTTATGCAATGTCCTATCCATTTGGAAATGGTCTGTTTATAGATGGCCTTTCCTTGTGATGCTGTAGCGTAGGATACAAAAAGCTGGTCAGATTTTCTGAAAACCTTAGTTTTATCCAAGTAGTAACGTAGCTGCCTGCGAATGTCCAAGGAATGCAGGAGTCTTTCTCCTTTGTTCTGTGGATTTGGAAAGAAGGTGGGTAAATGGATGGTTTGATTTAGAGCCACACTGGATACCACCTTAGGCATAAAGGAGTGGTTAGTTCATAGAGAAACTCTGTCTTGATGAAAAATGAGGGAAGGCTCTACTGCCATTAGTGCCTGAAGCTCTGAAACTCTTCTAGCTGAAGTAATTGCTAGCAGCAGGGCAGTCTTCCATGATATAAACTTTAAGTCAGCTGAGACATCTGGCTCAAAAGGAGGTAGCGCGAGTTTTTCCAGAACAAAGTTGAGGTCTCAAGTAGGTGTTGGTGTTCTCCTGGGAGGACTAATGTTTTTGGCCCCTCTGAAAAACTGCCTTTGGAGTGGATGAGAAAATAAGGGAGGATCTGTGCTGCAGTGGGCAGAAATAGCTGAGGCGTGGATTTTAATAGATGAAAAAAAAAGCCCTTTGTGTAAAATCTCAGTTAAATATTGCAGAATCTGAGATATGTCAGGCTGAATGGCATTTTGGCCTTTAGCTTGGTTCCAGGCGCAAAACCTTTTCCATTTGTCTAAGTAGGCTTTCCTGGTGCTGGGCCTCCTGGCCTCCAGAAAAACATCCATAACAGCTTGAGAGAGAGGAGCTGGCTGGTTGCTTAGGTGATTTGCCATGCAGCCAGGTTTACGGTTTTGAGCTGGCTGAGTAGAATCTGATTGTCTTGCTGCGTGAGCAGGTGGGTAATTTGTGGTCGACTCCATGGTGGGCCCTGGGCCATATTCCTTAATAGTGGGTACCAGTGCTGGCGTGGACAGTCTGGGGCAATGAGTATCATTCGGGGTCTCTCCATCCTGGCTTTCAGTAGCACCTTTATGAGAAAGGATAATGGAGGAAAGGCATATACTGTTAGCATTTTCCAACTGAATGAGAGTGCGCCCACTTTCCAAGCTTGATGGTGAAAAGTTCTTGTGCAAAATCTTGTTAGCTGATAGTTTTGAGGGCTGGAAAACAGGTCTATGTCTGGGAGCCCCCATTTTTGAGTTATCATCGCGCATACTTGTGGATCCAGTTTCCAATTGTGGAGATCCATGATGTTTCTGCTTAGGTCATCTGCCAATGTGTTCTTTTTTTCCTGGCAGGAACTGAAATTGTAATTGAACTTGATAAGCCAGTGCTGTGTTCCACAAGGTCATTGCTTGCCTGCATAGAGGGTAGGAGTGTGTATCCCCTTGTTTATGTACATTACTGTGGTGTTGTCTGTCCTTATGATAAGCTGTGTCCTGGATGCAAGAGGTCCTTGAAGGCTGTCAGAGCATTTTGTACAACTAGTATTTCTTTTTGATTGATGTGCAGATTCCTTTGATCTGCAGTCCATATGCCTTGAACGCACAGTCCTGCCATGTGTGCCCCCCAGGCATAGTCTGATGCATCTGCTGTCATAGTTTGCCTGGCTGGGGGTAGGGTGAAAGGCTGACCCTTGTTGAGGTGACATGCCTGTGACCACCATAGAAACTCCTGTTGAAGGCAGGGAATGAGAGGTATCATTGTTTCTAAGCTGTGGCTGTGTTGAGTCCATACGCTTTTTAGGTACCATTATAATTTCCTCATATATGCAGTTTTGCAAATGGTATTAGTAGTATGCAAGATGCCATGAAGCCCAAGGCCTGCAGAGATTTTCTTGCAGGGAGTTGGGTCTTTGCTGCCATTGCTCTGACGTATTGAGTTAATTGTAGTTTGTCTGGCGTCAGATAAGCCATCTGGGCCGTTGTATTCAAGCTGGCACCCAGGAATGTCATATTTTGTGAGGGCACTAGTTTTGATTTCTTTTCGTTTACTGTGTACCCTAGGCAACTTAGAAGATGTTTTACAAAAGCCAGGTGTTGTAAGAGAATGTCCTTGCTTTCTGCTTGGATGAGGCCGTCATCCAGGTATTGGTATATTTGAATTCCTCTGTCTGCAGTATGCAATTACTGGTGCCAGGCAGTTTGTGAAGATCCTGGGCGCAGTAGATAAGCCAAAGGGCAGTGCAGAGAATTGGTAATGGGTTGAACCTGCAATGAAACTGAGGTATCTTCTGCAATTTTGTCTGATAGGGACATGCAGGTATGCCTCCTTGAGGTCCAACATTACTAGCCAAGCTTTCTTGCCCAACATGGGAAGAAGCTGCTGTAGTGTTAGCATCTTGAATTTGGGTACTTGCAAGAAGGTGTTTAAAATTGAAAGGTCCAGAATGGGTCTCCAAGCATTGTCCTTTCTGGGGACTAGAAAGAGCCTTGAGTAAAATCCTTGGCCTTGCTCCTGTGTAGGTATTGGCCTTGCTCCTGTGTAGGTATCAGTTGAATGGTCTCATGTCCACGAGAGCTGTAATTTGTTTTTGTGTCTCTGCCCATTGATTTTGTGGCAGGTTTGGCATTCCTTTTATCCTTGGCAAGGTGTGGAAATGGAATCTGTATCCTTGTGAGATAATGTCTAGGACCCATTTGTCCTTTGTGACGATGCGCCAGTTGCCTGCAAAAAGTGCTAATTTTCCTCAAAGGGAGCTCCCAAGAGAGTTTTGCTTGGCAGTTTGAGGTATAAGTCATTGTGTTTGCCTTCTAGTAGTTTGTGGCCTGTCTTCTCCTCCCTTCTGTGCTGCAGTGCCCCATTGGCGAGGTTTGTAAGGGATTGGCGCTTGTCCTCTGCCCCTTGGGCGCCTGTATTTACCCCTCTGTGGTCTGTCAGAAGCTAGAAAGGTCCAATTTTTTGTTGGCCAATTTCTGCTGAAGCGTGGGGGCTGTACTTGTAAGAAATCTTTGACTGTCTGCATAGATTTTGCCTTATCCTCAATTTTCTTTAAAACCTTCTCTGCTTTAACCCCAAATAAGACATCCTGCTGTAAGGGTGCATCTAGTAACTTTGCTTTAACATGATCAGGCAGAGATTGTTCCTTTAACCAAGCATGCCTACGTATAACAGACCCAGTAACAGCTGCTCTAGAGGAAGCTTCCAAGGCATCAAAACCACATTGTAAAGTATGTTTGCCCACCTGTTCAGCTGCATGCAACAGATCCTGCATTTCCTTGAATTCAGACTGTTGAGGGTGCGTGCCCATCTTTTGTTTTATTTCAGACAATAGGAATTGCTGGTATTTAAGCATGTGAAATTGACAATTTAGTGATCTCATAGCTAGAGTAGCTGAGGTGTAAACCTTCTTCCCCCACCTATCTAGTGCTCTGGATTCCCTTTCAGAGGGAACAGGATTTTTAGCCATAGAAGCTTTAGCCCCCTTGGGACCCTGGGAGATTGTCTCTGGATCAGCAAGAGGCTTTTGTATAGGAATTTGTGAGAGTCAGGCACTCTAGTACCTATCTGGTTTGGCTGGAGCAGGAGGCAGAGAATCTGGATTTAGACTAGATTCTAAGAAAACATCATCCACAAGGTCTAAAACTGGGTGGATAGCAAGGGGTCTGTGCTGGGGGAGTAAAATAAACTCTGAGCCTTTTCTTTGAATCGGAGTAGTCCTGACCTTTCCAGTGGAAATGTTCCCTCATGGTATGCAAGGTATCCCCAAAGGAATAATCTTCAGGGGGAGAAGCTGAGGGAATGGAGTCTTCAGCATCAGAATCTTCATAAGGGGGAAAGGAGTAATCCTGTTCCTCAGAGGAGCCTGAGGAAACAGACACTTGATCAGAGGAGGCATAATCCTCCTCTTGTCTAGGCCTTTTGTCGGGGTTGGGAACCCCTGATCAAAGAAATTAAATCTTCAGCCATTGTAAGCATCTGTTTCTTAGGCATAGGGCCTTGACCTGGAGACTGAAGAGTAGTCCTTTTTGTTTTTAGAGGAGTCTTAAGCTTAGCATAAGATTTTATGGTGAGAGTAGTCTGTCTGAAGACACCTTCAGAAACCAAAGGTGTTTCTACAGCACCGGCTTCTCCTACTGCAATGTCGTCGGTAGGGCCTGAAGAAAATGGCTGCGTCGGCCTAGAACTCTCTGCTGAAGAATCCAAAGTGGTCTGGGGATCCAATTCAGCGGGAGCCAGGGGCTGCGTAGGCGCCTCACTGAAACCCGGAAGACCGGCCCAGCCGAGGGCTCGGCATCTGGCTTGGATCTAGGCTGCCTTTCTTTATCTTTGAGTTTTTTATGCAGGCCGGTAGTCGGTTGCTTCGACGGCATAGTGTAATTAAATTTCCTACCGTAGTGTCATGCGAAATCAAAGCGCCGCTTAATAGTTCGCTTATTGAACCTAGCACAAAACCGACAACCAGTGACGTCGTGGTCTGGGCCCAGGTAAGGTATACAAAAAGAATGAAAGTCCTTATGAGGTATTTGCTTCTCACAAGAAATGCAATTGTTAACTTTTTCTGACATCGGACTGAGGCAAGAAAAGGTTCCTCAACGGGGTACTTAGCTTTGAAGATTTCAGAAAAACTATTCGAAAATCTCAGGTGTCGCCCGACTGGCACTTGCGAACTGCTTCTGCTTCAGGCACCGCGCGGCAAGAAAGACTGAAGAAAATGGCGTTGGATGCCTCTGAAATACCCCTGGCGCACTGAGGTCAGGGAAGAAGCGACAGCAACCGACGCCGGACAAAGACTTTGGAACTCGGGCTGACTGCGGGACTGCCTGATGGCAGGATACCCCAAGTATGATGACTGCAGCAAGGTAACACGATGAACATCGGAGAAACTGGTTCCAAATGGTACTACTAAATACATCATACAGAAATGAAGAAAAAGTCAATGTTCTGGAATTAGGCAGGCTACAAAAATTCCTAAAGCTAGGCCTGGTAGAAAGCCATGGTTTCCCATTTAACAGTCACCTTCATTCTGCAACAGGTATCCCAAAGCTCCAGTCTGGGAGTGAAGCAGAAGATAAGGCTATGTCACTGTCTTGCTCCTAGTAAAAAAAAAGAGAACTCATTTGGTCCACATAGGCCAAGTCATCCACAGCAGAGTTTGAAATATCTGAATCCCTCCAAGAACAGACGGTTTATCACAGGCTGGCTGACAGGATTTCAGTCCTAGGCCAATGTGAGAAATTTCTAAAGAGGGACTCCAGGGGGGTTAGGTGGGGGGCTTCAGACCATGCTGAGTCAAGGCTGCAGATGGCCATCTACACGTAGATGTCTTATCACCAGAGTCTGGGAATGAAGTTCCACTTAAAAGGACTTGGTTTGCCAGTGGACACCAGAGATCTCAACCTGTTCTTCAGCTTTCTCAACATTCAGCACAGGGATACAACAGGTCAACTCACTGATAATGACATCAGCACTGGAACCACAGGTCCATAAAGAGGGCTGACCAATAGCAAAGTGGTTTCAGCTAGCAAGACATGCTCTACTCACACAAAGTGGAACCATCCAGAGAGTCTTGCCACGTGCTTCAGCAGTAATGTACACTGGCATCTTCTAGCCTGGAAGGGAGTTATCCAGCTCTAATGCAGTGATACCAGGCTCCAAACTTTTATCTCCCCCAAGAGGAACTCTGAGTACTACTTTTTCTTATACAGGTAGTTGGAAGAATAGATAACTATACAAGTGGTGAGCCAGGAAAGTACAGTTGTGTACACTTACCATAAATGTAGATGTTTGAGTGTATTCAGTGTTGCAGTCATTTCATTTAGGTAACCTGCTGGCAGGTTGCCCTCAGTCGGCCTGAATAACAGTCTTGGGTCCTGCGTCGGTTGCTGTCTCCTCTTCCATGACGGCAGGTCGTCAGGGGTATAAAACATGCAGCCGACAGCATTTAAATCAGTTTTTCTTGCACCAGATGTCAGGTGCTCCCCAAATGGGGAGAAAAAAAAAATATATATATATATATATATATATATATATATATATATATATATATATATATATATATATATATATATATATATATATATATTTTTATATATATATATATATATATATATATTTATATATATATACTGTAAAAATATAAATGCACTTCAGAAAACATAAAATTTACCATCAACTAAAAGCAAATACACCACAAAGGCTTTTGAGTATAGTGAAAGAAGAAAAGGTATAGAAAAGGGGCTGGCGGGTGGGTAATCCGGACTGCAACAGAGAACACACTCTAACATCTACATTTATGGTAAGTGTACACAACTGTACTATGTTCATGTTTCACTGTTGCAGTCATTACATTTGGGTAGAATCCCAAAGCTATGGATGGGAGGATGGAACTAAACAGCATTAGGAGCAGCTATCAGGCCCTGCAGGACTACAGTGACAAAGCCTGCCCTAGATTTAGAGAAGAGAGGTAAATGATAATGCTTTGTGAACGTATTAACTGAGCTCCAAGTAGCAGCTTCTAGAATGTCTCTGATAGGTACCCCTCTGAGGAAGCTGCTGAAGTAGAGGCAGCCCTGGTGGAATGGTACCCGATTTCCTTGGGCACTGGTTTACCATGATGCAAGTAGCAGAAATGAATGCAATGACTTATCCATTTAGAAATAGTCTGTTTTGATATCACCTTCCCCTCCAATCCTGCAGCAAATGCTACCAGTTGTTGCTCATACTTTCTTAGAGATTTTGTCCTGTTTAAGTAGAATCTTAGTTGTCTGTGTACATCCAATGAATGCAGAATCCGCTCCCCCTTGTTCTGCGGATTTGGGAAAAAAGTTGGCAGGTGAATGGTCTGGTTAAGGGCCACACTGGATGGCACCTTAGGCATAAAAGGATTGGACCCGAGGGCCACCCTGTCCGGGTAAAAAAATAATGAAAGGCTCCACTGTCAGAGCCTGTAGTTCTGAAACCCTTCTAGCTGAAATGATTGTCAAAAGAAAAGCCGTCTTCCAAGAAAGAAATTTTATATCCACAGTAGCTGCTGGTTCAAAAGGAGGCAGGGTGAGTTTTTCCAGCACAAAACTGAGGTCCCATGCAGGAGGTGGCGCTCTCCTGGGAGGCCTTAAATTTTTGGCCCCTCTGAAACACTGTTTTAGAAGTGGATGATAAAAGAGGGGAGGCCTCTGTGTTGTAATGAGCAGAGATGGCAGAGGCATGGATTTTTATTGAAGAAAAAGATAGGCCCTTGTTAAGCATCTCAGTTAACTACTGTAAAAACTGAGGAATATGGGGCTTTGCGGTGTTTGTTCCTTGGTGCTTGGTTCCAAGCACAAAATCTCTTCCATTTATCAGCATAAGATTTTCTAGTACTAGGCCATCTGGCTTCCAAAATGACATCCATCACAGGTTTACCGAGAGGTGTGGTTGGAATACTTAGTTGATTAATCATGCTGCAAGATTCAGAGTTTGGAGCCGAGTGTGCAGGATTTGATAGTTCTGCTGAGACAATAAATGAGGTGTTTGAGGCAAGTACCACGGAGGAAGGTGTCATATTCCTTAGAAGTGGGTACTAGTGTTGGCGAGGCCAGTCTGGAGCAATTAGAATCATTTTTGTTTTTTCCTGTCAGATGTTTTGTAAGACCTGGGAGAGTAGAGGCAGAGGGGGGAAAGGCATAGACTGATAGGTTTTTCCAGCTGAAGGATAGGACATCCACTTTCCATGCTTTTTTGTGATGAGTTCTTGTTCAGAATGTGTCCAACTGATAGTTTTGGAGAGAGGCAAATAGATCGATGTCTGGGCTTCCCCATTTCTGTGTTAACATGCTGAAGATATGTGGATCCAGTTTCCATTTGTGTGGGTCCATAAGATTTCTGCTTAGGTCGTCTGCCAGAGTATTTTGCTTTACTGGCAGGAAATGAGCTTGAAGATGTATTTGTTAAGTCAAGGCTGTGTTCCACAAGGCCATGGCTAGTCTGCAAAGGGGTAGGAATGGGTACCACCTGCTTGTTTATGTACCACATAACTGTGGTGTTGTCAAGTCTTTATCAGTAGTTGTCCTGGATGAATAAGTCCTTGAAGGCTGTCAGAGCATTCTGAACAGCTAGCATTTCTTTTTGGTTGATGTGTAAATGCATATGGTTTGGGCTCCTGTTGCCCTGAATGCATCTCCCTGCCAGATGGGCCCACCAAGCATAGTCTGATGTGGCTGTAGTCAGGGTTTGGGTGGCAGGGGGTGGAGTGAATGGCAGTCCCTTGTTTTGGTAACATGTCTCTGCCCACCAAAGAAACTCCTGCTGTAGAGGAATCATTCTTTCCAGGCTGTGACAATGTTGACTCCATAAGCTTTTTAGGTACCATTGAAGTTTCCTCATATGCAGTCTCGCATATGGAATCAGTAGAATACAGGATGCCATGAACCCCAAAGCCTGCAGAATTTGTCTTGCAGTTAACTGGGTTTTTGTTGCCATTTGTTTGAAGTATATTGTCAATTGCATTTGTTTGTCTGGCGTGAGGTAAGCCATCTGGGCAGTTACATTCCTGGGTGCAAGCTTGAATACAATTATTTGAGACGGTACTAGCTGTGATTTCTTTTCGTTTATGGTGTACCCTAGGCATGCTAGAAGCCTTTCTACAAACGCCAGATGTTGAAGAAGAGTGTCCTTTGTCATCTGCCTGAATGAGACAATCGTCCAGATAAGGATAAATTTGAATGTTTCTTTGTCTGCAGAAGGCAATTACTGGTACTAGGCACTTTGTAAAGACCCTGGGCCCAGTAGATAAGCCAAAGGGCAGTGCAGAGGAATTGGTAATGCAAAAAGCCTGCTTTGAAGCTGAGGTATCTTCTGCAAGATTCCCTTACTGGGATATGCAGGTATGCCTCTTAAGTCTAGAGTTACCAACAAGGCATTCTTGCCTAGCAAAGGCATTAGCTGTTGTAAGGTCAGCATTCTGAATTTTGGAATGTCCAGGAAAGTGTTCAGAATTGATAAGTTCAGTATTGGATGCCATGATTGGTCTTTTCTGGGTACCAGGAAAAGTCTTAAATAAAATACCTTGTCCTTTTTACTTTTCTGGTACCAGTTGAATATCCCCCATATCCATGAGGGACATGACTTGTTTCTGGGCCTCTGCCCACTGGTTTTGTGGCAGATCTGGCCATCCGTTTGGAACTGGCAAAGTATGGAAATGAAATCTGTACCCCTGGGATACTATGTTTAATACCCACTTGTCCTGGGTAATTAACCGCCAATTTTGAACATTAAGTGCTAGTTTGCCCCCCAAAAGGGCTGCCAAAAGATAAGTGCTTGGAGATGGTAGAGGTAAGTCATTGAGACTGCTTACTGTATGGTTGCGCTTTGTTACCTCCAGATTTGAAGGAGGAGGCACCCCATTGCTTTGACCTGTATGATCCCCTGTGATTGATATCTGGAGCCTTTTGAGTGCCTGGGTTTGCCCTGAGTGGCTCTGTTGGACACAGGAAAAGAACAGTTTTTAGTAGGCCAGTGCCTACTGAACCTGGGTGGCTGCACTTGCAAGAAATCTTTTACAGTTTGCATAGATTTAGCTTTGTCTTCCATTTTCTTTAAAACCTCTTTTGCCTTATCATCAAACAGGCTATCATGCTGTAAAGGGGCATCCAACAATTTAGCTTTAACATGATCAGGCAGATTTTGCTCCTTGAGCCAGGCATGCCTTCTTATCACAGATCCAGTTACGGCGGCCCTGCAAGAGGCCTCCAAAGAATCAAAACCACATTGCAAAAGTATGCTTTCCAACTTGTTCTGCTGAATGCAATAAATCCTGTAACTCTATTTTCCACACAATCAGAAATCAACATCATTTTCTGTTTCAGTAAGCCCATGACATGCTGTTGATATTTAAGCATATGGAACTGGCAGTTTAAAGCCCTGATTGCCAAGGTTGCAGACGTATAAACCTTCTTACCCCATCTATCCAGCACCATGGAATCTCTATCAGAAGGGGTAGGATTTTTGGCTGTAGAAGCCTTAACACCCTTGGGATCCTGAGAAATGGTTTCAGGATCAGCAGCAGGATTTTTGTAAAGAAATTTGTGGGAGTCAGGAACCCTGTAATATCTGTCTGGCTTACTAGAAGCCATGCTCGATTCTGAGAACACATCAACAATGTCTAATACAGGAGGTATTGCCACAGATCTATGCTGAGGAAGAAGGAAATCCCTAAGCCTCTTTTTTGATTCAGAGAAATCCTGACTCTCCCAGTGAAAATGTTCCCTTAAAGTATGCAAAGTCTCTCCAAAAGAGTAATCTTCAGGAGGAGATGCAGATGGGATGGATTTCCTCTGCATCAGAATCCTCATAAGGTGGAATAGAAAACTCCTGATCAGAAGAGGAATCAGAAGAAATGGAAACCTTATCTGAAGATTCATAGTCAGTGCCTTGCCTAGGCCTCTTAGCAGGGGGGGGGGGGGGGTGAGAACCCCTGATCAAGGTAATTAAGTCCTCAGCTATTTTGATCATTTGTTTTTTAGGCATAGGGGCCTGAGCACGTGGCTCATGCATCGGGTTTTTAGACATAGAAGTTGTTTTTGACCTTGTTTTTGCTGATGGGGTCGGTTTAATATAAAAATGTTGAGGCCTGAAAACACCCTCAGAAGCCTGCTCAGCGGCTCCGGACCCATCCAAGGGAGACACATCCGCGGGTTCAATCCTTTGCGAATCTCACGGCATACTTCGAATGTGTCTTGGTAGCGGCCTGCGACTCAAAAGTAGCAGATATCAGGGGCTGCGAGAGTGCCTCACTGAGTACCGGAGAACCGGTGACTGGCTTAGGAGAAGCTTTATCGTCGGTTTTGGACCTCGACGGTCTGTCTTTTTCCTTGCATTTTTTTGTGAACTTCGGTAGTCAGATTGCTAACTGACGACATTTCAGGGTAGTTAAATCTTGAACCAAAATATTCAGAAGCAAAAATTTACCGATGTTTAATAGTGCATTGGTTAAATTTAACACAAAACGGACAGCAAGGCACATTGTGATGAGGGCCTAGGCAAGGAATACAGTACAAATGAAAATCCTTATGAGGTATTTGCTTCCCACAAGTAATGCAATTATTAACTTTTACTGACATCGGTAAGGAGCAAGAAAAAGTTTCCCCAACGGGGTACTTGGCTTTAGTTTGAAGACTTTGGTTCTGAAACTTGAAAATGAAAATTTCAGGTGTCGGCCAACCGGCACTTGTAAACTGCTTCTGCTTGGGGCACTGCGCGGCAAGAAAAACAGATTAAAATGGCGTCAGCTGCATGTTTCATACCCCTGACGACCTGACTTCATGGAAGAGGAGACAGCAACCGACATAGGACCTAAGACTTTGTTATTCAGGCCGACTGAGGGCAACCTGCCAGGAAATTACCCAAATATAATGACTGCAACAGTGAAACACGAAGAACATCAGGAGTACACCCCTCTTCAGATGCTAGTACACCTGCAAGGATTCTGCATTGTGCTTTAAGTTTTTTTGATTAAAAAATGCACAATGGGGGCAACTGGGCATGTCATATCCCAGAAGCATACAAAAACACAAATCCTGAAAAATCATTATTAGAGATATGCCTTCTACTCCTTAACATTTTCTTAGAGACATCTAAACGACAGAGTTAACCAATAATTAACATACACCAATTAAAGACAATCTATGACAACAGGTACTTATCTTAAGTAGGTCAAACTAACAGACTAACAACATGAAAGCTTAGGCCATTCATCAAATGAAGCTAGAATGATCAGAAGAGTGTGCCAGCCAATGTCTCTATACTACCATCATCCTGATACTGGTGTGGAAAGGAGTCCATCAGGCCAAGGGAAAGGGCTGGCTCTCTGGAAGTTAAGCCAGCCATCCAGCTTTTGCAGACAGGCATCCTAAGAGATAGTACTGCAACAGTGAATATCACAATAAACATCAACTTTTTAGTTGGTATTAGCATATGGTAAACAGCAAATTAAATAAGCCTTGAACTTTTGGCGATTATCACAGTAATGGCGATCTCATTTCATTTTATGCAAAAATTTATAAACGTTTACATTTTCCTACAATCCAGAAAGCAGCACACCACAGAACAAGGCATGAATTTCTCTGAAAATTAGAGTAACATTTCATAAATATCTGACACAGAATGCACAGTTACACAAATCAAGGAATGCATTATACCTGTTCTCTTTCCCATAATTCAAAAAAAATTGTCAGAACTAAATGAATCCTCTCAAAATACACTCTTGAACATAAACATGTTTACTTGACTAAGTTCCATTTGACTGTTAGTAATGCAAATTTTCCAAGTTTAATAAACCATAATGGCAAACTCCAAACTAATTTTGCAATAAGCTCTGCACAGACCTTGGTAAAATATATATGTTAAGTCACTACTGGAATAAATGCAACATCTTTAACTAACCTTGTTCTTAGGATCTTTAAGGTTGAACATAAGACTGCGATATTTGCTTTTATATCTGCTGTCTGTATCTTGGAATAAACTGAACATCTCCTTCTCAATGTTAAGAGCGATCTTGCCAACCTCATTCTCTGTCATTGACAAATCATCGCTATCGTTCATTCTACAGAAACAAATGACAAAAACATTAAACAAGAACATTAAAATATTCTTACAATTTAAAATTAGTATTGTATTAATATGATCAGTACAGGGATCAACATTACATGAGCGACATTTTACAAAGCCAAAAACCATATGAACGACTATTGAAATGTTGATCATGTAAAAGAGGAAAAAAAAAAAGAAAAAAAAAAAGAAAAAAACAATAACTAATCTAAACACTGCTAGCAGGGGGGCACCCATCCACCCCAAAACTTAAATATACCAACTCAGAAATCGCACTACAGTGCAGAAGATGGAAATATTTCCATTCCACACTGTACAGAGATGCCCGATGGTAGACATTTCAAAAGTCGATAATATGGTCTCGGCCATATGGTCTTCGGCTTTCTGAAATGTCGACTATGTGAAGTGGACTCTAGTAGAGACACCCAAACAATTACCACCTTGTTCTCAATGCAGTTAGCATGCTAAATACTTAAAGCCCAAATCACTCAAAGGTAACAAACACAAAACAGATTCTAGCTGGAGACATTAAGTCCACAAGATGGACTTCAATGGCCACCAGCTTATCTACAAAAATACACTAAAAAATAGTTGTGTAAAAATCTTACCATAACCAGAGATGGCCTTCTCTTCCATGTTGCAGTATTCATACTGTGGGATTTCCAGCCCTCAGGCGACCCGACATAGGCTCCTATACAAAAGCTTATACCTGGCTGCTGTAGGTGCGTGGGACGTCACATGTAGGGCCATAAACCATGGAGTATAAATGTGACATCGGCACGTACAGACCTCAGAACTTGAAGCCCAGAGAAGAGACGCAAAAGGAGAAGCAAAAGCAAATGTACTTGCAGGACTGCAAAGTGTGGCCTGCAGTAAGGGTATACCGTAGAGAAAATAGAGGATATCAGGGAGATGGAGGGTGGGAAAGAATACTACAACATGGAAGAGGACATCTAGGGTTATGGTAAGATTTTACACAACTATTCTATGTCCTATTCCCATGTCGCACTATTCATACTGTGGGAGAGTACAACAGCTAGGAGGAATGTTGAGAGGTGGCAGAGGTGGAGGATTCTAGGAATCCTTGCAGGATTGCCCTGGCAAATCCTGCCCTAGCCCTAGAGATCTGGCCAACATTGTAGTGCTTGGTGAAGGTATGGACTGTGGACTCGGTGGCTGCCTCCATGAAGGAAGCTGCGTCTAGTCCTTTCATGAAGGCCTTAGAGGAAGTCATGCCTCTGGTAGAATGCACTCGCACTCCTTGAGGCAATGGTTTGTGATGAGAGTAGCAAAAAAGGATGGATTTTTCTGATCCAAGAGGAGAATGTTTGGAGACTGCCTTACCCCAAGGCCCTGGGCTGAACAGTTGATGAGATTTTCTGAAAGACTTGGTTTTGTCCAATTAGAATCTTAGTTGCCTATGTACATATCTATGGAATGGAGGATCCTCTCTGTGGAGTTAGTAGGAGAGGGGAAGAAGGTGGGTAGGTGAACAGAGTGGTTTAAGGAAAGCTCATTAACTACTTTGGGCACAAAAGAGGGGTTATAGCATTGGGAAACGGTCAATCATTTTGGAAGGTGGTGCAAGGAGGGCAAGCCCTAGCCATCAGGGCCTGTAATTCAGACACTCTTCTAGCAGAGGCAATGGCCATTAAAATGATGGTTATCAATGTGCACTATTGATGAGATGCTGTGCTGGCTCAAAATGGGGGAGAGTAAGCTTTTCTAGCACGAAGTTGAGATCCCAGGGAAGAGGAATGGGCTTTCTTGGTAGTCTGATGTGCAAGACCCTTTTCAGGAAAAGTTTTACATCCAGTCTAGAGAGAAGAGGCAGCTGTAAAGGTAAGCATGCAGAAATGGTAAGCTAGTGCCTCCTTAAAGAGTCCGCAAGTATAATTCAGGACTAGGGGAGGATCTGCTAGAAATGGGTGCTTGTTTCTCAGAGAACGTATTTCGAGAATCTCTGCCATTTAGACAAGTAGTTTTTCCCAGTTGTTGGTTTCCTGACGTCCCTCAGGACAAAGAGCACGTCTTCAGAGAAGTGTCTAAAAGGGTTCAAATGTTGATCAGCCAGTTAGTTGCAGTAAAGACAGTTGTGGGTGCAGGAGGGATTCATGTTGCTGAGTTAGTAGGTCCACCTGGTGGGTAGTTAGTGGTGACTGCCCTTGACTAGTGAAAACAGAAGGGGGAACCAGTGTTGCCTTGGCCAATACGGAGGCACCAGCAAGATTTTTGGTTGTTTTTACTAGATTTTCAGATGATTTTCAGAAGGACACTGAATTAGAAGGAAGGGCGGGAAGGCGTATAGGTACATTCCCTGCCATGAAAAACTAAAGGCATCCTCTCTCCAAGCTAGTGGTGAGTGAGTCCAACTGCAAAATTTGTTAAGTTGTCTGTTCGGGGGGAGGCAAACAGATCCAGTTGTGGTATGTGCAGGAAGGTATCCCTGTGTAACATCCATTCGTGCTGCAGAGATGTGGTTCTGCTGAGCAAGTCTGCTTGCTTGTTTTCCTGAGAGGATGTATGAAACTTTCAGGAAGAGGTTGTGTTTTGCTGCTACTTCCCAGATTAGCAAGGTTATCAGACATAACCGGTATGCCTTTGTCCCTCCTTGTTCGTTTAGGTATCATGACAGTCATGTTGTCTGTCACAATGTGGAATATTACTGGTAGCCTTTTAGAGCTAGGAGGACAACAGTCACCGCCCTGACATTGATGTGCAACCGATGCCGGACCTAGACTTCGGAATACAGGTCGACTGCGGGTAGCCTGCCAGCAGGATAACCCAATTGTAATGACTGCAACAGTGAAATACTACGGACATTCCTCATCCCTTCTGACCTGAGGGAACTGGTTCTATGGTTCCTTGGGAGACTAGTTCATGCAGGATGGGAGGAAGTAGAGGGAGCTGACTTTTGGGAGGGAAGTGAATCCTTATTGGTGTAGGTTTTTCTTTCCAGGAAAGAAAGCACCCTTTTTGGATGATGGAAAGAACCCGCTCTGTAGTGATGGTTTTCCAAAAAAGGGAGGCATTGGGTAAGGCGGATGGACAGGGGCACTTGGGCAAACCAGTCATGCAGAGGAGAGTCACCCTCTATCTGGAATGGGCTGTTTGTTGGGGGATTGTGGTTGAGGGGGGTCTGGAATGAGGTTGTCTCCGAGATCCCCTACGTGGTCTGGCAGAAGGGTGAGATACAGCCCTTCTAACATAGGATGTTTTGGCTGGGTAGTTCCTGTAATATCTGTGCACTAGGGACACCAGCAAGTGCTTAATGTCCTGCAGTTCCATGCTTTTTTCTTGCAAGTTCTTAAAAAGTTCTGCAGCATTTTTGACAAACAGAAGGTTATCCAGAGAAGCATCCATGATCTTGGCTTTAAAATCATCTGGCAGAGGTTGTAGTCTGAGCCAGGAGTATCTGCGCAAGGTGGATGCAGTGGAAGCAAATCTGGTAACTGTTTCTGCAGCATTGTAGCTGCAGCGGTTAGTGTGTCTGGCTAATTAGGTGGCCAGGATCAATTTGGAGGAAATGTCAGATTTGGCTTGACAGTCCAGGGTGGTAGCCAACAAGTTAGCGGCCTGAAAGACTAGGTCTAGGGCATACTTCATGTGGGTTTGGTAGTTTATAGCCCTGAAAGCCATGATAGAGGTGGTGTATACCTTTTACCCCATCCTGTCCATGGTTTTGCTGTCTTTATCGGATGGCAGTAGGGAAGCAGAAGGCAGTTCTTAGACTTTGTCTGGGGATACTGCAATAACAGCTGGGTCGGCCAAGGGTGGTTTTATTAGGAACTTGTAGTCATCATGGACTTTGTAAAACCTATCCGGCCTCTTAGGGGCAGGAGGTTGAGACTATGGTTTCTTGGAAACAGAAGTGAAGGCATCCAAGAAAGCTGGGAGTACTGGAGGGATGGCTGAAGGTGAAGGGGAGTCAAGCTGTAGTAGCTCAAAGTATTTCTTCTGGGTATCGGAAACTAAAGAAGTATTCCGCTTGAAATACTCTTTTCATATTTGAGATAGTCCCCCCCAAATGATAAGTCCTCAGGTGGGGAGTCCTCTTCAGGTGAGTAACAGTCTATGGGAAAGTCAATCTGTGAAACATAGGAGACAGATTCCTCAGAGGAGGAGTAAGACTGGTCTGGATCTTCCTGGGTAATTGTTTGCTGAGTAGATGCTAAAGGCAGGGAGGAGGCAGAAGCCATCTTAGGACTCAGTACAGGGATGCTAGTGGGAGTAGGGTCTGTAGGCCTAAGTGCCATAAAGGCCTGCATCAAGGAGGAAGTGAAGGACTCCCAGTCTAGGGGTGCTGGAGGCATCGGGCTCAAGTATTTAGTTTTCTGCTTCCTTTTAGGAGGAGTATGGGTCTGGATAGGCAGGGAAACAGAGGCCTACACTGGTGTACGAGTGGTCTCGGTTGGCCGGTCAAGCAATGGTTCCCCCCTCAATGTCGGTTATGACCGACGTCTGAATCAATTCCACTGATGTGTTTTCCGTGGGTACTTACATGGGCTCTTCCAAAGGAGCCGTGGGAACCAAAGTAATCGGGTGTCCCTCGGCCCCTAGAATGGTAGTCGGCGGGACATCCGAAGGCAGAGCGGCATCCAGAGAAGGCCTTCAAACCTTGGCCTTCTTCCACGGTAGTTCAGCTTGGACGGCCAACTCGGGATCTATCCTAAGCATGAGGCATTTAAGGCTTTGGTTTTCTAGAAATAGATTTAATGTGTACAGACGGCTGTGTAAGGTCTTTGGTACAAATGATTGGCAAATACAGCAGGCATTTTGGTCGTGCTCTTTAAGCAAGACAGCAGTCATGGGAGTCTGTGTGGAATCTGGCTCCCGCAACTACATTTACTCTCTCTCAGACATCAGCTAAAGAAAAATAACAAAAGCAACCAGGCTAAAGCTTCATTAAGTACAAAAAAGGCAAATCTCAATGGGGTTCTTATCTTTTAGAAGTCTTCAGACATAGGAGCGAAGCAGTCGAAGTAATGGTCATCTGCAGCTGAAAAGTTCTGGGGTCTGCGTGTGCCTACATCACAATTATACTCCATAGCATAAGGCCCTGTGTGTGACGTCCCACGCACCTACAGCAACCAGGCTTAAGCTTTTGTATAGGAGCTGACGTCGGGTCGCCTGAGGGCTGGAAATCCCACAGTATGAACACTGCAACATGGGAATAGGACATATACAGGTTTACAAGGGTACTATTCCAAGCTGAACAATGTGGTTTCTTTTCTGAGACAGCATTATAAAACTCAAAGGTCTTAATCAGCACAGCTCAAATCAGACATATGTGAGGCGAACCCACTGAGAAAGGCGTGTACACGAGGATGACATGCCACAAGTTAATGAGCTAACCACTCCACACTGCCAAATGCAGAAGTACATAGAAGGTGGGGAAAGGGAAAGGTACTGGACTGCATCAGCAACTAGATACGCATTTACAGTGCAACTAGATACGCATTTACAGTGCTAAGTTCATAACACAACTGCACTATGTTCTTCATGCACGTCACTGCTGCAGTGACTACTTCAGGGAAGATTCCCAGAGCATGCAGGTTATGCTGTTACAGAGGTTCAGGAATGCGAGGGAAGGGGATTAACTACTGCTTTCTTTAGTGGCTTGAAAAACAGGCTCACCTTGGGAAAATGCTTCATCTCCTGGAGTTGAGGAGCGAGGTCTCTAGAAATAAGCTTGCAGACAACGTACCAACACATCCAGAAGCATATCAATATAAAGGAAAATATGAATGTAACCTGACCATTAGAGCTTTTCAGATGCATTTGACAAGAGGGAACTCTAAGGAGCCACAGTGACCTGGAACAGTAACAAACAGAGGAGGGGGGTGAGCTCTTAACTCTATGTAGACTAGGGTATGCAACCATGAGAACTAGCATAGGAGGCAGGCCTGATCTGCAGGAAAAATATATTCCACCACAGAAAATTACTTTAGTGGACTATCTGAGCAGAACATGAGTATACCACCCCCCACCCAAAGTGAATGGATACGAGACGTAAGGTGTTCTTGGACAGAGATTGCAAATGGGGCATGCCAGAAATAGACTCTTACTACTGCAGAAAACAGTACTGCATTAAGAAATCTACAAGGAAGGTCTATGCTACAGTTGCCATCTCCATTCCCTGTGGCAGTCTGTATCTGGATGCTTTTTTGTCCTAAACCCTCAATGTCCAAGATATTACAAAAGAAAAGGAATGAAAAGATAAGTGAGTTTTGACTAATGTGTTGCATCCTCCAATCTTCTAAGGGCTGTAAGGTTCCTACTTTGACACCAGAGACGGAATATTTTCAGCTTAGTCTGGAATAATGTCGTAGTACTTGATTTTCTGATTTCACTTCATTATGGTGAGCACATCATCAGAAAAGATATATCCAAATGGTAATAGGGTTAAATATTCCAGGCCACCAGGTTTAGGGTGGGTAGCTTTGAATGTACTAGAATCACCTCCTTTTGTGTTAGCAAGTCCATGTACTGAGAAAGTACAGTTGTGTACACTTACCATAAATGTAGATGTTAAGTGTATTCACTGTTGCAGTCATTACATTTGGGTTATCTGCTTCCAGGTAGCCCTCAGTCGGACTGATCATCAAAGGCTTGGGTCCTGCATCAGATGCTGTCTCATCTTCCATGACATCAGGTAGTCAGGGGTATAAAGCATGTAGCCGATGCCATTGCATCAGTTTTTCTTGCCCAGATGTCAGGTGCCCCCATAATGGGAAGCAATTATGTACACGGTTACACCTCCAACCAAAAGGCAAATACACCAGAAAGCTTTAAGCATAGTAAACAAGAATAGAGCGATAGTCAATAGAAGTCAAGGGGCCGGAGGGAGGGTAACCAGGACTGCAAGAATGAATACACTTGAACATCTGCATTTATGGTAAGTGTACACAACTGTACTAAGTTCTTCGTGTTTCACTGTTGCAGTCATTACATTTGGGTAGATTCCCAAAGCTACGGAAAGGAGGAGGCAATTATATAGCATTAGGACCAGCTATTAGGCCCTGCAGGACTGCAGTGGCAAAACCAGCTCTGTATTTAGAAAAAAATGGCAAGAGGTAATGCTTGGTAAAGATATGTACAGAACTTCAGGTCACAGCTTCTAAGATGTTCCTGGTAGGGGCACCTCTGAGAAAGACTGTAGAGGTAGCTGCAGCCCTGGTGGAATGTGGTCTTATCCCCTGTGGGGTATATTTTCCATGGTGCTTATAGCAGAAATGAATGCAATGGCCTATCCACTTAGAAATGGTTTGCTTAGAAATGGCCTTCCCCCTCTGCCCCTGCTGCGAATGCAACCAGCAGCTGTTCAGATTTCCTGAGAGGCTTAGCCCTGTCCAAGTAAAATCTAAGTTGTCTGTGCACGTCCAAGGAGCGCAGTATTTGTTCTCCTTTATTTTGTGGATTAGAAAAGAAGGTTGGCAAATGAATGGCTGATTAAGGGCCACACTGGATACCACCTTGGGCATAAAGGAGGGACTGGTCCTAAGGGACACCCAGTCCGCATGAAAGATAATGAAATGCTCCACTGCCATGAGGGCCTGTAATTCAGACACCCTTCTTGCTGAAGTGATGGCTAGAAGGAATGTTGTTTTCCAAGAAAGGAATTTCAACTCTGCATTTGCAGCTGGCTCAAAGGGAGGTAGAGTGAGCTTTTCCAATAGAAAGTTAAGGTCCCAGGCTGAAGTAGGGGCTCTCCTGGGTGGTCTTAAGTTTTTGGCCCATCTGAGGAATTGCTTCAGCAGTGGATGAGAGAAGAGGGGTGGCTCTGTATTATAATGTGCTGAAATGGCTGAGGCATGAATTTTGATGGAAGAAAAGGAAAGGTCCTTATGAAGCATCATAGTTAAGTATAGAAGAATGAGCGGTAAATTGGGACTGTTGTGCCCATCCCCCGAGTTTGGCTCCAGGAACAGAATCTTTTCCATTTTTCATCATAGGATTTTCTAGTACTAGGCCTCCTTGCCTCCAGAATGACATCCATCACTTGCTTACTGAGGGATGGTAATGGAGAGATCAGGTAATTAGCCAGGCTGCAATGCTCAGGGTTTGAAGCTGTAGGTGCAGAATTTGGCCCTGCTGCTGAGACAGCAGGGCAGGGGTCTGAAGCAAGTGCCATGATTCCAGCAGTGACACACTGCGCAAGAGGGGGTACATCAGTGTTTGCGTGGCCAGTCTGGTGCAATGAGTATTGTCCTTGGTTTGTCCTGTTTGATCTTTAGTAGCACTTTGGAGAGGAGAGGCAAAAGGGGAAAAGCATAAACTGTTAGGCTCTTCCAAGTGAAGGACAGGGCATCCACTTTCCAAGCTTATCTGTGGGGAATCCTTGTGCAGAATTTGTCCAATTGGTAGTTCTGGAGGGAGGCAAGCAGGTCCATCTCTGGGCTCCCCCCCATTTGTTTCTCAACATGCTGAATATCTTTGGTTCCAGTTTCCACTCGTGTGGGTCCATGAGATTTCTGCTTAGGTCTGCCAGTGTATTTAGCTTGCCTGGCAAGAACTCAGCCTGTAGGTGCACTTGGTAGCTCAAGGCTGTGTTCCACACAGCCATGGCTAGTCTGCAGAGATGGTATGAGTGGGTTCCCCCCCTGCTTGTTTATGTACCACGTAACAAAGGTGTTGTCCGTCTTTACCAATAATTGTCCTGGAAGAATGTGGTCCTTGAAGGCTGTCCGAGCATTCTGCAGAGCTTTTTGATTGATATGCAGGTGCATTTGACTTTGGTTCCATTTGCCCTGAATGCACTTCCCTGCCAAGTGAGCCCCCCATGCATAGTCTGATGCGTCTGTTAGGGTTTGGGCGGCAGGGGATAGAGTGAATGGCAGTCCCCTGTTTTGGTGGCAGGCCTCTACCCACCAAAGGAACTCTATCTGTTGACAAGGTATGATAGGAATCATTGAGTCTAGATCCTGAGAATGTTGATACCATAGGCTTTTTAGGTACCATTGTAGTTTCCTCATACGCAGTCTTGCATATGGAATTAGTAGAATGCAGGAGGCCATGAACCCCAGGGCTTGCAGTATTTTCCTTGCAGTTAGCTGGGTCTTTGTGGCCAGTAGTTTGAAATAGGCTGTCAAATGAACTTGTTTCTCTGGCGTAAGGTAGGTCATCTGGGAAGCTGTATTCAAGCTTGTTCCCAAGAATATAATTTGTTGGCAGGGTAGAAGATGTGATTTATTTTCGTTTATGGTGTACCCCAGAGAAGTTTACAATTTTCTTACAAATGCTAGATGATTTAACAGTATGTCCTGGTTTTCTGCCTAAATTAGACAATCATCCAGGTATAGGTAAATCTGAATATTTCTTTGCCTGCAAAATGCAATGACTGGAGCTAGGCACTTTGTGAATACCCTGGGCGCAGTAGATAAGCCGAAGGGCAGTGCAGAGAACTGATAGTGCATGTAGCCTGCTTTGAAGCGTTGGTATCTTCTGCAAGATTCCCTTATTGGGATGTGCAGGTAGGCTTCCTTTAAATCCAGTGTTACCAATCAGGCATCTTTGCCTAGCCCAAGAAGTAGCTGATGAAGAGTTAGCATCTTGAATTTTGGTATCACCACAAATGTGTTTAGAATAGACAGGTCCAGGATAGGACACCAGGAATTGTCCTTTCTGGGTACCAGAAAAAGTCTTGAGTTTCTACTCATTACCCCCATTCCTCTTCTGGGACAGGTTGAATAGCCCTGATGATTAAGAGAGAGAGAGAGAAAGTACAGTTGTGTAGTTACCATAAATGTAGATGTTATAGTGTATTCACTGTTGCAGTCATTACAACTGGGTTGAAGCCCAAAGCTAAGGTTGGGAGGCTGGAGCTAAATAGGATTAGGAGCAGCTATGAGGCCCTGCAGAACTGCAGTGGCAAAGCCTGCCCTGGATTTAGAGTAGAGTAGTAAGTGATAGTGCTTTATAAAAGTGTGCACTGAACTCCAGGTAGCAGCCTCTAAAATGTCTCTGGTTGGTACTTCTCTGAGGAAGACTGCTGAAGTGGCTGCTGCTCTGGCTGAATGTGGCCTAATGCCCTTAGGCACTGATTTGCCATGCTGTGAATAGCAGAAATGAATGCAGTGGCCTATCCACTTTGAAATAGTCTGCTTTGAAACAGCTTTTCCTTGTGATCCTACAGCATATGCCACTAGTAATTGCTCAGTCTTTCTGAAAGCTTTGGTTCTGTCCAATTAGAAGCGCAGCTGTCTATGTCCAAAGAATGCAGAAGTCTCTCACCCTGATTCTGTGTGTTTGGGTAAAAGGGGGGCAAATGAACAGTTTGGTTAAGGGCCACACTGGACACTATCTTAGGCACAAATGTCGGGTTTGTCCTCAGAGAAACCCTATCCGGATGGAAAATGGTAAAAGGTTCCACAACCATGAGTGCCTGTAGCTCTGAGACTCGTCTTGCAGAGGTTATTGCTAGGAGCAGAGCTGTTTTCCACGATAAAAATTTTATATCAGCTGTAGCGGCTGGCTCAAAAGGAGGCAGGGTGAGTTTTTCCAAGACATAATTGAGGTCCCATGCAGGTATTGGTGATCTCCTTGGAGGCCTTAAGTTTTTGGCTCCTCTGAGGTACTGCCTTAAAGGATGAGAAAAAATAGGTGGCTCTGTATTGTAATGAGAAGAAATGGCAGAGGCATGAATCTTAATTGATGAAAAGGAAAGGCCTTTGTCCAGCATCTCAGTTAAATATTGCAAAATCTGAGGAATATTTGGTACAGTCGTGTCAATCCCTTGTGCCTGGTTCCAAGCACAGAAACTCTTCCATTTTTCAGCATACGATTTTCTGGTACTAGGCCTCCTGGCCTCCAAAATAACATCCTTCACCGCTTTAGAGAGAGGTGTGTTTTGAATGACTACATTATCCGCCATGCTGCCAGATTTAAGGTCTTGTGTTGGCTGTGCAGGATCGGATTGTCGTGTTGGGACAGTAAGTGAGGAATTTGAGGTAATGTCCAGGCTGGGTATTGAGACAAGTTCCTTAGGATTGGGTACCAGTGCTGGCAGGGCCAGTCTGTGGCAATCAGTATCATTTTTGGCTTCTCTTGTCTGACTTTTAGGAGTACCTTGGGGAGGAGAGGCAGTGGAGGAAAGCATATACTGTTAAGGTTTTCCAGCTGAAAGATAGCGCATCCACTTTCCATGCTTGATTGTGATAAGTCCTTGTGCAGAAACTCTGTAGTTGGCAGTTGTGAGAGGAAGCAAACAGATCTATGTCCGGACATCCCCAATTCCTTGTTATCATGCTGAAGACTTGCGGATCCAATTTCCGCTCGTGGGGATCCATGAGATTTCTGCTTCGTTCGTCTGCCAGAGTATTTATCTTTCCTGGCAGGAAATGTACCTGCAGATGTACTTGGCAAGTCAATGCTGTGTCCTACAAAGTCATGGCTAGTATGCATAGGGGGTAGGAATGAGTGCCTCCCTGCTTAAGTACCACATGACTGTAGTATTGTCTGTCTTTATCGGTAGTTGTCCCAGATGAAGTAGATCCTTGAAGGCTGTCAGGGCATTCTGAATAGCTAGCATCTCTTTTTAGTTGATATGTATATGCATTTGGCTTGCGGACCAGGTGCCCTGAATACATCGTCCTGCCATGTGGGCCCCCCAGGCATAATCTGATGCATCTGCCGTTAATATCTGCATTGCTGTGGGTAAAGCGAATGGTTGCCCCTTGTTGTGGTGACAGGCCTTTGTCCACCATCGAAACTCCTGTTGCAGGCAGGGAATGAGGGTAATTATTGTTTCCAGGCTGTGGCAATGTTGAGTCCAAACACTTTCTAGATACCATTGAAGTTTCCTCATATGCAGTCTTGCATATGGAATTAGCAGAATGCAGGATGCCATGAAGCCCAAAGCCTGCAGAATTTTTCTTGCACATAACTGGGTCTTTGTTGCCAACATTTTGAAATAAGTAGTCAGTTGCCTTTGTTTGTGTCTGGTGTGAGATACGCCATCTGGGCAGTTGTATTTAAGCTTGCACCCAGGAATATTATCTCGAGAGGGTACTAGTTTTGTTTTCTTTTCGTTTACTGTGTACCCTAAGCATGTTAGTAATCTTTTTACAAATGCCAGATGCTGTAGTAGAATGTCCTTGTTCTCTGCTTGAATAAGGCAGTCGTCCAAATAAGGATACATTTGTATTCCTCTTTGTCTGCAAAATGCAATTACTGGAGCCAAGCATTTTGTGAAGACCCTGGGCGCAGTAGATAAGCCAAAGGCAGTGCAGAGAATTGGTAGTGCATTGAGCCAGCTATGAATCGGAGGTATCTTCTGCATGATTGTCTGACTGGGACATGCAGGTATGCCTATTTTAGGTCTAAAGTCACAAGCCAAGCCAACATTTTGAATCTTGGAATATCCAGATGTGTTTAGAATAGATAGGTCCAGTATTGGTCTCCTGGCTTTGTCCTTTCTGGGCACCAAGAACAGTCTTGAGTAAAATCCTTGTCCCTGCTCTTGCTGTGGTACTTGCTGAATGGCCGTCATGTCCATGAGGGATGGCACTTGCTTTTGTGCCTCTGCCCACTGACTTTTTGGCAGGTCTGGCAAACTGTTTGCCCTTGGCAGGGTGTGAAAGTGAAACCTGAAGCCTTGTGACGCTACATCCAAGACCCATTTGTCCTGGCTTATTACGTGCCAATTTTGAGAAAAAAGTGCTAGTTTCCCCCCTTAAGGTGCTGCCAGAAGATAAGTGCTTGGTGCAGGCAGGGGGAAGTCATTGGGATGGTTTCCTGTATAGCTGTGACTTGTCTTCTCCGCTTTTGGAGGTAGAAGTACCCCACTGTTTAAACCTGTATGAGCTTTGGAGCAGGGATCAGCCTCTAGGGCGTCTGTATCTTCCTCTTTGTGGCCTGTCCGACACTGGAAAGGACCAATTCTTTCTAGGCCAGTGCCTGCTAAATCTTGGAGGCTGTACCTTTTAGAAATCCTTGACGGTTTGCATAGATTTAGCTTTGTCCTCCATTTCCTTCAATACCTCTTCTGCTTTAACACCAAACAAGGTATCATGCTGTAATGGAGCATCTAATAATTGTGCTTTAGCATGATCAGGCAGATTCTGTTGCTTTAACCAGGCATGCCTCCTAATGACAGAACCCGTAACAGCAGCCCTGCAGGAGGCCTCCAGAGAATCAAAACCACATTGCAAAGTATGCTTTCCCACTTGTTCAGCTGCGTGCGATAAATCCTGCATTTCTTCGTTTTCTTCACATTCAGAATTTATCAACATTTTCTGTTTAAGCAGTGACATAATATATTGCTGATATTTAAGCATATGAAATTGACGATTTAAAGCCCTTATAGCCAAGGTAGCAGAAGTGTAAACCTTTTTTCCCCATCTGTCCAGTGCCCTAGAATCCCTGTCAGAGGGGGTAGGGTTTTTTGCAGTGGAAGCCTTGACCCTTTTGGGACCTTGAGAGATAGTTTCTGGGTCAGCAGCAGGGTTCTTAAAAAAATTTATGTGAATCAGGAACCCTGTAGCATCTGTCTGACTTAACAGGAGCTGGAGGTAAAGAGTCAGGAGTCAAACTGGAGTTTGAAAATACATCATCTACAATGTCTAACACAGGTGGAATAGCAAGGGGCCTATGCTGAGGTAGTAAAAGGAAGTCTCTGAACCTTTTCTTAAATTCTGAATAATCTTGTCTCTCCCAGTGGAAATGCTCCCTCATGGTATGCAGAGTTTCCCCAAAAGAATAATCATCAGGAGGAGAGTCTTCAGCATCAGAATCCTCATAGGGAGGAAGAGAGTATTCCTGATCAGAAGAGGAATCAGAGGAAATGGAAACCTGATCTGAAGATTCATATTCTGTCTCTTGCCTAGGCCTCTTATCAGGAGGGGGATGGGAACCCCTGATCAAAGTAATTAGGTCTTCGGCCATTTTGAGCATCTGTTTCTTGGGCATGGAGGCCTGCCATGGGGCTGTTGTACTTGTTTCTTTGTCTTTATAGGTGCTTTAGTCTTTGCCTTTGAAGCTGAAGTCGTTTTAACATATAGCTGTGTAGGCCTGAAAACACCCTCAGAAGCAGATGCCTGCTCAGCGGCTCCGGACCCATCTGAGGGAATCGTTTCCGAGGTTCCAATACCTTGAGTTTCCAGTGGCCTAGTCAGCTCCACGTGGGAGTTGGAAGCGGCCTGCGGTTCTAAAGTAGCGGGTGTCAGGGGCTGTGAAAGCACCACACTGAGAACCGGCGACTGGCTTAGAAGAAGCCTCGTCAGTTTTGGACCTCGGATGCCTGTCTTTGTTTGAGTTTCTTTTGAACTGCCGTAGTCAAGTGGCTATCCGACGACATCGTGTAGTTAAATCTTCTGCCAAAATAGTGAAATGTAAAATCGTACCGATGCTTAATAGTGAATTGGTTAAATCTAGCAAAAAAATAAGAAGTTATGTACTCACCATAACGTTCCATCTGAGTAGGTATCTTCATTTGTCTGCAACCTGTGGGATACGGATCCGATCTCGGATCCAAGCCGGCAACTTCTAACATAGCATAGATCCGAGCTCCTAGCTCCTTCCCCTTACCCATAATCCCCTGCCTGCCCTAACTGACCTCAGATCAAGTTTGCCCCATAGCACAACAGATAACAGGTGCCCCAATGGGAACATATGCTAATAACACAAGAGCGATCCAATCGGTCAGGGGGAAGGAGGGGGGGGATGGTTGCAGACAAATGAAGATACCTACTCAGATGGAACGTTACGGTGAGTACATAACTTCTTAATCTGAAGTAGGAACTTCATTTGTCAGCAACCTGTGGGACAGAGTCCCCAGCTACCTAAGTCTTGGGTGGCCTTCATGGAAGGATATTCCGGAGCACCGCAGAGCCAAAGGATGCTCTACCTCGGGAAACATCTATTTTATAATGCTTGATAAAGGTGTGAGATGAAGCCCAAGTGGCTGCGGAACAAATGTCATCCAGTGGAACCCTAGCTTGAAAGGCCGCAGAAGTGGCAACGGCCCTAGTAGAACGAGCACGGACTCCTTGAGGTGCAGGCCTTCCCGAACTCTGATATGCTAACAAAATACAGCTCGAGATCCATCTAGAGAGAGAAACCTTAGAAACTGATTTTCCGAAATTACTTTTGGCAAAGGAGATAAACAACTGATCGGATTTGCCTATGACCAGCAGTTCTGTGGATATAAAAATGTAATTGTCTGTGTACGTCCAAGGAATGAAGCTTGTACTCTCCTTTGTTATGAAAGTTGGGGAAAAACACTGGGAGATTGATGTTCGCTTCTGAAGATACCTTAGGTAGAAAGGACGGGTTGATTCTGAGGTAAACCCTATCCGGGAGAAAAACCAAATATGGTGGTTTGACACAAAGGGCTTGCAATTCCGATACCCTTTTGGCTGAAGTTATGGCCACCAAAAAGGCCGTCTTCCAAGAGAAAAATTTGAGATCAACCGTGGCAGCCAGTTCGAATGGGGGACCAGTCAAGGCCTGTAAGACTAAGGATAAATCCCATGGAGGTACCACCTCTTTAACTGGAGGCCTAAGGAGGAAGGTACCCTTAAGGAAGGTCTTACACAGTTTGGAAGTGATAATAGGACCGGACTCTTGCCCCACATGGTAGTATGAGATTGCTGCCAGCTGTACCTTGACTGTGGAAGAACTAGCCCCCTGGTGAAAGAGAGAGGTTAGAAAATCTAGAATCGATGATATCGGGGCTGTAAAAGGGTCTAAACAACGGTGTTTTGCCCAAATGGTAAAGCGTTTCCACTTACTCCGATAAACCTTCCTGGTGGAAGGCTTGTGAGCTGCTACAAGAATGGCTTTGACCGGTGATGAGATCCCGGGAGTCCTTATGAGGAGTGGAACTGGAGCAACCAAGCAGTCAGCTTGAGGTTGACCAGGTTCGGAGTCGGAAGACCGAGAGGATGAGAGATGAGATCCGGAATGGGATCCAGAATCCATGGTGGATACACTAGGTGAGACCATAGGTAAGGGAACCATGTCTGACGAGGCCAGAATGGGGCAATGAGGATCATTCTGCTCCCGAGCTGGCTGGCTTTATGTAACAATTTCAACATCAGGGGTAGAGGAGGGTAAGCATAAAGCAGACCGGGAGGCCAAGCATGACTTCCCCGGAGGGGGGATCAGAGTGAAGTAATCGTTGCATTTTGTGTTTGAAGGAGAGGCAAAAAGATCGCAACAAGGTCGCCCCCATCGGGCAAATACTTGCTCTGCCACTCGGTGGTTGAGAGACCACTCGTAAGGAGTCAGGATAGTACGACTGAGCCTGTCCGCTAAAATGTTGGACCGTCCCGGAATGTGCGTTGCTATGAGAAAGCGGTTGGTGGAAATCGCCCATTCACACACTCTCATGGCCTCGGGGCAAAGGGGGTAAGACCTGGTTCCCCCCTGTTTGTTGATGTACCAGACTACCGACATGTTGCCTGTCTGTACTGCAATTGTCCCTACTGGAAGAGAGTTGTGTAGTGCTTGCAACGTCAAAAGCACTGCTCTCATCTCTAGGACGTTGATATGCAAAGAGGTCTCTACGTCGTTCCAAGTGCCTTGGACTGTTCTGCCTGAAAAATGCCCCCCCCACCCCCACCCCAGGCGAGAAGCGTCCTTGGTCACTGTGTCGACTGGTGGAGGTAGTGAGAAGGGACAGCCCGTGTGATGGTTGGGAGACTGGAGCCACCACAGGAGCGATTTTCTGCAAACCTTGCTTAAGGAAACTGGGTGAGACAGAGGGTTGGAAGACAGGGACAATTGTATCTGGAGGGTCCACTGTAGAACCCTCATGATCAACTGGGCCAATGGCAGCAGAGGGATTGCAGCCGCCATAGATCCTAGGGCCCTCAGAATCAATTCCGCCGAAGAAGTTTGCAGTTGAAGAATGGCCTGCACGTGTAACATCACGTTCCGAAGTCGATCTGGAGTCAAGAACGCAAGCATCTGCCTGGAATCCAGTCTTGCCCCTATAAAATCTAGCATCTGTGTAGGGATGAGAGAGGATTTGGTCATGTTGATGGTTAATCCTATTAGTGGAGCCAGACCGAGAAAATAGTCCCTGCCTGAGCAAAGTAGATGCCTTGTTGGGGCTGTGAGGAGCCAGTCGTCCAGGTATGGAAAGACCTGAATTTCCTGGAGTCTCAGGTGGGCCGCTACTACTGCTAGGACCTTGGTGAACACCCTGGGGACTGAGGTGAGACCGAAAAGGAGGACCCTGAATTGAAAGTGACTGGCTCCCAGCCAGAAGCGGAGGAACCTCCTGGAACGCCTGTCCACTAGAATGTGATAGTACGCATCCTTGAGGTCTATAGAGCACATAGAGTCAGCCTCCCGTAATAAGGGGAGGACGGACTGCAACTGACCATTCGGAACTTTTGTTTGGGTACCGCCAGGTTTAGGAAAGAGAGGTCGAGGATGGACCTCAAGTCCCCTGTCTTTTCTGGCACCAGAAAGAACCTGGAGTAAAACCCTGATCCGACTTGATCTGGGGGGATTGGCTGGATGGCTCTTTTTTTGTAGAAGCTGCTGAATTTCTGCAGTGGCCGCCTTCTTTTGACTGGGGTGGGACGTCGGGAAGGCTTCTGATTCTGGGGTTGGCTATGAAGGGAATTAGGTAACCGCTAGATATAATGCGAAGCACCCAGCGATCTGTTATGAACTCCCATTTTGCCAGGTGCTTCGAAAAACGTCCCCCCCCCCCCCGACTGCCTCCAGAGTGGAGCAGTCGGGAAACCCCTCAGGGGTTCTGCGTGGGCCTCTCAGAGAAAGGTTCTCTGGACCCAAAATTCCTCGAAAACCCTCTGCCTCTGGGGCGGCGTCCTCCCTGTTCTCCTCTGCCACGAGAGGACTGGTTGTCCTGAGCAGACTGAGATTGATGCGATTTTCAGAACCACATCTTCTTCTGACCCTTTTGGTTCTTGGAAAAGGACCTCTGGGGCGCAGAGAAGCAGACTCCGATGGCAGACAAGGTCTTCCCGTCTTTCTCGCTCTGGACAAGAGTGTCGCGAACGGTTTTGCCGAACAGTGCAGAACCATCAAAAGGGGCATTCGCGAATGATGCCTTAAAGGGTTCCGAGAAGTCACAGTGACGGAGCCAGGCCTGTCTCCTCATGACAAGCCCGACTCCGCCTGCTCTAGCGGCTCCCTCTGTAGCATGAGACAATAGCCGCATAGAGGTATTAGAGATAGAGCGGAGGGTGGCCATTCGGGAAGAGTACAAATCCTTGTCTCCCTCCGACATGGACCCCGGGGGGGAAGCAGCGTATTCCTTAATTAGGTCCCGATGCATCCTAATAACGTGTGCCATATAGTTCAAGGCCCTCACAGAGAAGGTCGCTGAACTGAAGGCCCGCTTCCCAAGTCGGTCCATCGCGCGAGACTCCTTGCTCGGAGGATGAACCGTGGGGCTCTCCTGAGCAAACTCTTTCTTAGTGGCTGCAGCCACCAACATGGCATCCTCAGGGGGACCTCTGCTCCAATGTGATCTCTCTGCAGGGGGGCTCAAAATTTTGTCTGGGCGCTTGGGGATCGGCTCTACGGTGTCCGGTTCCTTCCAAGCCCTAGAAGATATGAGATCCACCAGGGGGTCGGGTGGAGGGGACACCCATGTCTCCAAAGGAGACATCCTCAGGGGGTGATCTCGGGGAGCCTTCCCCTTCATCCAAGTCCGTATCTTCTGTGAGACTCTCAGGGGAGTCTGTGCCTCCTTTTGCACTTTGCCTTGTGGGGAATCTCCTCAAGGGGGCTGTCCGAGGAGTCCTCACGGGCTGTAATCTGTTCCACTGTAACTCCTAAAGGCGCCGAGGCTGCCCGGAGGGCCGGGTGAGGGGAGCCAGGACCAGATGAGAAGGAGTGCAGGAGGGAGCTGAAGCCAAGACTGGAGGCCTGGAAGCACTTGACAGTGCCCTCTCCACCGCAGCGAAAGCCGAGGGGGAGCCGCTCTCAGACGGATCCGAGATCAGACTCCCACTCGGATCCGAAGCGGGGATCGGACCCGGCGCCGAGAACGTCTGATCCGAAGGACCAGTGTGCTCCGACCGGGACGGAGCCGAAAGCACACCGAATCCCTCAGATCCGAAGCTCGGCCCACGGCTCCGAGAGGTCGGATCCGACAGACTCGAGGGAATAGTCGGAGCCGACGTTCCCAGCACGGTCGGCTCCGACCTACCCCCGGATCCAACGTGGCTCAGCTCCGAGCCCGGAATGCGGGTCGGAGAAGGAGCTATAGGAGCGAAAAAAGGGGTCGAGGTCCCCCCCAGAGGGGGGGGGGGGGCAAGAGCACTCCCATCTGCATCTGGGCCTGGATGAATCTCCTCATCATCCGGTCCATATCCGCATCAGACATGCTAAAAGTGGACCTCGACGAGGCCACCGAGGCAGACCTGGAGTGGGCACCGGATCACCTCCTCCTCGGGTCCCAGGGAGAAACAAGGGGATCTGATCCGAGGAGGAGGAGATCGAGAAGACTTGGACGGGGAAGCCCTCTTGGCAGGCGGGGCCGATGAAGAGTCCTCGGCCCGCCGCTTAAGGTGCTTCTCCCGCCGCTTCTCTTTCCTGGCCTCCCTATCCTCCGGAGCCGAAGAGGGAGGTTGAGTCCCGGTCGGAGGAAGGGAAGCAGGGGTGACCGCTACGGGGGGGGGGGGGTAACGGGCACCAAAGTACCAGAGGCCGAAGCAGAGTCTGGGGGTAGAAGGCCTGCCAGAACTAGCTTAGACCTTCGATCCTTGAGTGCCCTGGGGTTGAACGCCACGCAAATCGCACAACCCGAAGAGAGGTGTTCAACCCCAAGGCACCTAACGCACTGAGTGTGGCCATCAGCCGGTGAAAGCTTGTGACCACACTCGGTGCATTTCGAAAAAATTGCCTTAGGGGCCTCCGACATACTGTAGGAAAGCACACTCACTAGGCCCCTAATTCAGTCACACACACACACGCTACGACCAGCGGGGGAGGGAGAATTATTCTTAAATTAAAACAAGTATGTTATATATATGAAAAGGAGAAAGGATAAACCTATCACACACACAACCAGTCACTCAGAAGAAAAAATACAAAAACTTTTTTCCTCACAAAACGCCAAGAGCTCTGAACCCAGCTGTTGCTTGAAGAGCGGCAAACTAGATCTGAGGTCAGTTAGGGCAGGCAGGGAATTATGGGTAAGAGGGAGGAGCTAGGAGCTCGGATCTATGCTATGTTAGAAGTTGCCAGCTCGGATCAGAGATCGGATCCGTATCCCACAGGTTGCTGACAAATGAAGTTCCTACTTCAGATCGACAATTGGCAACGTCATGATCAGGGCCTAGGCAAGGAATACAGTAAGAATGGAAGCACTTATGAGGTATTTGCTTCCCACAAGAAGTACAATTTTTAACTTTTTCTGACATCGGTCTGGAGCAAGAAAAAAGGTTTCCCCAATGGGGTACTTAGCTTTTAATGAAGACTTCGGATCTCAAATTCCAACACGAAAATCTCAGGAGTTGACCGACCAGCACTTGCGAACTGCTTTTGCTTCGGGCACCGCACGGCAAGAAAGACTGAAGAAAATGGCGTCGGCTGCATCTTTTATACCCCTGGCGCACTGAAGTCAGGGAGGAAACGACAGCAACTGACGCCGGACATAGACTTTGGAATTCAGGCCGACTGCATGTAGCCTGCCAGCAGGGTAACCCAATTGTAATGACTGCAACAGTGAAACACGAACATCTTGCTTTTGAGCCTCTGCCCACTTATTTGGGGGTAGATGTGGCCAACCATTTGGGGTTGGTAAGGAATGGAAGTGGAACCTGTAGCCTTGGGAAACTATATTTAAAACCCATTTGTCCTAGGTAATGAATTCCCAATTTTTTGCCTGCAGGGCATCTTTCTCTCTAAAGGAACAGTCAGTTGTGCTGGGCTTGGAAGGTTTAAAGTTAAGTCATTAAAACAGTTTACCATAGTGGGGAGTCTTACTACTCCCTGCTTTGGAAGTGGGATCCCCCCACAGCTTAGTCCTGTGAGTACCTTGGGACTGAAGCCTAGGTGTTCTGCTGCTTCGGGGTTTGGACTGAAGGCCTTGAAGAGGCAGGAAAGGACCACTTCTTAGAGGGCTAATGCCTACTAAATCTGGGAGGCTGTACTTGCAGGAAATGTTTAACAGTTTGCGTAGATTTAGCTTTTTCCTCCATCTTTTTAAGTACTACTACTGCTTTGTTGCCAAACAGACTGTCTTGGTTTAAGGGAGCATCCAGCAATTTAGCTTTAACATTGCTCCTTAAGCTAAACATGCCTTCAAAGTACAGACCCAGTGACAGCAGCCCTGCAAGATGCCACTAATGAATCAAAACCACATTGCAAAGTATGCTTTCCAACTTGTTCACCAGAACGCATTAAATCCCGTAAATCTTTATCTTCAGCACAGTCAGGAATCAACATCATTTTCTGTTTAAGCAATCCAATAATATTCTGCTGATACCTTTAACATATGAAACTGGCAGTTTAAGGCCCTAATAGCTAAGGTTGCAGACATGTATACCTTCTTACCCCATCTATCCAGCGCCCTGAAATCTCTATCAGAGGGGGTAGGATTTTTGGCAGCAGTAGCCTTAATGCCCTTGGGTCCCTGTGAAATAGACTCAGGATCCGCAGTAGGATTTTTAAAAAGGAACTTGAGAGAGTCAGGGACCCTGTAATACCGATCAGGTTTTCTGGGAGCAGGAGGTAGAGAGACAGGGGCCATACTAGATTCCGAGAAAGCATCATCCACAATGTCCAGTACAGGAGGGATGGCCAAAGGCCTGTGTTGGGGCAGAAGTAAGAACTCCCTAAGCCTCTTTTTGGAGTCAGAGTAATCCTGGCTCTCCAAGCGGAAATGCTCCCTAAGCCTGCCTCTGGGCCCATCTCATTTGCTCACTCAACTGAGTGCAGTGAGATCATATTCTGATTTCAGGCACTCCTACTGTGTACAAAGAGAGCATTTGGGAAATAGAAAAAAAAAATTAAGCTTATTTCCTGCCTTTCTTGTTAAGTGGTACAGACTATTTGTAGGCTTCTGAGCCCCCAAGCCCTTCTGTGTTTGAGGGAAGCCTTCTAGCTTGTTTTTTTTCTTATAACTAGCCAGTTTTCTAGTTTCAGCACTCAAATCTGTTTCTTTTATCTCAGCACTTGTTCAGAAAAAAAAAAAAAAAATTTCATCTGCTTTTACTGTACTTGTGTTTCTACCTACTTCTTTTTACTTTTGCATCATCTTAAAAATACTCAAGTGTATTTATTACTGCTTGGTGTAACTCATTCTAAGCCTTTTGGTTTAAACACTTGGGCTTCGGACCAGTTAGTTGTTTTGCACAGAGAGGGTTTGTGGTCTGCACTGTTGTGGCAGAACAGGTAGCTTACATCCTTCTAGGTTGAGAACTGCTGATTGAGGGCTCAGTGTCTGTTATTCTAAAAGTGTATTAATTCTGGTTTAAGCACTTGGGCTTTCAAGCCAGTTATTTTACATTAAGAGGGTTCGTGGTCTGCACTCTTGTGGGAGGAGAGGCTGGACCCTGCCCTTCTGAGCTGGGAATTTCTGGTTAAAGGCTTATAGTGCATGCATATCTGAACTGTTTCTTACTGAAGTTGGTGCGCCTTGTTTGCTGTGGCATAGACTGGATTCGGGCCTGCTGGATCTAGCTTTGTTTGTGTAACTTGAGCACTAATCCAGACATTCTCTAAAGTATTCAATGGTATTTATTACTGCTTGGTTGTAACTTGATTAAAGTGTAGCTATCATTCAAGTCTTTGGATTAAGCACTTGGGCTTCAGACCAGTTGTTTTACATTAGGAAGGTTTGTGGCAAGCACTGTGGTGGCAGGACAGGTAGCTTTCATCCTTCTAAGTTGGGAACTGCTGACTGAGAGCCCAGTGTCCAAGTGTATTAGTTCTGGTTTAGGCACTTGGGCTTCAGGCCAGTTATTTTACATTAAGAAGGTTCGTGGTCTGCACTCTTGTGGGAGAAGAGGCTGGACTTTGCCCTTCTGAGCTGGAAATTTATGGTTAAAGGTTTATAGTGCCTGAATATTTGAAATGTATCTTACTGAAATTGGTACACCTTGTTTGCTCTAGCATAGACTAGATCCAGGCCTGCTGAATCTAGCTTTGTTTATATGCTTGTTGTTTGTTTGCTTGTTATTTCCCTGGAAGCTAATTCCACCTAATACGCAACTTCTCAGTGCTTCTGTGGATCACTAGTGATATCTGCATTGCTTACTGTACTTATTTCCTTGTTTCACTTGAAAGAAAGTTACTGTTTGTCATTTTTGCATTTAGTTACTTGTAACACATTGCACTCAAGTTACCTGGCACTTGCTCACTAAAGCAATTATACAAGTCAGCACTAAAAATTAAAAGCACTACACCCTCACTCCCCACTGGCCCTTGTTTTCAATTAAGGATTTCCCAATATTATTCTAGCATGTCCAAAGGTCAGTTGTCAATCTCCTCTCCGGTCCAGCTGGTGAATCTGGGAATCTTGAGGCAATGTTATAACTGCCTCATGTACACAGACAACCCTCTCCTCCTCCCACATAACACAAATACTTGCGAGAGATGCAGCTATTTAGCCAAACTGGAGGCTGAGCTCTCTCAACTCAGGACTGGCAAGACCAGACAGGAGGAGAAGGCAACTACACACACCACAAAACCAGCCTCACATAATGCTACCACTCCACTGAATCAAACACATAAACACACAAAGACATACTCGGAGGCTCTGAGTAAAAATTTATCTAAACAGCAGAGGCCTCCAAAGCAGACACCCAAACAACTGCTACCTCAAGACACCCCACAAGCAACACAAACCACAAAGGCAGTGTGCAAAGCAGTCACAGCCCTTAAGGCCAAATACAACACCAAACATACTTGTCATAGGTGACTCCATACACTGACGTCCCACTCACCAGGCTGAACAAGGAGAGGGTCACAGTAAGCTGCCTATCGGGCGCTAGAATCCGCCACATAACACAAGCACTCGGGTCACTCCACAGCAAGTACAAATATGACACAGTCATTGTCCATGCTGGTGTGAACGACCTGAGACGTACCTCCCTGGACTACATGAAGAGACAGAGGAGCTCTCTGATTATGTAGCCCAGGCAGGTATGACCCTAACCCTGAGCAGTATCCTTCCTTCACCAAGAACGATGCCACAATACAGAGACAAGATGATAAGCTTTAACAATTGGCTTAATGTCTGGTGTCATTCAAAGGGGATCCAGTGTCTGTCTGCCTGGGATGACATGCTTGACAAGCCACGCTGCTTCGCAAGGGACGGCTTGCACCGGTCACCCTGGGATTCGGATATTGGCTAAGGCTCTTGCCACCCCCATAGTGCCTTTTTTAGGCAAGGCTCAAATTCTAAACCTACCACCCTAGAAAACAAAAATGGGAAGAAACTGAGGGTAATGCTGCTCAATGCCAGAAGTCTAAATCTCAAAATGCACGCACTGAGGCCCTTCTCAGTATGGAGAACATCGATTTCTGTGCTGTAACTGAAACCTGGTTCAAGGATCCTGAGAGCACCCGGCACTATTAGGTTTTACCTCATATCATGCGTCCGCCCCAAAACCCGGACCACACCACAAAAGGAGGGGTGTATCCATATTCATAAAGGATACCCACACCTCCAGGTTGGTGGCAACGCATCTAAGCTTGAAACCATCCAGGTGCAACTAACCATAGGCAAAACTGCTCTACAAATTGTAGCATGCTACAGGCCACCCTCTCAAACTCAGGAACCCCACACAGCCTTCCTGAAGACACTGGAGGGTATAAATGTATCTCCAAACACCATCATATTGGGTGACTTCAACTACCCGAATATAGACTGGGAACATTACTCAAGCCCTAACTTTCTAGCCCAACGGTTCCTGGAGTTCATAAATTCAAATGCCATGTTACAGCTAGTCACTGTTCCCACGAGAGAAGAAAATATACTACATCTCATTGTCACAAACATGGGGACAAAATGCTCCACACCGGAAGTATATCCCTCATTGGTGAGATCTGATCATAAACTAATCTCACTGGAAATCCACATCCCGCCCCCACCCCAAACAAAAAAGACCATAGTGAAGAACTTCTCTAAAACAAACTTCACACTACTCAAGACTGGTGTGGTATCCTTCAAGGCCCCTGAGCCAGTGGAAACCACAACCCAAGCTGCGGAAGCCCTTACAAATGCCTTCTATGAACACCTCCAGGACTGCATGGATCAGGCAATCCCAAATAAAACCAAGACTCTTTCCACAAACGGCAAACGGCCAGTCTGGTGGACCCCAGCCATTAACAAACTTTACAATAAGAGGAGAAAGCTATTACATGATAGAACAAAATCCATAAAAGGGAAGTCACCCCTGATCATTATTAGTAAAAAATACGAGCACTCATAAAATCAACTAAGGCCAATTTTGAGAGAAAAATTGCCATGGATTCAAAGGACAATCATAAGGCCTTTTTCAGCTATGTTAGGAACCTGGGTGGAAACTCCCAGATATGCTCAGAATTAGTCCAAAATGATACAAAAATCACTGAACCCACAGACATTGCCAACATACTGGCAGACAGGTTCAGTGCAAACTTCACCCCTCTCCCCTAAAGGAGAGATAACTATCCCAGCCGAGTGTAGCCTCCCGGACATCTCAAATGCGCAGGTGAAAGCTGCTCTCTAAAGCTAAAAACACAGCATCAATGGGACCGGATGGTGTCCCCGGCTGTGTGCTACGAGCTAAATGAGGAATTAAACCCGCACATAAGGCAGCTGTTTAATCTCAGCCTTACCACAGGATACGTGCCCAAGGAGTGGCGACGGCAACTGTGATCCCACTCCACAAAGGCGGCTCACGGACCCTGGTAATTACCGCCCCATAAGCTCAACAAGTCTAGTCTGCAAAGCTATGGAGAGGATCATAATGGAGCTCATAAACAAAGATATAGGGACTTGCAGACATTGGACCCGACCCAGTTTGGCTTTGTCAAGGGAAGATCATGTCTTTTGAACTTGGTCGACTTCTTCGAAACAGTCACCAAGGCCATTGATGAGGGAAAGGCAGTCCATACAGCCTACCTTGACCTTGCAAGGCTTTCGACAATACCCCACTCGGGTATTGTAGAAAAACTTACCAGCTTAAATGTAAACCCATATGTCACAAGATGGGTTGCAAACTGGCTTAAGGACAGAACCCACAGGGTTAGAGTTGCTGGCGCTGTGTCAGACTCCAAGCCGGTCACAAGTGGTGTCCCACAGGGCTCAGTCCTTGGCCCCCTATTGTTTGGCATCTACTTCTCAGAAGTACAGGCCAACATGGGAGGACTTTGGCTGACAAAGTTTGCAGACGACTGCAAACTGGGCCATAGTGGAAAGTGCATCGGACACGGATATCCTTCAAAAGGGACTCACGGAAACAGATAGCTGGTGCCAGAGCCATGGCCTGAAGTTAAATGCCAAAAAATGTATAGTCATACCCTTCGGGAAAAACAAGGTAACCCCAAGCTACCATATAGGTGGCAATCCACTAAGCACAGAAGAGGTTATCAGGGACCTGGGGACCCAGGTTGACAGTGGCCTTTCTTTTGACACTCACGTTGCTAAAGTGGTTAGAAAGACCTTCTACATTGCCCACCTGATCATGAAGGATTCACATCCAGATCTAGTGAGGTCATTGTTCCCCTGTACTCTTCACTTATCAGACCAATGATCAAGTACAATGCCCCATTCGGGATGTATCTCACCCGACATCTGCAGCAATTGGAGAGACCCCAAAAGTTCCTCACCAAAAGGATAAAGGGACTCCAAAATCTGTCATATGCTGCCAGATTGAAGAAACTCCAGCTCTATTCAGTCGCATACCGTCTGCTCAGAGGTGACATGTGCCTGACATACAAGGCCATGTCCAACCTGGAATTAATGGACATGCTCCACCTCAAAAATCCAAATCCACCAAAACCACTAGAGCGACTTAAACCTTAGCACGGATATAAATAGGACGTGCTGGAGGGATAGATTTATCACTCAGAGACTCCCTATGCTGTGGAATAAAATCCCGGTCCATGTGAGGCAGAGCACCTCGCTGACTCTGTTCAAGAGAAATCTAGACCTGTGGATGGGAGATCGTAGGTTTACCCCGGGAATCATCTCTGTGTCACTGCTGGACAGAGGCACAACAAACTAATGGGCACAGTATTTTTTCATATAAGGGGTGGCGTAAGCCACAAAAATTTGGGCTAGGCTTATAAATGCCTTAGGGCAGATAGCCTAGTATAAACCTATGAACCTATGAACCTAAGAGTATGCAAGGTTTCACCAAAAGAGAAATCCTCTGAAGGGGAAGCCGAGGGAATGGAGTCCTCTGCATCAAAATCCTCATAGGTAGATAAGGATAAATCCTGGTCATCCGAGGAAATAGAAATTTCAGAGTCCTGATCAGAAGAATCAGAAGGAAAATCAGTCCTTGGTCTCTTAGAGGGGGGGGGGAGGGTGGCTTCCCCTGATTAGAGTAATAAGGTCTTCAGCCATTCTTATAATTTGTTTTTAGGCACAGGGGCCTGACCATGTGGTCTGGGCGTCTGTTTTCTAGGCATGGATAGAGTTTTAGGCCTTGAAGAAGAAGATGGCATCAGTTTAATATGCAAGTCAGTAGGCCTGAACACACCCTCAGAAGTGGGTGCCTGCACAGCAGCTCCAGACTCATCCAAGATAGAGAAATCCGCAGGTTCCACAGTCGAAGTATCTCGCGGCATTCCGGACTCCGAATGGGTCTCAGTACAGGCCTGCGAATCTGAAGTAGCGGGTATCAGGGGCTGCAAAAGCGCCTGAGTACCGGAGAAAGTACAGTTTTGTACCTACCATAAATGTAGATGTTCGAAGATTCACATTGCTGCAGTCCTAACACTTGGGGTAGTCCGCTGTCCCAGTCGGCCCTAATACGAAAGTATAAGGCTGACGTCGGTCAAGGCGCATTATTCTGACGTCAGGACGTCAGGGTACAAATGCGCATGACCGACGTCATATCCTCAGTCTTTTCTTGCCCCAGATGTCAGAAGACCCTAAAAAGATAAGGCCAAAACCAAAAAACACCAAACACTCCTGTACCAAATATATGTACAATATATACAAATTTACAAAAGTACAACCCCACCCACACAACCACCCCTAAACACAGAGGGGAAGGAGGGAGGGTAAATTGGACTGCAGCAATGTGGATCTTCGAACATCTACATTTATGGTAGGTACAAAACTGTACTATGTTCTTCATCTCACATTGCTGCAGTCCTAACACTTGGGTAGAATCCCAAAGCAGAGGTAAGGGAGGCTGGCAAATCATAAAGAAGCTGGAGCTGTCAACATGCCCTGCAAAATAGCCGTGGCAAAACCAGCCCTAGATTTAGAGTAGAGAGGAAGGTGGTAATGCTTAGAGAAAGTATGCACTGAACTCCAAGTAGCTGCCTCCAAAATATCCTTAGTTGCCACCCCCCTTAGAAATGCTGTTGAAGTGGCAGTAGCCCTAGTGGAATGAGGCCTAATCCCAGCTGGAATCTCCTTGCCATGATGGGAATAACAAAATGCAATGCAAAACCCAATCCACTTAGAAATAGTTTGTTTTGACACAGGCTTGCCCTGAGAACTCAAAGCAAAAGAAACAAACAACTGCTGAGACAGCGTAAAATCCTTAGTCCTGCTTAAATAATAACGCAACTGCCTGTGTACATCTAAAGTGTGCAAAATCTTTTCCCCCTTATTTTGGGGATCTGCATAAAAAGTAGGCAAATGAATAGTTTGGTTTAAAGCCACACTAGAGACCACCTTAGGCATAAAGGAAGGATTAGTACGTAATGATACCCTATCCTTATGGAAAATCAAAAAAGGCTCAACCGCCATAAGGGCCTGCAATTCAGAAACCCTTCTTGCAGAAGTAATGGCCAACAAAAAAGCAGTCTTCCATGACAAGTATTTCAATTCAGCAGTAGCCGCAGGCTCAAAAGGTTGTAGAGTAAGTTTCTCCAACACAAAATTGAGGTCCCAAGCAGGAGTAGGAGCTCTACGTGGGGTCTTATATTCTTTGCCCCTCTAAGAAATTGCTTGAACAAAGGATGAGAAAACAATGGTGGGTCACAATCATAGTGAGCTGAAATTGCTGCAGCATGAATCTTAATGGAAGAGAAAGACAAACCTTTGTCCAATAACTCAGTAAGATATTGAAGAGCCACACTCAAATTAGGCTCAGAAACCTCCAAATCCTTTGCCGACTCCAAAATAAAAATCTCTTCCATTTTTCTGCGTACACTTTCCTTGTACTAGGTCTTCTGGCTTCCATAATCACATTCAAAACTTGTTGAGGAAGTTGAGACCTGCTGTGGCTCAAAACAGAATATGCCAGGCTGTTAGATGAAGAGAGTGAAGCTTGACATTGAGTAGATGACCGTCCCTCTGAGACAATAGGTGTGGAATCAAAGGTAAAGGCCATGGAGGCTTCCTTACCAGACTCCTCAGTAATGGGTACCAGTGTTGCCGAGGCCAATCTGGAGCTATTAAAATCATCCTTGGCTGGTCTTGTCTGACCTTTAGGAGTACCTTTGGGAGGAGAGGCAGAGGTGGAAAGGCATACACATGAAGATTTTTCCAACTGAAAGAAAGAGCATCCACTTTCCAAGCTGTGTGATGAAACCTTTGTGCAAAACTTTGGCAGCTGGTGGTTTAGTGGAGAAGCGAACAGATCTATGTCTGGAGTTCCCCATGACACTGTCAATTTCGAAATACATGAAGATCCAGTTTCCACTCGTGGGGATCCATGATTTGCCTGCTTAACACATCTGCTAAGGAGTTCTGTGCTCCGGCAGAAACCTTGCCTGAAGATTTAGTTGCAAGCTGTGCGCAGTCTCCCACAAAATCATTGCTTGCCTGCATAGAGGATAAGAATGTGTTCCCCCTTGTTTGTTGATGTACCACATGACAGTTGTGTTGTCTGTTAGAATCAACACCTGCCCTGGAAGAAGTAACTCCTTGAAAGCCATTAATGCAAACTGGACTGCTAACATCTCCTTCATGTTGATATGTAGATGCTGTAGTCTGGCAGGCCACTTGTCTTGTATCCACTTTCCATTCAGATGAGCTCCCCAAGCTATGTCTGAGGCATCTGTCATTAGAATCTGACTCGCCTCTGGCCGGGTCACAGAGAGTCACTCGTTTAGGTGACATTCCTGAGCCCACCACAAAAATTCCTTTTGAATGCAAGGTATTATTTGAATGACAGTGTCCAAATCCTGGCAGTGCTGTGTCCATACATTTTGAGATACCATTGCAGCTTCCTCATATGCAGTTTGGCATTGGGAAGCACCAGAATACAAGATGCCATGAACCCTAAGGCTTGAAGGACTGTCCTTGCAGTCAGCCCGGACTGAAGAGATAGTTGATGGAAGTAAAGGGAAAGATTCTTTTGTTTGTCCGGGGTTAAAAAGGCCATCTGGGTTGCTGTATTCAGTCTCACACCCAGAAAGCACATGTCTTGAGAGGGTACTAGACTGGACTTTATTTCGTTCACAGAATACCCCAGGCATCTTAGCACTGCTATCACATATTCCAAATGCTGAAAAAGGTCTTCCTTTTCTTGAGCCAGAATCAGGCAGTCGTCCAAGTAAGGATAGATTTGTATTCCTTTTAGCCTGAAGTAAACTGTCACTGGAGCCAGAACTTTTGTGAATACTCTGGGCGCAGTAGATAAGCCAAAGGGCAATGCAGAGAACTGATAATGGGAATTCCCAGCTCGAAAACGCAGATACTTCCTGCAACTTAGTCTGATAGGCACATGAAGGTAAGCCTCCTTGAGATCTAAAGTTACCATCCAGTGATCTTTTCCCAGCAGAGGTAAAAGCTGTTGTAACGTCAACATTTTGAACTTGGGAATGTCCAGATAAGTGTTGAGGATAGATAAATCCAAAATTGGTCTCCACGTGTTCCCCTTTTTGGTACTAGGAACAGGCGAGAATAAAATCCTAGGCCCCTTTCTGGCACAGGAACCGGCTGAATGGCCCCTATTTGGAGTAACAGAGAAATTTGCTTGTGAGCCTCTTTTCTTTGTAGAGGAGGAATGTCTGGCATGCCTTTGAAAGGAGGCAAGGTATGGAAATAAAACCTGTAACCGTGGTGAATGATATCCAATACCCATCTGTCTTGGGTAATTAAACTCCAATTTTCTTTGAAAAGTGCCAGCCTTCCTCCCAAAGGTGCTGCCAGACGAGAAGGCTCTGGCAGCTGAAAAGGCAGGTCATTGGGTCTGTTTACGAAAGGACTGACCCCTGCCCTCACCAGAAGACTGAGCAGGTGAACTCCCTGTTCTAGGCCTAAAAGAACCTTGAGTTCTGCCCCTACCACGTCTAGACCTACCCCTAGACTGGGAATCATAAGAAGGATATGTCCACCCCTTAGTAGGCCAATTTCTACTAAACCTCGGAGGCTGAACCTGCAAAAAATCTTTAACAGTCTGCATAGACTTAGCCTTGTCCTCCATTTTCTTTAAAACTGCTTCCACAGGCGAACCAAACAACACATCAGATTGTAACGGAGCATCTAAAATCCTTGTCTTAACATGCTCAGCCAAATTCTGATCCCTCAGCCAGGCGTGCCTGCGAAGAACAGAACCAGTGGCAGCCACCCTCGAAGAGGCCTGTACAGCATCAAAACCACATTGCATAGAATGCTTACCCACCTGTTCAGAAACATGAACTAAATCCTGCAACTCTTTACACTCAATACCTTCCGCCAGAGCATCCACCTTAGACTTCAATTGTGAAAGGAGATAATTTTGGTATTTTAACATGTGGAACTGGCAATTCAAAGCCCTCATGGCTAAAGTGGAAGAAGTATACACCTTCTTTCCCCATCTATCCAAAGCCCTTGCCTCTATCAGGAGGAACAGGATTTTTAACAACAGAAGCCTTAACACCTTTAGGCCCCTGAGAAACAGTTTCTGGGTCTGCCCTAGGACTCTTAAAACGATACTTATGAGCTTCAGGCACCCTGTAATACCTATCCGGTTTAACTGGGGCAGGAGGCATAGAATCAGGGTTCAGGGAAGCCTCTGCAAAACATCTTCCACCACATCCAGAACAGGAGGTATAGCTAAAGGCCTATGCTGGGGTAGAAACAAAATTCCCTAAGCCTTTTCCTGGAATCAGAGAAATCTTGACCTTCCCATTTAAAATGCTCCCTCATGGAATGAAGAGTCTCTGAAAAAGAAAAATCCTCAGGAGGAGAAGCCGAAGGAGTAGAATCATCTACATCAGAATCAGAATAAGGAGGAAACTCCTGTAAGTCTTCAGCCGAAGACTCAGAAGCCTCCGAACACTGCTCAAAACTCTCAAGCTCAGGTTCCACCCTAGGCCTCTTATCAGGAGGGGGCATAGAACCTCTAATCATAGTAATCAAATCTTCTGCCATTTTAAGCATATGTTTCTTAGGCAGAGACCCTGAAAAACAAGGAGAGACACCCACTGAAGTTAAACCTGGCCTGCCTCTCGAAGAAGCCTTGGAAACAGAAGGGGAGGGCCTAACCACCTTAGGAAGGGAGGGGAGAACAGCTACCTGAGAAGCCCCTTCAGCCTGGCCTACCTCCTGAGAGGACCCATCTTGTAACAGTAAAGTCTCTCCCTGAGACTCCAAAGAAACTTCTGGCAGAACCTCCGGCTCCACCGAGCCCTCTAAAGAACCGACGTCCGGGACAGACGGTTCTTCCAACCTAGGCTTTGCTGCTTTGTCCTTGCGCTTTTTTGACGAAGAGGGCGTCGGAGCATCCGACGGCATTTTATAATTACAACGCTTCCCAAAAACTAACCTGGCACAGTCTAATCTTCTCTTTATAGTGCGTTTGTTAAATCCAGCACAAGAGCGACATCCAACAACGTCGTGCTCAGGCCCTAAGCAAGGTATACACAAGGTATGGTAATCCCTATGAGGTATCTGTTTCCCACAAGAAATACAGTTATTCACTTTTTCTGACATCCGGTTAAATACTGAGGCAAGAAAAACCAAAATATTCCCCAACGGGGTACTTAGCCAACTTTGATTCGGTCTGAAACTCCGACTTCAGAAAATTTCAGAACGCCAACCTGCACTCGCAATACTGCTTCTGCATCGGACCATGCGGCAAAAAAGACTGAGGATATGACGTCGGTCATGCGCATTTGTACCCTGACGTCCTGACGTCAGAATAATGCGCCTTGACCGACGTCAGCCTTATACTTTGGTATTCGGGCCGACTGGGACAGCGGACTACCCCAAGTGTTAGGACTGCAGCAATGTGAGATGAAGAACATCTGGCAACTAGCTTAGGAGAAGCATAGTCTGCAGCTATGGACCTATGCGGTCTGTCTCTGTCTATCTTAAAGTTTTTTCGGAATGTCGGTAGTCGGGTGGCTTACCGAAACAATTTCTGGATAATTGAACAGAGTACCAAAATATTTAGAAGTGTAAATAAACAGACAACGAATAGTTAGAGGTCTGAATAAGGCACAAAACCAAAAGCGAGGTACGTCATGGTCTGGGCCTAAGCAAGGAATGCAGTACGAATGAAAATCTTTATGAGGTATTTGCTTTCCACAAGAAATACAATTGTAAACTTTTACTGACATCGGTTTAGAGCAAGAAAAAGGCTCCCCAATGGGGCACTTAACCTAGTTGAAAACTTCGGTTCTGAAACTCGAAAATGAAAATTTCAGGAGTCAGTCGACCGGCACCTGTGAACTGCTTCTGCTTCGGGCACCGCACAGCAAAAAAGACTGATGTAATGGTGCTGGCTGGATGCTTTATACCCCTACCTGACATCATGGAAGATGAGACAGCATCCGACGCAGGAACCAAGACTTTGATAATCAGGCCGACTGAGGGCTACTGCAAGCAGACAACCCAAATGTGATGACTGCAACAGTGAAACATGAAAAACGCCATCTAGGAGTCTCACCTGCAAGCAGGGCCAACTGTCTTGAGACAACCATACAGAAAATATGTTCCACTTAGAAAGGCAAGACTTTCTCGTGTTTGGTTTCCTGGCCTTCTGCAGGACAGACAGCATATCCTCATTGCAAAGTTATCTGAAGGGGATCAGAATCCAATCAGCCACAGGGTGAGGTGCAGCAACTACCATGTGAGAGTACTTGGGATGCCTTGTACTGTGTAACAGGTCCACTCTCAGGGGTATTGGATAGTTGTAGTAGGGGGAAAACAATGCTGTCTTGGCTAATAGGGAGTCACCAACAAGAATTCTAGTCTGTCCTGCTGAACCTTCAGAATGATCTTCTGTACAAGTGGGTGGGGGGAATGCACAAAGAAAAGTACAGTTGTGTACACTTACCATATATGCAGATGTTCCTAGTGTATTCACTGCTGCAGTCATCACACTTGTGCTATCCCTGCCAGGGTAGCCCTCAGCCTGCCCGAATACCAGGGGCTTAGTATTTCTGCGTCGGTTGCTGTCGCTTCAGGACTGACATCAGGTCATCAGTAGTATAAAGTAAGGCAGCCAACGCCATTACATCAGTTTTTCTTGCCCTAACCTCTCAAGAGCCCCCAAGTAGGAGCCAGGCTCTGGTGGAAGAACCCTACCAGTAGAAAGTAAATACCAGTATGTCCCTTGTAAGGAAAGAGAAGAAAAAAGGGGGATGAATGGAGGGAAACTAGACTACAACAGTGAATACACTCGAACATCTACATTTATGGTAAGTGTACAAAGCTGTATTAAGTTCTTCCTGTTTCACTATTGCAGTCATCACATTTGGGTTGATTCCCAAAGCTGAGGAAAAGGGTGGAAGCAATCACTAGAGGCTGGCTAGGATGCCCTGCAAGACTGCAGAGGCAAACCCTGCCCTGGATTTGGAGAAAAGAGGCAGGTGGTAGGTAATGTTTGGTAAAAGTGTGAACAGATGTCCAGGTGGCAGCCATCAGGATGTCCCTGGTGGGGACTCCTCTGAGGAAAGCTGCAGAGGTGGAGGCTGTTCTGGTGGAGTGAGTCCTGACCCCCTTGGGGGAGGCTTTCTGTGTTGTTTGTAGCAGAAATGGATGCAGTGATGAGCAGAGATAGCAGAGGCATGAACTTTAGAAAAAAAAGAGAGGCCACTGTGTAGCAGGTCAGCTAAGGGATCCAGGATGAGAGTGAGGGAGGGCTGTGTTGTATTGGATCCCTTAGCCCGAATCCAATCCAGATACAGAAACTTTTCCATTTGTTAGCATGACTTTCTGGTGTTAGGGCTTCTGGCCTCATGTATAACATCTAGAACCTGTTTACTAAGGTTGGCAGACTGATTGGGGGTTAGGGAATAAGCCAAGCTGCCAAATTGAGTGTCTGCAATTGGGGATGCATGAATCCCCCTTCCCTCTGGGTCAGGTAGTTTGGAATCTGAGGAAGATGCCATGGTGGCAGTGGAGACTGGCTCTGCAGCAAGAGGTACCAGTGCTGGTGAGGCCAGTCTGGAGCTATAAGAATTGTCCTTGGTTTTTCCTCCTTTATTTTGAGCAGTACCTTGGGGATGAGAGGTAGTGGAGGAAAGGCACAGACCGACAGACTGACCCAGGGGAAGGACAGGGCATCCATTTTCCAAGCCATGCAGTGATGCTCCCTGGTGCAGAATTTGCTGAGCTGATGGTTGGCGTGGGAGGCAAAGAGGTCAACCTTCGGGGTGCCCCATTTTTGAGTTATTAGGGTGAAGGTTCTTTTGTTGAGCTGTCACTTGTGTGGGTCCAGAAGATTTCCACTTAATTGGACTGCCAGAGTGTTGAGAGAACTTGGTAAGAATTGTGCTAACAGGTGCAGTTGCATGGCACAGGCTGTGTGCCAAAGGGTGATGGCCAGTCTGCATAGAGGGTAGGAGTGAGTCTCTGCCTGCTTGGTGATATACCATATCACAGTGGTGTCTGTTTTGATCGGAAGAGCCTCTGGGGAGAGAAGGGGCTTGAAAGCTATCAAGGCATGCTGGACAGCCATCATCTCTTTTTGGTTGATGTGCAGAGGGATTTGCTGTGGGCTCCATTGGCCCTGTATGCACCTGCCATTCAGGTGTGCACCCCAGGCATAGTCTAATGCATCTATGGTGAGGGTCTGGGCAGCAGGGGTTGGTGGGAAAGGTAGTCCCTTACTGTGGGAGCATGCTGTTGCCCACCAAAGAAAATATTTTCTGAAGCAAGGAATTATAGATATACGTGTCTCCAGGTCTTGAGAGTATTGACACCAAAGGCTTTTTAGGTACCACTGAAGTTTCCTCATATGCAGTCTGGCATATGAAATGAGTAGTACACAAGATGCCATGAACCCCAGAGCTTGCAGGATTTTCCTTGCAGACAGCTGGGGTCTGGTGGCTAGTTGAGATAAGTAGGCTGTCAGGAAAATTTGCTTTTCTGGAGTAAGGAATGCCATCTGGGATGCTGTGTCCAGGCTTGCTCCCAGGAATCTAAACTTTGGGTGGACACCTGTTTGGGTTTCATTTTGTTGATTGTAAAGTCCCTATTAACCTCCCTAAGGTACACAAAGGCCATGTGCTTGAGCAGCTTTTCCTGGCTGTCTGCCCGAATTAGGCAGTCTACGCAAGGGTAAATCTGGACATTCCTTTGTCTGCAAAAGGCAATGGCCGGAGCCAGACATCTCGTGAAAACTCTGGGAGCAGTAGATACGCCAAAGGGAAGCACAGAGAACTGAAGGTGCTGAGATCCTGCCCTGAAATGGAGATATTGCCTGCATGATTCCCTGATAGGAAAGTGGAGGTATGCCTCTTTTAGATCTAGGGTGGCTAGCCATGCATCCTTGGAGGGTGAGCATTTTGAATTTTGGGATCACCAGGAAGGTGTTTAATCAAGGATGGTGCGCCAGGTGCCATCTTTTCTGGGTACCAGAAAAAGTCTAGTGTAGAAACCTTGGCCTTTCTGTTCTGCAGGAACGTGCTCTACTGCCCTCAGAGCAGGGAAAGGAATTGCTTTTGCGCCTCTGCCCACTGGTTTGGAGGTAGATCTGGGAACCCTTTTGGGGTTGGAAGAGTGTGGAAAGAGAACTTTTAGTTATGTACTCACCATAACTTCAGATGTTTGGGATCCATCTCGCCTACATTCTGACTGATGGGTTCGGAGCCGATCCCTCGGCTCCGACTCGGCACGCTTATGCCAAAGAGCGAAGTCTCTTATTGGCTGAGCTTACTATATCCCAGGATGCACCACTACCAGTCCCCCAGATCTAGTTTGTCCGCACACATGCACACATGCACGCCCTGCTTATATAACATCGTCAGATGAAACAAGATAAAACAGTAGAACTCAAACCGTTCAATCTCTTCTGATCTCCAAGGCAGGGGGAAGGAGGGTGGGTATTAGGAATGTAGGCGAGATGGATCCCAAACATCTGAAGTTATGGTGAGTACATAACTAAAAGATGTTATGTGATCCTATCTCTACATTCTGACTGATGGGACAGCGTCCCTAGCACCTGAATCCTGGGTGGCTCACTGGAAAACACTCCTGAGTACCGTGGAACCAAATGATGCTCGCCCTTTAGATGCCACATCCAATTTATAGTGGGAAATGAAAGTGTGCGGATTTGACCAAGTAGCAGCAAAAATCTCCGATATAGCGAGCTTGGAATGAAAAGCTATAGAAGTCGCCATAGCTCTGGTAGAGTGAGCTTTGATAGATGTTGTAAGTTGCTTATTGAAGAAGAATAAGCCTGAGTTATACAATCTCTAATCCATTTGGAGATGGTAGCTTTTGTAATGGTTTTACCCAATTTACTGTCTGAGAAGGACACAAACAATTGGTCTGACTTACGAAATTGCTGAGTCCTGTCTAAACAGAAACGCAACTGCCTGTGAACATCCAATTTATGGAGAGTGTATTCTGCTTCATTGGAGAATTTTGGGAAGAAAACTGGTAGCTCCAGAGATTGTTGAAGACAGAGATTAGAACAGACCTTTGGGACAAAGGATGGATTAGGTCTAAGTGATACTCTATCCTTGTGGAAAATCAAGTACGGTGGTTTAATAGATAGGGCTTGAAGCTCTGAAACTCTTCTTGCAGAAGTAATTGCAACTAAGAAGGCAGTTTTCCAAGACAGATATTTTAAGTCACATGTAGCAGCAGGTTCGAAAGGGGGAGATGTTAATGCACGAAGCACCAAATCAAGATCCCACAGAGGCGCAGGATGAAAAACTGGGGGTCTTAACAGGCCCGCACCTTTAATAAAGGTCTTGCATAATCTGCTGCTCATCAATGGAGGATCCATGGATTCGTGGAATTTAGAGATAGCCGCCAGTTGGACTTTAATAGTAGAGACAGAAGATCCTTGATTAAACAGGGATGTTAAGAATTTCAAAACTTCCGGGATTGGAGCAGTGATAGGGTCTAAGCCCCTGAGTTGAGCCCAGATAGCAAACCTCTTCCACTTACTGAGGTACAATTTGTTAGTGGTGGGTTTGTGGGCTGAAGATAAAATGTGAATAACTTCGGGTCTAATGTGTGACTTCTGACTAAGGTCGGAAGTGGAGGAGCCAGGCTGTCAACTTCAAGGAGTGTAGGGACTGATGCTGTCGTCCCGACTGATGGATTAGCAGATCCGAGTTAGATCTAACATCCAAGGATCGTCCACGCATGTTTCTTCAGGTAGGAAACCATACCTGACGAGGCCAGTATGGAGCAATCAGTATCATTGTGGACCCCAATTGAGAAGCTTTTGAATGACTTTGGAGAGAAGTGGTATCGGAGGAAAGGCATAAAGTAGCCCTGTTGGCCAAGGTTGTGCTAGAGCATCCATAGCTGCTTCCCTTGATGTGGAGTCAAGGAGAAGAACATTTTGCACCGTGTTTAGTGGTGTTGCAAATAGATCGCAGCACGGCGTTCCCCATCTCCTGAAAACCTGAGCTGCTACTGTTTCGTTTAGGGACCACTCGTGAGGAGAGAGAATTGTCCTGCTCAATTTGTCTGCCAATATATTTGATTTCCCGTAATGTGGGTCGCTACCAAGAAGCGGTTGGTAGCTACAGCCCATTCCCACACCCTCATGGCCTCTCTGCAAAGGGGGTAAGATCTGGTCCCTCCTTGTTTGTTTAGATACCAGACCACCGACATGTTGTCTGTGTGGATGGCGATGATGCCCTGAGGAAGAAACTTGTGTAAGGCCTGTAGGGATAGAAGTACAGCCCTCATCTCCAACACATTGATGTGGAGAAGAGCTTGCTCTGGAAGCCAGGAGCCCTGAACTAACCTGCCCAGACAATGCCCCCCCCCACCCTATCTGGGAGGCATCTGTCGTCAGGGTAACCACTGGAGAGGGAATAACAAAGGGGCTTCCTTGATTTAGATTGGATGTCTGAAGCCACCAGCGAAGGTCCCGTTTGCATGTTTCTGTAATCATGATGTGATGATTGAGGGGAAGGTCCTGAAAGGACCATTGAGTTGACAATAGCCACTGAAGAATCCTCATGTGCAATCTTGCCAGAGGAACTAAAAGAACCGTGGCAGACATTGAACATAGAACTTGTAGGACCATCCTGGCTGGGGCTTTGGATCTTGAAATCAGAGCTTGAACTTGGCCCTGTAAAGTTTGGATCCTTTCGGTAGGAAGAAAAACGCGCATCAATTTTGAGTCTATCTCTGCTCCTATGAACCTTATGCGCTGAGAGGGCAGCAAGACAGACTTTGACCAATTGAATGTAATCCCCAGGGAAGCACCCAGGGAGATGGTGGCTTTGAGGTTGTCCATTAGTAGATGCCTGGTGGTGGCAGTCAGGAGCCAGTCGTCCAGATAGGGAAACACTTGGAATCCAAGACTCCTCAGGTGAGCAGTCACTACTGCCAAACACTTGGTGAACACCCTGGGGGCTGTGGTGAGACCAAAGGGCAGTGCACAAAATTGGAAATGACTGACTCCCAGGCTGAAGCGCAGATACCTCCTGGACGCCTGATGAATCGGTATGTGATAATAGGCGTCCTTGAGGTCTATGGAGCACATCCAAACCTCCTTCTCCAACAATGGGAGAATGGATTGTAACGTGACCATTGAATTTGGATTTCGTGACGGATTGGTTCAGTTTGCTGAGATCCAATATTGGTCTCAGGTCCCCTGTCTTTGGCACTAAAAGAACCTGGAGTAATTTCCGGATCCGATCTGGTCTGTGGGGTCGGTTGGATGACTCCTTTTTCTAGCAGCTTTAAAGCTTCTGCGGCTGCAATTTCCCTTTGACTGGGTGGTGGGTCCGGGATTTTTGGACGGTGGGGGTGAGCATGTGAATGGGATGGTGTAACCTCCGGCAATGATCGAAGCACCCATCTGTCCTGAGTGATTGACTCCCAGGCTTTTAGGTGCTTGGCAACGGCACCCGACTGGCTCGAGCAGCACAGCCGGGCAATCCCTCATGATGTGTGGGAGGCTGAAGAGCCACGAAAGGACTCGCGGTCTCCAGAATTGCGGGGCCCTCTGCCGCCTCTGGGACGGCGTCTCCCAGAAAAATTTCCCCGTCCTCTGCCTCTGGAAGGGGAATCTTCCTGCTGTTGAGGAAAAACTTACGTGATTTTGAACCACATTTTCCCCCTCCTTTAGCCTTGGGATAAGGCCGAAGGGAGTGGAATAACGGCACCTACGGCAGATAAAGTTTTTCCCTCTTGCTCACAGCGGGTAAGGGTGTCTTTAACCTTGGGTCCAAACAAAGAGGACCCATCAAAGGGAGCATCGGCGAAGGAAGACTTGAAGGCCTCCGCAAACTGACACAAGCGGAGCCAGGCTTGTCTCCGTAGAGCCACGCCTGTGCCTGCCGCTCTACCTGCCCCTTCGGCCGCATAGGAAATGAGCCTCATGGACGAGTTAGAAATTGACGTAAGGATAGCCAACTGAGAGCTAACCGACTGGGCTAGCTGCTCAGGTAGGTTACCGAGAGGAATCTGACAGCTCCTTGACAAGATCCCTCTGAAGCCTGGTAAAATGTGCCAAATAATTCAGAGACCTTAAAGTAAAGGCCGCTGAAGTCAGGGTGCGCTTCCCGTACCTGTCCATGCTCCTAGACTCCTTATTAGGAGGATGGACGGACGTTGAAGCCTCTGCCACGTCCTGTTGTGTAGCAGATGCCACCACCATGGCATCTACAGCCACGCCTTTAGTGAGGAACTCCTTCTCGGGTGGAGCAGATAAAAATTTATTAGGGCGAGAAGGGACTGGTTCCACGGTATCTGGATGTTCCCACGCCCGACAAACTAAATCCAGGAGCTCGTCGGGCGGAGACACCCAAGAGGCGGAGGGCTGAGCCCCAAAGGCCTTGAGGAGCACTGACTCATCAGCAGAGGGGGGTTTGGATATCCAGCCGCCTCGTTGTTTGAGGATCTCTAAGATGTCTGCAAATGAGACATCATCCGAGGGCGACCGGGGACCCCTCCGCATCATCAAGATCAGTGTCCGATGTAATAGACTCGGGAGTCCACGTGCTTCCTCTTGCACGATCTCTTCCTTGGGGTTCCTCCGAAGACAACTCGAAGAACCCTCAGGAGGAGGGAACCCCAATGGGGGTAACCTCAGGCCCAGGGGCTCCGCTGCCTACGGACAGGGGAACTGCCAAAGACCCAGTCTCCACGCCCAGGGAAGGTCCCGGTAAAGCCGGAGAGATGGCGAAGACTTGGCCAAGGCACTCCTCATAGCTCTGAAAGCCGGACCCCAGAATCCTGGGAGTGTCCGGTCTCGAGCCATGATAGCAGACGGCAATCCCAGCGAAGCACCGAGAGGGAGGCTGGAACCGAAAGCATAGGTCCCGAAACATCCCCGGGTCCAGCCGAAGAAGTCCGTGTACCAAACTCGGACCCGAAGGCCGGTTGGAGTAAGGGTCGGAGCCGACCCTAAGATCTCCACCGGCTCCAACAGCACCTGCTCCGGAGCCGGGCGGTCGGAGGAGGAACAGCAATGGGATGGGCATGGGCTATCGGCTCCGAAGCCAACTGGGTCGGAGCGAAACAAATTTTGAAAGACTGGGGACTGGAACAGTCTTTGGAGCACCCTGTCTATATCCGAATCCGACATCCTCGAGGACTTAGAGGATACTGAGCGGGTTCGAGATGGCCTCTCCATCGGCCCCAAAGGACTAGGGGACCGGCTCGAGGCGACTCAATGACTATCGGCGCCGAAGGAATACCCACTAGTTTCCATCGGTGCCGAGGAGGACTTCGGCCGAGGAGGAAGTGTCTGAGCGGGCACCCTAGTCGGCTCGAGACCAGTGGAGCCGGCGAAGGTGACCGCCTCGATGCCCCAGCCATCGGCTCCGAAGCCAGAGGAGTCGAGACAGGTGGCACCGAGGCAGACCGTTCGCCCTCGGCTCCAAGTCCTTGGAGCCGAAGGAGAAGCCTGCCTATGTCTTTTGGCGGCCGGATCCGACGGACTGGTCGGAGCCGACGCCTTTTTCTTTAGTTGGAGAAGGAGAGGATGCTAGAGCTTCTTGAAGGAGGGTTTTATTAAGCCTTTAAGAATAAGTTTATTTTTCCTCTCCTGGAGGACCCTCGAGGAAAAAGCGTGACATACGCTGCATGACTCTTGTAAATGTTTTGCACCCAAACAATAAACACAGAGAGTGGTCATCTGTGATTGACATTTTAAAATTACATTTGGTGCATTTTTGAAGCCGAAGGCCTAGGATTCTGAGACATTATAGCAAAAACAGTAATCCCTGACAGAAAAACCAACACTATCCACTTGATTTTCTAATCAAACTGACACTACCTAAAATCGGTTTACAGCTGCCGATTAGGTAAACAATCCGTAACAATTAAGTCAAGGGTACTTTGAAACCCTCTAAGGTTTAAGGGGTTGACTGACCGGAAGGCCCTAAGATGAAGGAGGCCTGAAATCAAATCAACGCCCAATCACACTACAAAGTTCTCACAAAACTCCAAACACACCACAAAGTGAAGAATAGCCGTTAAAACAGCTTTTTATGACAAGAACAGCAAAATTCTGACAGAAAAAAGTTAGTAAATAAATACTACTCAGCTCAGCCAGCTCGAGACCACGTCTTCGCAAGTTAGCGGCAAACGAGATCTGGGAGACTGGTAGTGGTGCATCCTGGGATATAGTAAGCTCAGCCAATAAGAGACTTCGCTCTTTGGCATAAGCGTGCCGAGTCGGAGCCGAGGGATCGGCTCCGAACCCATCAGTCAGAATGTAGGCGAGATAGGATCACATAACATCCTGTATCTCTGGGACACTATGTTGAGAACCAAGCGGTCGTTGGTAATGGTGGCCCAGGTGCTTGCATGAAATGAGAGTTTTCCTCCTAGGGGTAAGTGAAGGTGGGCAGTGGGAGGGGGTAGCGGTGGTGAGTCATTGTGAGTTCTTACCATAAGTGGGTGGCTTAGATCTCCCTAGTTTTGAAGTGGAGGTAATCCACTGCCTAGATCCTCTGCATTCCCTGTGACTGTTATCTGGGGGGGGGGGGGGTATGGCTCCCCAGGGTCTGGGCTAAACTGGCTTAGTGGGAGCAGGAAAGGACCAGTGCCTGGTGGGGCAATGCCTGCTAAACCTGGGTGGCTGGACCTGTAAGAAATCCTTAACTGTGCATAGATTTTTGCTTTTTCTCCCATCTTTAAGGCCTCTTTTGCCTTAGTGCCAAATAAGTTGTCTTTGTGCAAGGGGGCATCCAACAATTTAGATACAACATGATCTGGCAAGGGCTGTTCCTTAAGCCACAGATCCGGTGACTGCTGCCCTACAAGAAGCTTCCAGGGCATCAAAACGACAGTGCAAGGTGTGTTTAGTTACTTGACTTGCAGAATGCATTAACTCTTATAACTCTTAGATTCTGCACAAGCAGGAAAATGCAGGAGGGAGGGTGTCAGGAGTCAAGCAGGAAAACATCCTCCACAACATCCATGATTGGGGGGATGGCCAGGGGTCTGTGCTGTGAAAGAGAGAATTCCCCAAGTCTCTTTTTAGACTGAGGGTAGTCCTGACACTCCCACTGGAAATGCTGCCTTAAGGTATGAAGGGTTTCCCCAAAGGAAAAATCCTCTGGGGGAAAAGGTGAAGGGACGGAATCCTCTGCAACAGAATCCTCATAAGTAGAGAGGGGTTGTATGTCTTCATGTTCAGATGCATCACAGTCATCTGACTTGTTCAGATGAAAACTACAGAGGACAGATCTCTTTCCTTTTGGAGGGGGTAGCTTGGCTTCCCCTGATCAGCATAACGTCTTCCGCCATTTTAAGCATTTGAGACTGAGGCAAGGAAGCCAGGTGCCTGAGATTGGGTCGTCTGTCTATTTATTCCAGTTTGATGACCAGGGAGGCCCACTGGGCTCGAGGAGCCTGCTTTCAGTAGAGGCCTGGGGAGAAAAGCTCCAACAATACATAGTTACATGAATAATTACTAAGAAACTTTGCATTACTGATAAACCAGTAGCATTCATAAAGAAACAAACAATTACAATTTTGTTTAGGTGTAAAAGACAAGCAAATGGCCTTGAGGCTAGATTTTACAGTATAGTTATTTATACATAATACAAAAGAGCAAGGTTAGCTAGGTGAGAGGTTAGCCAAGAGTAAAAGTGGAGACGACCTTGGCAGGTATAGGGTGAAGAGTACAGCTGCATTTACTGAGAGTAAAGGTGAGAATGAAGAAGAGTTTTAAAGTTTTTGAGGTTATCGCAAGTTCTAAGAGTGGAGGGAAGAGCATTCCATTTTTTGGCTATGGTGAAGGAAAGCAGAAGTTGGTCAGCTGGGTGCTTGGGTTTGTGGATGTTGATTAGGTTTCTTGGGTGTGGTTCGTACACTGGGCCTAAGAAACGTGGTCGATTTAGAAATAACGGTAGTCACGAAAAAAGTCTGTGTTGAGAATCGGTAATGCGAAAGACTTCAGAAGCTGGTGCTGGCTCAGCGGCTCCATACATACCCACGGTAGAGACAAAGTACAGTTGTGTACACTTACCATAAATGTAGATGTTAGAGTGTATTCACTGTTGCAGTCATTACATTTGGGTAATCCTGCTGGCAGGTTGCCATCAGCCAGCCTGAATTCCAAAGTCTTGGGTCCTGCGTCAGCTGCTGTCACCCCTTCCCCATCAGGGGTATGAAAGCAGCAGCCAACACTATTTTCTCCAGTTTTTCTTGCCTCGGATATCAGGTGCCCCCAAAAAGGGTAGGCAAACTTTATATATATATATATATATATTCAGAAACAGACCAATATAAATTTTACTTTCATCTATAAGCAAATACACCACATAGGAAGTATAAATAAGGGAAGGAAAGATAAGATCCAAAACTAAAAAGGGGGAAGGCGGGTGGGTAACCTGGACTGCAACAGTGAATACACTCGAACATCTACATTTATGGTAAGTGTACACAACTGTAATATGTTCTTCGTGTTTCACTGTTGCAGTCATTACATTTGGGTGGAGTCCCAAAGCTATAGTTGGGAGACTGGAACTAGACAGCAGTAGGAGCAGCTATGAGGCCCTGCAGAACTGCAGTGGCAAAGCCTGCCCTGGATTTAGAGTAGAGTGGTAGACGATAATGCCTTGCAAAGGTGTGCACTGAACTCCAAGTAGCCACTTCTAAAATGTCTCAGGTTGGTTACTCCCCTGAGAAAGGCTGCTGAGGTGGCTGCAGCTCTGGTGGAATGAGGCCTAATGCCCTTAGGCACTGGCTTGCCATGGTGTAAGTATCAGAAACGAATGCAGTGGCCTACCCACTTAGAAATATTCTGCTTTGAGATGGGCTTTCTTTGTGATCCTGCAGCATATGCCACTAGTAATTGCTCTGTCTTCCTGAAAGCTCTGGTTCTGTCCAAGTAGAAACTAAGCTGTGTACGTCCAAAGAATGCAGAATTCTCTCCCCCTTGTTCTGTGGTTTTGGGTAAAAGGTTGGCAGATGGATGGCTTGGTTAAGAGCCACAGTGGACACTACTTAGGGCATAAAAGTTGGGTTTTTCTCCTCAGGGAGACCCTGTCTGGATGAAAAATGATGAAAGGTTCCACAGCCATGAGCGCCTGTAGCTCTGAAACTCGTCTTGCAGAAGTAGTTGCTAAGAGCAGAGCTGTTTACCAAGATAAAAACTTCATAGCAGTAGCAGCTGGCTCAAAAGGAGGCAGGGTGAGCTTTTCCACGACATAGCTGAGGTCCCATGCAGGTATTGGTAGTCTCCTTGGGGGCCTTACATTTTTGGCTCCTCTGAGGTACTGCCTTAATAAAGGGGTGAGAAAAAAGTGGTAGCTCTGTATTGTAGTGAGCCAAAATGGCAGAGGCATGGATTTTAATTGATGAAAAACATAGGCCTTTGTCCAGCATCTCAGTTAAGAATTGCAAAATCTAAGGAATATTTGGTAACGCTGTATCAGTTCCTTGTGCCTGGTTCCAGGCACATAATCTCTTCCATTTTCCAGCATAAGACTTTCTAGTACTAGGCCTTCTGGCTTCCAGAATGACATCCATCACAGCTTTACTGAGAGGTGTTTTTTGTATGACTATATTATCCGCCATGCTGCCAAGTTTAATGTCCGGAGTTGGCTGTGCATGATCTGATTGTTTTGCTGGGACAGTAGCCGTGGTATTTGAGGTAAGGTCCAAGCTGGGTATAGAGATAAGTTCCTTAGTATTGGATACCAGTACTGGCGTGGCCAGTCTTGGGCAATCAGTATCATCTCTGGCTTCTCCAGTCTGACCTTTAGGAGCACCTTGGGGAGGAGAGGCAGTGGAGGAAAGGCATATACTGATAGGTTTTTCCAGCTGAAAGACAGGGCGTCTACTTTCGATGCTTGTCTGTGATAAGTCCTTGTGCAGAATCTTTTTAGTTGGTAATTGAGAGGGGAGGCAAATAGATCTATGTCCGGGCATCCCCATTTCCTTGTTATGCTGAAGAATTGTGGATCCAGCTTCCACTCGTGGGGATCCATGAGGTTTCTGCTTAGTTCATCTGCCAGAGTACTTTCCTTTCTTGGCAGGAATTGTGCCTGCAGATGTACTTGGTATGTCAAAGCTGTGTCTCAAGGTCATGGCTAGTCTGCAAAGGGGGTAAGAGTACGTGCTCCCCTGCTTGTTTATATACCACATGACCGTGGTGCTGTCTGTATCAGTAGTTGTCCCGGATGAAGTAGGTCCTTGAAGGCTGTCAGGGCATTTTGAACAGCTAACATCTCTTTTAATTGATATGCAGATGCATTTGGTTTGAGGACCATGTGCCCTGAATGCATCTTCCTGCCATGTGGGCTCCCCGGGCATAGTCTGATGCATCCGTTGTTAGTGTCTGCCTGGCTGGAGGTAATGTGAATGGCTGTCCCTTGTTCTGGTGACAAGTCTTTGCTCACCACCGAAACCCCTGTTGCAGGCAGGGAATGAGAGTAATGACTGTTTCCAGGCTGTGGCAATGTTGAGTCCAAACACTTTTTAGGTACCATTGAAGTTTCCTCATGCAGTATTGCATATGGAATTAGTAGAATGCAGGATGCCATGAAGCTCAAAGCCTGCAGAATTTTTCTTGCAGATAACTGGGCCTTTGTTGCCAACATTTTGAAATGGGTAGTCAGTTGCCTTTGTCTGGCATGAGATAAGCCATCTGGGCAATTGTATTCAAGCTTGCACCCAGGAATGTTATCTCTTGTGAGGGTACTAGTTTTGATTTCTTTTTGTTGACTGTGTACCCTAGGCATGTTAGAAGTCTTTTCACAAACGCCAGATGTTGAAGAAGAATGTCCTTGTTCTCTGCTTGAATGAGACAGTCGTCCAAATAAGGATATATTTGTATTCCTATGTCTGCAGAATGCAATTAATGGTGCCAGGCACTTGTAAAGACCCTGGGTGCATTAGATAAGCCAAAGGGCAGTGCAGAGAATTGGTAAAGCATTGAACCAGCCTTGAATCTTGGGTATCTTCTGCATGATTGTCTGATTGGAACATGCAGGTATGCCTCTTTTAGGTCTAAAGTCACAAGCAAAGCATTCTTGCCCAGCATGAGCAGAAGCTGCTGCAAAGTTAGCATTCTGAATTTTGGAATATCCAGGAAAGTGTTCAGAATATATAGGTCCAGTATCGGGCTCCAGGCCTTGTCCTTTTTGGGTACCAGGAACAGTAGAGTAAAATCCTTGTCTCTGCTCTTGCTGAATGCCCCCACCCCCCACCATGCCATGAGGGATGAGACTTGTTTTTGTGCCTCTACCCATTGATTTTTTGGCAGATATGGCCAGCCTCTTGGCTTAAGCAAAGTATGGAAATGGAACTTGTAGCTTTGTGACACTATATTTAGAACCCACTTGTCCTGGGTTATGATGTGTCAATTTTGAGCAAAAAGTGCTAATTTTCCCCCTAAGGGTGCTGCCAGAAGTAAAGTGCTTGGTGCAGGCAGGAGAAAGTCATTGGGTCTGTTTTCTGTATGTTTGTGATCTATCTTCTCCAGCTTTGGAGGTAGAAGCACCCCATTGTTTGGGCCTATAAGAACCGTGCACCTGGGGTCTGCCCCTAGGGCATCTGGATCTGCCCCTTTGAGGTCTGACACAGGAAAGGACCAATTTTTTGTAGGCAAGTGTCTACTAAACCTAGGTGGCTGTACTTGTAAAAAATCTTTGACAGTTTGCATAGGTTTAGCTTTGTCCTCCATTTTCTTTAACACCTCTTCTGCCTTAACACCAAACAAAGTATCATGCTGTAAAGGTGCATCTAGTAATTTAACTAACATGATCAGGCAGAGTTTGTTCCTTTAACCAAGCATGCCTCCTAATTACAGAACCCATAACTGTGGCCCTGCAGGAGGCCTCCAAAGAATCAAAACCACATTGCAAAGTATGTTTTCCAACTTGTTCAGCTGAATACAATAAATCCTGCAACTCCTTGTTTTCTGCACAATCAGAATTTAACATTTTCTGTTTAAGCAATCCCATGACATGCTGCTGATACTTAAAGCATATGAAATTGACAGTTTAAGGCCCTTGTAGCCAAAGTTGCAGATGTGTAAACCTTTTTCCCCCATCTATCCAGTGCCCTTGAATCTCTGTCAGAGGGGGTTGGGGGTTTTTGCAGTGGAAGCCTTAACTCCCTTTGGACCCTGTGAAATGGTTTCTGGGTCAGCAGCAGGGTTTTTAAAAAGAAATTTTTGAGAGTCAAGAACCCTGTAATATCTATCAGGCTTAACAGGAGCTGGGGGCAAGGAGTCAGGGGTCAGACTAGACTCCAAAAACACAATCTACAATGTCTAACACAGGTGGAATGGCTAGAGGCCTGTGCTGAAGTAGTAAAAGAAAATCCCTGAGCCTCTTTTTAGATTCTGAAAAATCTTGGCTCTCTGAGTGGAAATGCTCCCTCATGGTATGCAAGGTTTCCCCAAAGGAATAGTCCTCAGGAGGAGATACTGAAGGTATAGATTCTTCAGCATCAGAATCCTCATAGGGGGGAAGAGAATATCCCTGACCCGAAGAGGAATCAGAAGAAATAGAAACCTGATCTAAAGATTCATAGTCAGTGTCTTGCCTAGGCCTCTTATCAGGAGGGGGATGGAAACCCCTGATCAAGGTAGTAAAGTTTTCGGCCATTTTGAGCATCTGTTTTTTGGGCATAGAGGCCTGTCCACGTGGCTCTTGACTTTGTTTCCTTGCTTTAGAAGGTGCTTTAGTCTTTGAAATTGAGGTTGTTTTAATGTAAAGATGTTTAGGTCTGAATACACCCTCAGAAGCCAGTACCTGCTCAGCAGCTCCGGACCCATCTGAAGGATTAGCGTCCGAGGCTCCAATACCTTGAGTATCCAGCGGCATGGCCAACTCCACGTGGGAGTCGGTAGCGGCCTGCGACTCTAAAGTAGCGGGCATCAGAGGCTGCGAAAGCACCTCACTGAGAACCAGCGACTGGCTTAGGAGAAGCTTAGTCAGTTTTGCACCTCGGTTGTTTATCTCTATCCTTTTCTTTGCGTTTTTTGTAAACTCCGGTAGTCGGATGGCTATCCAACGACATTTCAGGATAATTAAGCTGGCGTCCAAAAAAGTTTAAAGAAAAATCATACCGACGCTTAATACTGCGTTGGTTAAATTTGGCACAAAACAGACAACCAGTAACATTGTGATCAGGGCCTAGGCAAGGAATATAGTAAGAATGGAAATCCTTATGAGGTACTTGCTTACCACAAGAAATACAATTACCTTTTTCTGACATCGGTCTGGAGCAAGAAAAAAGTTTCCCCAACGGGGTACTTAGCTTTACTGAAGACTTCGGATCTGAAACTCAAAACACGAAAGTCTCAGGAGTCGGCCGACCAGCACTTGCTAACTGCTTCTGCTACAGGCACCGCGAAACAAGAAAAACTGAAGAAAATGGCATCGGCTGCTTCTTTTATACCCCTGACGACCTGACATCGGGGAAAGGGCGACAGCAGCCGACGCAGGACCCAAGACTTTGGAATTCAGGCCGGCTGAGGGCAACCTGCCACCAGGATTACCCAAATGTAATGACTGCAACAGTGAAACACGAAGAACATCCGCAGGATCCTTAGTCGAAGAAGATTTTTGCGGACTCCAAAAGGATCTCGGTAGTGGCCTGCAAATCCACAGAGGTGGGCATCAGGGGCTGCGAAAGCACCTCACTGACGACCAGAGAACTGATGACTAGCTTAACGGGAGCATCATCTGTAGGTCTGGACCTGTGCAGTCAGTCTCTGTCTTTACGTTTTTTTCAGATGATCTGCTCTCGGATGGCTTACTGAAGCCGTATCTGAGTTCGAGGACTGTAAACAAAAATATCTAGCTACAATAAGGCCCCGACTACGGATAGTTCTGGCGTTGAACAAAGCACAGAAGCGACAGTGGGGGCTGTCGTGGTCTGGGCCTAAACAAGTGACAGTAAGAATGAATGTCTTGGTGTGGTATTTGCTTTCCACAGGCGAGACAATTGTTAGCATTTTCTAACATCGGTTAGTGCAAGAAGAAAGGATACCCAACGGGGTACTTACCTTTAGAAGACTTCAGCTTCAGTTCTGTAGATGAAACTCCGGTAGCAGCTGACCGGCACTCGTGTGAACTGCTTCTGCTTCAGGCTCCACGGCAAGAAAGACTGATGTAATGGTGTCGGCTGCCTTACTTTATACTACTGACAACCTGACTTCAGTCCTGAAGGGACAGCAATTGACGCAGAAATACTAAGCCTCTGGTATTCGAGCTAGCCGAGGGCTACCCTTGCAGGGATAACCCAAATGCGATGACTGCAACAGTGAAACATGAACATCTTCCCCTTCCAAGAGATTGAGAAAGCATCTGTATCTGCTGTCATTGCCTGAGGATGTGGGAGCCTGGTGCAGAAGCAAGGAAGTTGCCTGTTGATGGAGGATGGCAAACAGGCCTATTTGAGGTGTACCCCCAGTGGACCAGCTTCAGGAAGACACCCCTGTGCAGCATCCATTTGTGGTTGTTTGTAACGGATTTGCTGAGAGTCTGCCTGAGCGTTTCGCAGTGAAGGAATGTAGACCGCCTACAGGGCAACTTCCTGGAAGGTGGCAAGTTCCCACACTAGGAGAGCTATTCTGCAAAGCAAGTGAGATTTGCCCCCCCCCCCCATATGTTGAAATACCACAGCACTGTGGTATTGTCTGTAAAGATCTTTAGAGGTCCCCGTTATAGACAGGGTTGGAAGGCCTGAAGGGGCAGGAGAATTGCCCTCAATTCTCAGACAGTGTTTTTTTTTTTGTTTGGCTCTGGCCACAGCTCCTGCACTTTCAGATGGTCCACAGTTGCTCCCAAGCCCAAGTCTGAGGCATTTGTCTGCATGACCTGTTTGGGTTGGGGTGGATGGAAGGGAAGACCTTGCTTCAACCACCACTGGATTCCTAGTTTGAGGCAGGGCAGGAGGGGACACTTATCCAAGGGATATGAGTGGTGGGTCCAGACTGACCTTGGGTACCACTGCAACTTTCTCATATGGAATCTTGCTAATGGCAACATGGGGATAGCAGCTGCCACGTAGCCCTGGAGCCTGAGGTACTGCCTTGTGGTCAATTCTGTTGTCTGAAGAACCAGATGTAGGTGTTGTCAAGCTTTCTACCTTTTAGTGGGAGAGGTAGGCTCTCAATGTCTGTGCAAATCCAGCACCCCAAGAAGACAATGTCTTGAGAAGGTTCCAGTTGGGATTTTGGAATCCCAGGGACTGTAGAAGGGAAGTAGCAAGAATAAGAAGTTACGTACCTACCATAACGTTCCATGTTAGTTGTCCTCTTCTCGCCTTCTTTCTTGCTGGTTGGGCTCGGAGCCGACTCTCTGCTCCGACTCGGCCATTTTCTAAAGCTCGAGAGCTACTTACTGGCTCGAGGCCTCCCTATATCCCACAATGCCTGGCGCTAGACCCCCAGATCTCGTTTGGAAGACCTAACACCATAATAATACAAGAGGACAACTGTCCCAAAAGCAAGACTTCAGCTAGAGAGCTGAAGAAAAAGGTAGAGGACATAAAACAGTAAAGACTCAGCCAGTGACCAGACTCGCAGGAGGTCTCGGTCCATCTAGGCTAGGGGGATGAAGGGTGGGACACAAGAAAGAAGGCGAGAAGAGGACATCTAACATGGAACGTTATGGTAGGTACAAAACTTCTTAATGTTAAGCTGTCTCTCTCGACTTAATGTTAAGCTGTCTCTCTCGCCTTCATTCTTGCTGGTTGTGACAGCGTCCCTAGCACCTTAGTCCTGGGTGGCTCATCGGAACAGACTCTAGCACAGTGGAACCAAAATCAGCTCTGCTCCTAGAGGCCAGATTCATTTATAATGTGAAATGAAGGTATGAGGGGTGGCCCATGTGGCCGCCGCACAAATGGCTCCCATAAGTAGCCTTGATTGAAAAGCTACCGACGTAGCTAAGCTCTAGTAGTGTGGCCTTTAGGTTTAGCAGGGAGTTCTTTATTTCTCAACTGATAGACAAGGGTAATAATAGAGGACAACCACCTGGATAAGGTTACTTTAGACACCGGCCTACCTTGCTTACCCTCCGCATAGGACAGTAAGAGTTGGTCCGATTTCCTTATTTGCTCAGTCCTATGCAAATAGAAACATAATTGCCTATGAACGTCCAGTTGGTCTAACTTGTGTTCAGCTTTGTTGGAATAATTTGGAAAAAAGACTGGCAGATCGATGGATTGATTCAAATTATTCTCGGAGGGGACCTAAGGAAGGAATAAAGGATTAGCCCTGAGTGAAACTCTATCCTTATGGAAAACTAGATAAGGACGACGAACACAAAGGGCTTGAAGTTCAGAAAGTCTCCTCGCTGAAGTAATAGCCACCAAAAAGAGGGTTTTCCAAGAAAGCAATTTCAAGGAGCAGGAAGCTGCCGGTTCAAAGGGAGGCAGTATCAAGGAAGCTAGGATCAAATTTAAGTCCCACAGAGGCGGGAGATCTCTCACAGGAGAGCTGAGCAAGATTTTCCTTTCAGAAAGGCTTTGCAAAGCTTATGGGACATGATGCTGGTTTCTGACAGGCCCGTATGGAAATTAGAGATTGCCGCTAATTGAACTCTAATGGTGGCCGACGAGGAGCCCGCTTGAAAAAGTTCTAAGAAGTCCAGAACGTTATGGACGGGGGCCGTGAAGGGATCTATATTTCTAGCCTCTGCCCAGAAAGAGAAACGTTTCCACTTACTAGCATAAGTCTTCCTGGTTGTAGGTTTGTGCGAAGAAAGGATAATCTCACGCACTGAATTCGAAATACTGGGAAGCCTGGCTAAGGTTGGAAGTGGAGCAACCAAGCAGTGAGGTAGAGAGACTGAAGAGACTGATGCAGCCCGCCCGACTGATGGATCAGGAGGTCCGGAACTGGGTCCAGATTCCAAGGCCACTCTAGAAGGTGACGATGCAGGAATGGGAACCAGATTTGTCAAGGCCAGTAGGGGGTAATGAGGATCATCCTGCAACCCAGCACGGTTGCTTTCTGAATTAGTTTGGGAATTAGTGGAAAGGGTGGGAATGCATACAGAAGTCCTTGGGGCCAATCGTGAACTAGAGCGTGTCTGGGGGAGTGTCCAGGAAGAGGAAAGAGAGTGAAGAAACTGTCGCACTTGCTGTTGAGAGGAGTTGCGAAAAGGTCGCAGCAAGGCTGACCCCATTTGCGGAAGATTCTGTCCGCTACTGTCTGGTTGAGAGACCACTTGTGAGGCATGAGAATAGCTCTGCTTAGCCTGTCCGCTAGGACGTTGAACTTCCCAGGGATGTGCATTGCTGTCAGAAACCGTTGAGAGGAGATCACCCACTGCCATAGTCTGAGTGCTTCTCGACATAAGGAATATGACTTGGTTCTGCCCTGCTTGTTGATGTACCACACTACAGACAGTCTGTCTGAATTGCAATGGTCCCAGTGGGTAGAGAGTTCTGAAGAGCTTGCAACGCTAAAAGCACCGCCCTCATCTCCAAGACGTTTATGTGCAAGTGGTACTCGTGGGGTTGCCAGGTGCCCTGGACAGTCCTGCCCTGAAAATGCCCCCCCGCCCACCCGATCAAGGAGGCATCTGTGGTCACCGTGGCAACTGGAGGAGGAAGGACAAATGGTCTGCCCTGGGGTACTGATGGAGAGACCATCCACCAAGCCAAGTGGTCTTTGCATGACTGTGTGATTATTATCTTGTAAGATAAAGGAAATTGTTGAAAGGACCATTGGGTGAAAAGCATCCACTGGAGAATCCTCATGTGAAAACAAGCCAGGGGAACTAATATAATTGCTGCTGCCATGAGACCTCAGGTTTTTAGGACGAATCTGGCCTGAATCTTTCTGCATCCTAATAATACCTGTACATGTCGGCGAATATCTGCCGCTCTGTCTACTGGAAGTCTTGTGGACAGATCTTTCGTATTTAATCTTGCGCCTATAAAGGTTAAAGACTGACAAGGCGACAATGCAGACTTTTCAAAATTTATTGAGATACCTAGGTTGGAGCATGTTTGGATGGTATAATCCCTGGCTCTCGGCAATTGATGTCTGGTGGTGGCAGTAAGGAGCCAGTCGTCTAGATATGGAAACACCTGGAATCCTTGCCGTCTCAGGTGAGCGGTAACCACTGCCATGCATTTGGTGAACACCCTGGGGGCTGTGGTGAGACCAAAGGGCAGGGCTGTGAACTGGTAATGACTGGCTCCCAGCCGGAAGCGGAGAAACCTTCTGGAACACCTGTCCATTTTGATGTGGTAGTACGCATCCTGAAGATCTATGGAGCATATCCAATTGTCCTGACCCAAAAGGGTAGAATGGACTGAAGCGTGACCATCCGGAACTTCGTTCTTTGAACAGACTTGTTCAGTCTGCTGAGATTCAAAATGGATCTCCAGTCCCCTGTCTTTTTTGGTACCAAAAAGAGCTTTGAGTAAATTCCGGATCCTTGCTGGTCTGCTGGGACTTGTTGGATGGCCCATTTTCTTAGCAGTCTTGAAATTTCTTGTACTGCCTGTTCCCTTAGACTGGGTGGAACATCTGGGATGGGGTTGTTTGATTTTAAGGGAGTGTGGACAAATGGGATTTTGTAACCTCCGGATATGATAGACTATACACGCAACTGTCTCGAGTGATGAGACGCCAGGCTTCTGGGTACAGAGACAACCTTCCCCCGACTGCCTCCGAAGGTGGACAGCCGGGCAGCCCCTCAGGGGTGCTGGAAGGGCTTGTCAGAGGAGGATTCTCTGCTGCCCTGATTCTGCAGAACCCCTCTGCCCCGCGGGCGGCTTCCATTGTTGTTCCCTCCTCTGCCTCTGGAGTGAAACTCGCCACGTGCGTCAGGCACGGCTCCCTGGGGTTTCCGGAACCAAATCTTCCCACTCTTCTGACCCTTAGGGTATGGTCTAGAGGGAGTGGATAAACGGACTGCCACGGCAGAGAGAGTCTTGCCTTCCCGCTCACACCTGGTAAGTGTATCTTTCACCTAAGGTCCAAACAGAGCAGAACCATCAAAAGGGGTGTTGGTGAAAGACGCCTTGAAGGGATCAGCAAAGTTACATAACCGCATCCAGGCATGTCTACTCAAAGCCACGCCTGTGCCTGCGGCTCTACTCACCCCATCAGCCGCATACGAAATGAGCCCCATAGAGGAGTTAACGATAGAATTAAGAGTCGTCGACTGGGAGTTTATCTAGTCTTGAGCCCCGTAACTGATGGATCTTGCAGGGTATCTCCTAGCTCCTTGAGGAGATCCCTCTAAAGGTGGGTGAAGTGGCAAAAAATTCAGCGACCGCATGGAGAAGGTCGCTGAGGAAAACATCCGCTTCCCGTATCTATCCATCATCCTAAACTCTATTAGGGGGATGGACAGGTACAGAAGTATCAGCCAACTCCTTTTTCGTGGCCACTGTTACCACCATGGCATCAACGGGGACACCCTTTGTCAGAAATTGTTTATCTTGAGGGGCCGTAATAAACTTAGTGGGCCTGCGGGAGGTTGGTTCCAGTGTGTCCGGAGCTGACCACGCCTTCCGAGCCACCACTTCCATTAATGGATCGAAAGGCGGAGACACCCAGGAGGTGGAGGGGTGAGAACCAAATGCATCTAAGTATACCGACTCGTCCTCAGAAGAGTTAAGGGCAGACCAGTTCCCCCTCTACCTAAGGATCTCAAGGATGTCTGAGAAAGAGACATCTTCAGAGGGGGATCTTCGGGACCCTTCCGAAGCCTCCAAGTCAGTATCTGATGTGACAGACTCTGGGGAGTCAACATGTTTCCTCTTACATTTCTTCTTTCGAGGGGGCTCCTCTGAAATCTCAGGGGAGGCCTCGGAAGAGGAACATACACCCAGTGGGGTGACCTGGAGCATTTGATCCCCTCGCTTGGGGTCCGGAGGAGGGGCAGAGACCGAAGCAGGCACCCTGGGGGGAGGAGCTGAAGGGGCTAATCAAGGTGCAGACTCAGAAGTCAGCACACTCATGACCTCGAAGGCGCCCCTGTCCGGCAAAGAAGAAAGCCCCCGCTCCAAGGAGACAGGAATCCTCTCCGGCACCGAAAGGGACGGCTCAGAGGCCGAAGTAGGAGCCGAGCTTACCTGCGTCGAGGCGCCGAGAGGGAGAACGGGGTCGGACAAGGGTCCGATGCCACTCGCCCCCTCGGAGTCGGCGAGGGAGACTCGGCGCCCAGATCCCTCCAAGGACGGAACCATTGAAGAAATCGGAACAGAAGGAAGGAGCCGAAAGTGGAAGCATTGGCGCCGACTTTTCCAGGACCTGAGCCCCAACAAGCACTGGCTCCGAACTGACAGGAGAAGTCAGAGGAGGAACTACTTCAGAAAAAGGAGCAGCCACAGCCAGATGAGGAGGGCTAGTTAACATTTTAGCCAGGGCCTGGGATTTGAGGAGTCTACTAACCACTCTCTCCAAGTCATGATCGGACAGCCCAGAGGACAGAGAAGAGTGGGACCTATGGCTCCGTTCAGACTGTAGCAAAGGTGATCCCGGAGCCGAGCGAATCAACTCCAGAGATGGCGACCTGGATCGCTTACGGCTCCCTGACGGCTCCGACACCAAGGTCGGAGCAGAGAGAGATTTTGATACTTCGTTTCAGGCCGGAACCGAAATTGAAGCAGACGCTCCACTCGGCGATGGCTCCGTACTGGGAGCCGACGGCTTGGTAGGCTTAGGGGTTTTCGCTGGCTGAGACTTTGCCGGAGACCCCTTGGGTTTTAGCAACCCCTTGAGAATTAACTTGTTCCTACGCTCCTGCAGGAGACTCTGACTAAAGGCATGACATACCGAGCAAGAGTCCTGCAGGTGTAGGGCACCCAAATAATAAACACAAGTGTGACAGTCTGTCAGACACATTTTCTGACAGCAAGAGTCACACTTCTTGAACCCTGATACCTTGGTATCCTTTGACATGTTATAGAAAAAAGGAATACCGATGGATGAAAATTAGACTAGTGCAAAAAAACACACACACTAGTCCCATACCTTCACACAAAAAATTCAAGGTAACTATACTGAAAACAATATAAAAGGGAAGGGGATAGCCTCTAACTTAAACGGCCTAGTAGGGAGATAGGGCGTGGGGGGGACTCTCTAAGTAAAAACAAGTTTCTTAAGGGTCAGAAAACACAGGGAAACTAACACTAGTCTACAGTACTACGCTAATTTAACAAAAAATTTGAAAAATATACTCAAAGTTTAACTACTAAAATTACAAAAGATTAATATGACCTGAGCCAGTGAAGTGCAACCTCGTAGCTGAAGTGGCAAATGAGATCTGGGGGTCTAGCACCACACACTGTGGGATATAGGGAGGCCTCGAGCCAGTAAGTAGCTCTCGAGCTTTAGAAAATGACCGAGTCTGAGCAACAGGTCCGTCCAGATAAAGGGATATCTGGATTCCTTCTGTCATGCAAAAGGCAGTAACTGGAGCCAGACATTTGGTGAATACCTTGGGTGCAGTAGAGTGCCCACAGGGCAAGGCAGAGAACTGAAAGTGAGGAAGGCCCATGGAGAACTTCGGGTATTTCCTGAATGTGGGCTTGATGGGGATTGTGAAGGTAGGCATCTAAGGTGGGCATGAATCCTTGGGGAAGCAGTAGTGGGAAAAAGAGTTGGTAAGGTCAACATCCTGAGAGTAGGAACGTGAAGGAAGAGGTTGAGAAGCGAGAGACCCAGGATTGGTCTCAGAGGAGTGTCTTTTCTTGGGACTAGGAAAATCCTGGAATAGAAACCTCTCCCATTTGCAGCCAGTGGTACTGTTTCGATGGTGCCTTGATCCAGCAGGGGTTGTTCTACTGGCTGCAATATGTGTGTAGCTGTTGTTTTGGAGGTTGCTGTATACTCCTTCGCTTTGGGGGCATAAGCCAGGTCATAAAGTACCCGTTTTGAATGACTGAAAGGATACACTTGTCGGAAGTGATGGATGTCCACACAGGAAGATATTGAGAGACAAACCAACAGAGGGAGAGAAGGAGGGTGTGGGGGTTTCAAAGATGGCAGGTAGTCAAATACTACCTGCCCTGTTTTAAAAGGATGGACTCTGGCTAGAGGTAGGGGAAGCACTAGGGGTTGCTTCCTGGCTGCTTTTCAAGAGCTAGTGGGAAGCAGCAGGGCAAGAGTGTTTTCTAATAAACTGATTTTTAGCAGGGTAGTTCCTTTGGAATTTCGGGATGGGGACACTAGCATGTGTTTTAAATCTTGCATCTCTTTGCTCCTTTGCTGTAGTGACTTAAATCAGCCACTTATGTACCAAACAAAGCTGTGTTGTCCAGAGGGGCATTAATCAGCTTTGCCCTATAGTCATCTGGAATAGGCTGGAGATGTAATCAAGGGCATCTTCTCAAGGCAGATGCTGCTGACCAAGCTGAAGCTGCAGCAGCATCATAACTGCACTTTAGAGTGCGCCTGGTAACCTGGGAGGTAAGAGCCAGAAGGGAAGACAGTGAAGCTTTGGCAGCAAAATCAGCTGCATCAGCCAACTCCTTGGAGGCTTTTTCCAGGAGAGATAAGGCATATTTAGCCGTGTGTGTCTAGTAGTTAGTAACCTTGAAATCTAGAGTAGCAGAAGTGTAAATTTTCTTACCCAGACACTCCATGGTTTTGCTGTCTTTGCAAGCAGGGAGAATGGTGGTGGCTGGTAATAATTTAGATGCCTTCTCTATAGAGATGGAAATTGTGGCAGGGTCTGCTGGAAGACACTTTACAAGATGCTTACCAGTTTCAGGTATTTCATAAAATCTATCAGGTCTGCGTGGAGCAGGGGGTTGTGAATCAGGATTCAAGGATGCTGAGAAGGCATCCAGGAAGGCAGGCAGAAGTGATGGGACAGCAGTAGGGTTTGGGGAATCTATCTGAATGAGGTCATAATACCTTTACCGCAGTCATTCCAGAGGATTCCCACTTAAAAAATGTTCTTTCATCTTGGTAATGGTTTCCCCAAAGGTTAAATCCTCAGCAGGGGAGTCAGGGTTAACAGATTCTTCCTCTGGGGAGACATACCCCAAAAGAGAAGGAAGCAGAGAGGTATAGGAGAGTGATTTTTCAGATGAAGAATCACAAAAATCCTCTTCTTCCCTCATAACCAGGTCTGACGTTTGAAGCCTTGGGCTCAGTGTGGGAGGAAGCATTGTAGAATTCCCTGTAGTGGAAGGCTGTAAGACAATGAAAGCATTAAACAAACTTTGACTGAAGGCCTGCAAGTCAGGCATGCTTTCAGGAGAAGGTGAGAGGTGCTTCCTTTTTTTCCTTCTGGAGAGGCCTGGCAGGCATCTGAAGGGAGGAAGGCCTTGAGTCAGGTGACTAAAGAACCGGAGGGATCCAAAGGACCTACCAGAATCGCTCGTTCCCCCCTGCCATCGGGAACCAACATCATTAAAGCCTGTATGGATGTGCCCTCCACACAGGATTTGCGGCTTCCATGGAGGCGGTGGAGCCCAGATCCTCCACCAGGCTGACGTCGGGCACTAGAGGTGCAGCAGTAGTGTTAGGCCTGATAGTCTTGTCTTTCTTTTTAGGCGGTTTGGCAGATACGTCAGCGGAACCCTCCATACCCAAGGCTATTTGCTTTAGTCACCGATTTTCAAGATACAGGTCGAGTGCATGCAGATAGCTGCGCAAAGTTTTTTAGTCACAAATGCCTGACAAATGGAGCAAGCCTTGTCGTCGTGCGACCAACCTAAACAAGAGAGAGACGTTGATCGTGGGCACCCTTGTAGGGTATCTGACAGCCGCACTTACACTTGCCCTTTCTGAATGACATGAACAGGCATTAAATAAAATAACTGAAAGGTTCCTCAATGGAGCACTTACCTGATTTCTCGAAATTAGACAGTGAGGATGGTAGGAACACCTGACGTTCGACTGTTGGCCGAGAAGTTCTGCAGGAAGGTGCATGCAGACGTCACTTTTATGGCCCACGTTCCACTAGCCACATCAGACGTCCCCATACACCATACAGTGACCGAAAACTTTTGTATACTGGCCGGAAGTTCATGTAGCAAGGGTAGTAAACCCATATGTGTGGAATACTGCAACATGGGAATAGGAGGACATCCTGAAATTCACACACTCCTGGATGAATTAAGAGCCAAAAGAAAAACAGTCTCCCAAGAACAATGTTGCAAGGAAGTAGGCTCAAAAGGAGCCTGGGTCAAAATTTCAAGTAGAGGACCCAAAGAAGGTGGAAAAGGCTTCCTGGGAGCCCTGATATGAAGAGCACCTTCAGGAAATTGTTTGACCAAAGGAGGATTCAAGGCCGTACAAGAACAAACTGTTGATAGGTGAGCTTTGACTGAAGAATATGTCAACCCAGTATGGAGCTGATCACAGAAATGACACAGAACCAGAGGAACATCCACAGATAGGGGATTCCTGAAGGTAAGAGAAGCAGCAGACTGAGAATCTTTTACATTTGGATAAGTATGATTTTCTGGTAGTGGGTTTCCTGGTCTCCTGCAGAACTCAGCGTGTGGCCTGAGAAAAGAGCTTCCTGAAAAGGGATCAAATCCCTATCATATACAATGTCATTTGAACAGCGGTGGGGTGAGGATGGAAAAGACATTTCTTGTGTGAAAAGATCCACCTGGAGGTAAGCTTGAGGTGGCAGTCCCTGGCCAAGTGAGAAAGAAGGGGAATTAGAAGTTATGTACTTACCATAACGTTCCATGTTAGTTGTCTTCTCTCGCCTTCTTTCTTGCTGGATGGGTTCGGAGCCGATCCTCGGCTCCGACTCGGCACTTACTAAGCTCGAGAGTCACTTTTACCAGCTCGAGGCAGCCCCATATCCCATGATGCAAGGCGGTATATACCCAGATCTCGTTTGGTACTTATAGGGAAAAACACCTAGCACAAAAAACTTTCCACTAAGGAAAGAAGAGCAATTAGCCTAAACAAAAAAGGGCTATAATGGGAGCCCAGATAACTAACTGGTGCCCAAAGAAGCAATCTTCCTGAGAAGGGAGATCAAAGTCTGTCCAGGCAAGGGGGCAGGAGGGGGGGGGGTCGCAAGAAAGAAGGCGAGAGAAGACAACTAACATGGAACGTTATGGTAGGTACATAACTTCTAAATGTTAAGTTGTCAATCTCGCCTTCATTCTTGCTGGATGGGACCGCGTCCCTAGCACCTCTATCCTGGGTGGCTCAATGGAACAGACTCCTGAGAACCGTAGAACCAAAACTGGCTCTCTATCCCTGGAGGCCAAATCCAATTTGTAATGAGAAACAAAGGTATGAGGAGTGGCCCAAGTGGCTGCTGCACAAATAGTATCCAAGGGAAGTCAAGCCTGAAAAGCTGTGGAAGTGGCTAAGCTTCTGGTGGAATGTGCCTTTGGTTTTGAGCACAGCTGTTTGCCCCTAAGTTGATAGATTTCGGAAATGGTGGAAGAAAGCCATCTAGACAAGGTTACTTTGGAAACAGGAAGGCCTTTCTTATTCTCAGCATAAGAAAGAAAGAGTTGATCGGACTTTCTGAATTGTTTTGTCCTGTCCAAATAATATCCGAGTTGGCGGTGAACATCAAGATAATGTAATTTTTGTTCCGATCTGTTGGAGTAATTGGGGAAAAATACAGGGAGATCAATAGATTGGTTTAAATTTGTTTTTGAAGCAACCTTGGGCAAAAAGGAAGGATTAGTTCTCAATGATACTCTGTCCTTGTGGAAGACCAAATATGGGGGACGAACAGAGAGGGAATGCAGTTCTGACACTCTCCTAGCCGAGGTAATAGTGACAAGGAAGAGTGTCTTCCATGAAAGAAACTTTAGAGAACATGATGCAGCTGGCTCGAAGGGAGGAAGAATTAAGGATGTCAGCACTAGATTTAGGTCCCATTGAGGAGGAGGACTCCTGACAGGAGGATTAAGGAGAAAAACTCCTCTTAGAAAAGCTTTACAAAGCCTGTGGGACATAATGTTGTGATCTGCAAACCCCACATGAAAGTTCGAGATCGCAGCTAACTGAACTTTGACAGTGGAAGCTGAAGAACCAGAGTGAAAGATTTCCGCTAAAAAATCCAAAACTGCATGAACAGGGGCAGTAAAGGATCTATATTCCTTGATTTTGCCCAGAGGGAGAAACGTTTCCACTTGCTAGTGTAAATCCTTCTAGTAGAGGATTTAAGGGAAGCCACTATGATATCCCTAACAGGGTTAGAGATCATAGGAAGCCTGGCTAAGGAAGGAAGTGGAGCAACCAAGCTGTGAGGTTGAGAGAAGGAATGGGCCGATGCAGCTGACCCGATTGGTGGATCAGAAGATCTGGCACTGGGTCCAGATGCCACGGCTGCGCCAAGAGGTGACGATGGAGGAACGGAAACCAAATTTGTCGAGGCCAATACGGGGCAATGAGAATCATTTTGGCTCTCAAAACGGTAGCTTTCTGGAGTACCTGTGGTATCAAAGGAATGGGAGGAAAGGCATAAAGAAGTCCCTGGGGCCAATCTTGGGTAAGAGCGCCTCTGGGGGGATGGCCTGGAAGTGGGAAGAGAGAAGAAGAAGTCTGGGCATTTGCCGTTTAGGGGAGTAGCAAAAAGATCGCAACATGGGTGGCCCCATTCTTGAAAAATCTCCTCCACTATAGATTGTTTGAGAGACCACTCGTGAGGCATGAGAATAGCTCTGCTCAATCTGTCCGCTAAAATGTTGGTTTTCCCAGGGATATGCGTTGCTACCAGAAACCGATGAGAGGAGATCGCCCATTGCCAAAGTCTGAGAGCTTCTCGACACAAGGGGTAGGACTTGGTTCCGCCCTGCTTGTTGATATACCACACTACGGACATATTGCCCGTGTGAACTGCAATTGTTCCCAAGGGAAGAAAGTCGTTGAGGGCTTGCAACGTTAAAAGCACTGCTCTCATCTCTAGGACATTTATGTGCAGGTGGTATTCGAACGGTTGCCACGTCCCATGAACCATCCTGTCCTGATAATGACCCCCCCCCCCACCCGATCAGGGAGGCGTCCGTAGTGACTGTGGCTACCGGGGCCAGGGAAACAAAGGGTCTGCCCTGATGAACCTGGGGAGAAGAAATCCACCAGGATAGATGGTTTTTGCAAGTTTGTGTCACCAGAATTTGATGACGCATGGGGAGTTGTTGGTAGGACCACTGGGTGAACAACATCCATTGAAGGAGACGCATGTAAAAGCGGGCCAAAGGGAGAAGAGTTATGGCAGCTGCCATGAGGCCCAATACTTTTAGGACCAGTCTGGCTTGCACCTTTTTGCTGGCCAGGATGATCCGCACATGGTTTTGGATATCTAGGATTCTGTTGCTTGTGAGGTTTGCTGACATCCGGACAGTGTCTAAATTTGCGCCTATAAAAGTAATAGATTGGCAGGGCAATAAGGAGGATTTTTCGTAGTTGATGGAAATTCCTAAATGAGTGCAGAGATTTAGGGTGTAATCTCTGGCTTGGAGAAGTTGATGCCTGGTGGTGGCTGAGAGGAGCCAGTCGTCGAGATACGGAAACAGCTGGAATCCTTGACGTCTCAGGTGAGCCGTGACCACTGCCATACATTTGGTGAACACTCTGGAGGCTGTAGTGAGACCAAAGGGCAAGGCTCTGAATTGGTAATGACTGGACCCCAGCCGAAAGCGGAGGAACCTTCTGGAGCGTCTGTGGATTTTTATGTGATAGTACGCATCCTGGAGGTCTATTGAGCACATCCAGTTGTCTTTGCCCAGAAAGGGCAAAATCGATTGAAGTGTGACCATCCGAAATCTTGTCTTTTTCACAGACTTGTTGAGCCTGCTGAGGTCCAATATTGGTCTCCAATCTCCCGTCTTTTTGGGAACCAAAAAGAACCTTGAGTAGATTCCGGGCTCTGACTGGTCTGTTGTAACTGGCTGAATGGCCCTTTTGTATAGCAGTTTTGATACTTCTAATTTTGCGATTTCCCTTAGAGCGGGTGGAACATCTGGAAGGGAATTTTTGTGAGTGAAGGGAGTTTTCTCGAAAGGAATCTTGTAACCCTCGGATATGATCGACTGTACCCATTTGTCTTGTGAGAGGGAACGCCAGGCTTCTGGGTACAGCGATAATCTTCCCCCGACTGCCTCCAAGGATGGACAGTCGGGCAACACCTCAGGGATGCTGGAAGGGCTAGTCAGAGAGAGGCTCTCTGCTTCCCTGGTTTTGTGGACCCCCTCTGCCCCTAGGGCGGCGTCTGTTATTATTACTCCCTCTGCCTCTAGGGGTAAACTGACCACGTGTACCTGGCGTGACTCCCTGAGATTTACGGAACCACATCTTTCCGCCCTTCTGTCCTTTAGGGCAAGGCCTAGAAGGGGTGGAAAAACGGACCCCTACGGCAGAGAGAGTCTCACACCTGGTCAACGTATCCTTCACCTGAGGACCAAACAATGTTGATCCATAGAAGGGAGAGTTTGTGAAGGACGCCTTAAAGGGATCTGCAAAATTACAGAGCCGCATCCAGGACTGACGCCTAAGAGCCACTCCTGTCCCTGCAGCTCTACTCGCTCCATCTGCTGCATACGAAATCAGCTGCATGGAGGAGTTGGCTATGGAGTTAAGGATTCCTAGCTGAGAAGCAATCTTGTCATGAGCCCCTGGAGCTGTAGGATCCTGTACTACTTCACCTAATTCTTTAAGGATGTCCCTTTGAAGTCTGGTGAAGTGACATAAGTAATTCAGCGAACGCATAGCAAAGGTCGCTGAGGAAAACATCCGCTTACCATACCTGTCCATGGTCCTAGAATCTTTGTTAGGAGGATGGACTGGTACGGAAGGATCTGCAAGTTCCTTCTTAGTGGCGGCCGCCACCACCATGGCATCAACAGGGACACCTTTTGTAAGGAATTGCTTTTCGGAAGGGGCTGTAATAAATTTAGAAGGCCTCCTGGGAACTGGTTCTATGGAATCAGGAGATGCCCACGCCTTCCGAGCTATTAACTCCATGAGGGGGTCAAAAGGCGGAGACACCCTGGAGGTGGAGGGTCGAGATCCGAACGCCTCTAGGTATACCGACTCATCCTCGGAGGGATTTATGGAGGGCCAGTTTCCCCTCTGTTTTAGGAGTTCTAGGATGTCTGTAAAAGAGACATCCTCAGAGGGGGATCTTGGGGACCCCTCCGACTCATCTAAGTCGGTATCTGAAGTTGTAGACTCAGGGGAGTATAGGTGCTTCCTCTTACAGGTCCTCTTACGCGGAGGATCTCCTGAAGGATCAGGAGAATCCTCGGAAGAGGGGGTTCTTCCCAGTGGGGAAACCTGAGGCGGTGGATCTCTCGGTCCGGGAGCAAGAGAGCGGGAAGAGACATATACAGGCACCATAGAGGTAGGAGCTAAGGGGATAGACTGCTGACTGAGCCCAGGGGCCAGCACACTCCTCATCACCTCGAAGGCTCCCCTCCCAGGGAGATCCGAGAGAGCCCGCTCCGAAGAAACAGGGGCTCCCGGGTCCACCGAGAGGGAAGGCTCCGAGGCAGATGTCGGGGCCGAGCTCACCAAGGCCGAAGCCCCGAGGGGAAGAGCGGGGTCGGACAAGGGTCCGATGCCACTCACCCCCTTGGAGCAGACCAGGGAAGCCCGACCACCGGATCCCTCCAACGAAGGTCTCGAGGAGGAGATAAGAGTAGAAGCTGAAGGAGCAGAAAGGGGTGGTATCTGCCCTGCAGCCATAGCAGTGACTAATCCCATAGACTCCGGCTCCGAGCTCTGGAGGAGAGTCGAAGGAGGAACTTGAAGAGGGTGTGGACTAGTAGTCGTCTGCTGAGACGGACTATGAAGCATTTGGGCTAGTGCCTGTGATTTTAACAATCTGCTTACCACTCTCTCCAAATCGTGGTCTGACAGCCTGGAAGACCTAGATGATCGGCTCCGCTCTGAAAGAAGAGGAGAGGTCAGAGCCGACAGTATCAGTTCCAAAGAGGGAGACCTGGACCTCTTCCTTGAAGGAACCATCGGAGCCGACGAACCCTCGGCTCCAGCTGGAGCCGACAAAAGCTATGGAGAGGATCATAATGGAGCTCATAAACAAAGATATAGGGGACTTGCAGACATTGGACCCGACCCAGTTTGGCTTTGTCAAGGGAAGATCATGCCTTTTGAACTTGGTCGACTTCTTCGAAATAGTCACCAAGGCCATTGATGAGGGAAAGGCAGTCCATACAGCCTACCTTGACCTTGCAAAGGCTTTCGACACAATACCCCACTCGGGTATTGTAGAAAAACTTACCAGCTTAAATGTAAACCCATATGTCACAAGATGGGTTGCAAACTGGCTTAAGGACAGAACCCACAGGGTTAGAGTTGCTGGCGCTGTGTCAGACTCCAAGCCGGTCACAAGTGGTGTCCCACAGGGCTCGGTCCTTGGCCCCTATTGTTTGGCATCTACTTCTCAGAAGTACAGGCCAACATGGGAGGACTTTGGCTGACAAAGTTTGCAGATGACTGCAAACTGGGCCATAGTGGAAAGTGCATCGGACACGGATATCCTTCAGAAGGGACTCACTGAAACAGATAGCTGGTGCCAGAGCCATGGCCTGAAGTTAAACGCCAAAAATGTATAGTCATACCCTTGGGAAAACAAGGTAACCCCAAGCTACCATATAGGTGGCAATCCACTAAGCACAGAAGAGGTTATCAGGGACCTGGGGACCCAGGTTGACAGTGGCCTTTCTTTTGACACTCACATTGCTAAAGTGGTTAGAAAGACCTTCTACATTGCCCACCTGATCATGAAGGGATTCACATCCAGATCTAGTGAGGTCATTGTTCCCTGTACTCTTCACTTATCAGACCAATGATCGAGTACAATGCCCCATTCGGGATGTATCTCACCCGACATCTGCAGCAATTGGAGAGACCCCAAAAGTTCCTCACCAAAAGGATAAAGGGACTCCAAAATCTGTCATATGCTGCCAGATTGAAGAAACTCCAGCTCTATTCAGTCGCATACCGTCTGCTCAGAGGTGACATGTGCCTGACATACAAGGCCATGTCCAACCCGAATTAATGGACATGCTCCACCTCAAAAATCCAAATCCACCAAAACCACTAGAGCAAGCGACTTAAACCTTAGCACGGATATAAATAGGACGTGCTGGAGGGATAGATTTATCACTCAGAGACTCCCTATGCTGTGGAATAAAATCCCGGTCCATGTGAGGCAGAGCACCTCGCTGACTCTGTTCAAGAGAAATCTAGACCTGTGGATGGGAGATCGTAGGTTTACCCCGGGAATCATCTCTGGGTCACTGCTGGACAGAGGCACAACAAACTAATGGGCACAGTATTTTTTCATATAAGGGGTGGCGTAAGCCACAATAATTTGGGCTAGGCTTATAAATGCCTTAGGGCAGATAGCCTAGTATAAACCTATGAACCTATGAACCTATGAACTTTTCGGCTCCGAGTGTAGTCAAGGATGTATCGGCTCCAGCCGGAGCCGATACAGGCAAGGAAATAATGGTATTGGAGCCGGTCGGCGCCGATACCGAAGCCTTAGCCACATGGTGGTCGGAGCCGGTCGGAGTAGACACCAATGTGACAGTCAAAGTGTCGGCACTGATAGCCATCGGTGCCGAAGATTTAGCCAAAATAGGATCGGCTCCAGCCGGAGCCGATCTCGACTCCAAAGGAGTCTGAGCCAAGGCCGAAGGCTTAGAAACAGAAGCCTGGGCCTTGGTGGTCTTAGAGGGTTTGCCCGGAGCCGATTTGGCCGGGGAGCCCTCCGGTTTAAGCAGTCCTCTCAATATTAATTTGTTTCTCCTTTCCTGCAGGACTCAATGGCTGAAAGAGTGACAGATAGCACAGGAGTCCTGCAGGTGGAGAGGTCCCAGGCAGTAGATACAAGAAGTGTGACCGTCTGTCAGAGACATCTTCTGACAGCACGAGTCACACTTCTTGAAGCCTGAGACCCTCTGTTCCTTTGACATAGTGAGTACACACACACCTAGACTCACACAGTCCCAGTCAGAAAATTAAATTTTTAATTTTAAATTTTTAATATAAAGGGTAATATATATAAACCCACACACACACCCTGACAGGAAGGGATGGGTAGGGAAAGAAGGCCTGACTAAATAAAAACAAGTAGGAAAAACGGGTAAAATGGCTTAGCGACCCTACAACTACGTACAAATGACAATTATACTAAAATAATTGAGAAAAACTAGGATTGGGGAGTCTAACAACAGTAAAAAGATTTACTTACCATGAGCTGGCAAAAGGAGTACCTCATCAGCGAAGCGGCAAACGAGATCTGGATATATACCGCCTTGCATCATGGGATATGGGGCTGCCTCGAGCTGGTAAAAGTGACTCTCGAGCTTAGCAAGTGCCGAGTCGGAGCAGAGGATCGGCTCCGAACCCATCCAGCAAGAATGAAGGCGAGATTGACAACTTAACATCCAATGTTATCTGGGACAGAAGGGAGTCACCAGCAAGATTCTGGAAGAATCCTGCCTGACCCTGTGCAGAACTCATGGCAACAGAAGGGGGAAAAACATGCAGAAACATTCCCTTTCAAGGAAAAGACAGATCCATCCACTTCCAAGTCAGAGGATTTGGCACTCAAACAGAATACAGGAAGCTGTTTCAGAGGGAAGGCAAAAAAGATCTACCTGAGGAATACCACACTGACAGACTACATCCAAAACACATCTCTGACAAACATCCATTTGTGAGCCTGTGTTCTTGATCTGCTCAAAGTCCAGCCAAAAGATAGTGGTATGAGGAATATAAGCCATCAGAAGAGTCGCTTGATACCGAACAGCTACATATCACAACAGACGTGCTAGTCTGCAAAGAAGATAAGAGCTTATACCCCTGCTTGTTGACACCACATCACAGTGGTATCGTCAGGGAAGACGGAGGGGCCAGGGATGCAAAAGGGAATGAAAAGCTTGCAGAGCCAGAAGCAGAGCTCTCATCTCTTATGCTAATATGGTCTGACCTCTGATGGGTAAGGCCAGAGACCCTGCAACCTCAGAGGGCCAGAAGCTTCCCACCCCAAATTTGAGGCATCCATGAAAGAGTTATGTACTTACCATAACTTGGAATCTGTGCTATCCAGTGTCATTAGTCATCATGGATGGGTCTTGGATCTGACCTCGGATCTAAGCCAGCAACTGTGGACAGATCCAGAGCTCAAGCTCATCCCCATCCCATAATTCCCTGCTGACCTGTAACCCTCAGATCAAGTTTGCTAGATAAGGAAAAAGGACAGCACTGTCTGTCCCAGAGACATACTATCCCCAAAGGAAACATCCCACCAAAACCCCCAGAAGAAAATGGTAAGAAGGGCAGGAGCATGATGAATGATGATGCTGGATAGTACAGACTGCAATGTATGTTAAGTACATAGCTCTTTATCTGATGCTATCTGTGTCATTATTCATCAAGGATGGGTCAGAGTCCTCAGCTACTGTGGAGCTGGAGCACAGAGGAACCAAAGGAAGCTCTGTTCCTAGACACCAGATCCAACTTATAGTGAGAGGCAAAGGTGTGAGGGCTTGACGAAGTAGTGGCAGCACAAATCTCATCCAGAGAAATCTTGGCTAGAAAGGCCAAAGACATAGCTATTGACCTAGTAAAATGGGCATTGACTTGTCTGGGAAGCTCCAAATGCCTATCATAAATGTAAGAAATACAACTAGCAATCCATCTGATAATATTCACTTCAGAGACAGGCAGGCCTGATCTAGCCTGAGAAAAGGCCACAAAAAGCTGATCAGACTTTAAAAATTCCAGAGTCCTCTAAGATAAAATCATAGTTGCCTGTGAACACCTAAGCAATGTAGAGTACATTCCCCATATTAGAATAACTGAGAAAGAAAACTGGTATTTGAATAGACTATGGTTAGTTTCCAAAGCTACTTTAGAACGAACAAGGGTTTTGTTCTCAAGGAAACCCTACCCTTGTGGAAGATCAAAAAAGGGAGTTTAATTCTGAGTGCCTGTAACTCAGACTATTTTGGCAGAGGTAATAGCCACCACAAAAGCAGTCTTCCAAGAGAGAAATTTAAGATCACATGATGCAGCAGGTTCAAAGGGCTTGTGGGTCAAAGACTGCAACACTAGCCTTAAATCCCATGGTGGAGAAGGATCTCTGATAGAAGATCCAAGGAGAAAGATCCCCCTTGAGGAAGGCTTTGCAAAGCCTTTAAGAAAATGTGGGGGCTTCATTCAAATGGAAATTAGAGTTGGCCGCCAACTGGGACTTAATCGTGGAAAAGCTAACACCTTCCTGGTATAGAGAAGTCAAGAACAGTAAAATATCAGAAATTGGGACAGACAAGTTTTCTAAATTGCATTGTCTAGCTCAAATAGCAAACTTTGCTCATTTACTGGAATGCACCTTTTTTGTAGATGGCTGCTGAGACACAGAGATAATATGTCTGACCAGAGAGGGAAGCCTGGACTGAAATGATCACTGGAACTGGAGAAACCAAGCGGTTAGACGAAGAGTCTGAAAGGATGGGAAGCAGAAGCCCCTAGGGATGGGAGATGAGATCCGGAGCAGGATCCAGTATCCATGGAGGATATCTAGAACCACGCCTGATGAGGCCAAAATGGCCAATGAGGATGAGAGGATTCTTCAGGTGAACAGCCTTCTGTAAGACCCTGGGAATCACAGCAGTGGGGAGATGAGCATAGAGTGTCCCAAAGGCCAATAATGACTCAGAACGCCCCTAGGTGACTCACCATTCTGGTGGGGGGGGGGGGGGTCAGGACAACGTAGGTGCTGCATTTGTGGTTGACTGAAGAGACAAAAAGATCACAGCAAGGTTGATTCCAACGGTCGAAAATCTGACATGCTACTGATGAATTCAGGGACCACTCATGAGGACTCAAGATGCACCTAATGAGTCTGTCAGCCAACAAGTTGGAGCTGCCAGGAATGAGAGCTGCAAGAAAAAAAAGCACCTGGAAGACATTGCCCATTTCCACACTCTCATGGCCTTCCTGCACAGGGGATAAGACCATTTCCCCTTGCTTGCTGATATACCAGACAACAGCCATGTTGTCTACCTGTGAACTGCTATAGTCCCAAGGAGGACAGTCTCCTGAAAGGCTTCCAACGTTAAATGTCCTAGAGATAAGAGCAGTCCTTTTATGTGCAATTTGGTCACAATGGGGAACCACGTGCCTTGAACCATCCTTCCCTGAAAATGACCCCCCAATCCCAGCAGGGAGGTGTCCATGGTCACTGTGGCCTTGGGTGGGGGAAGAAAAAAGGCCTGCTGAGAAGTAGATCCTGAGACTGAAGCCACCAAGTAAGGTGCCTTCCGCATAACTGAGTCATTCTGAGGATGTGGACATAGGATGGACCCGAGTGGACCACTGCACAGCTAGGCTACACTACAATACCCGCATGTGATCCCTGGCAAGTGGGACTAATTGGATGGCAGCCGCCACTGAACCCAACACCTGTAGAATTAGAAAAGCTGTGGGGCGCTCCACAGCCACCAAGTGAGATACCTGATCCTGAAGGAGATGAACAATGCGTGGGGATAGTGCTGCAATCTCAGACACCGTGTCCAGTAGAACTCCAATAAACTCCAGGTTCTGGCATGGAGAAAGACTGGATTTGGGCAGACTGACCGTAATACTGAGCTCCTGAAAAAAGCTGAGGGTATAGTTAGTGGCCACTGACAGTTGATGCCTCGTGGGGGCTGTGAGGAGCCAATCTTCCAGGTAAAGGAAGAAATGGAAGCCTCGGAGCCTGAGAGGAGTTGTCACCACTGCCATACACTTGGTAAACACCCAGGGAAGCTGTTGTGACGTCGAAGACAAGGCTCTGAACTGGTAATGATTGGCCCCTACTGGAAAGTGCAGGTATCACCTGGAGCATCTGTCGATCTTGATGCGATAAGTATGAGTCCTTATTACATCCCCCATATTTAAGGCCCCTGGTTTATGGCCCTGCATGCGACATCCCACACAGTGGCAGCAACCAGGCTTAACCTTTTGCATAATAGCCGACGTTTGGATTGCTTGAGGGGGGAGGATCCCACAGTAAGAATACTGCAACATGGGACAGAACATCCAGTGATTACATCCAATCATCCTTACACAAGAGAGGCAGAATGGACTAACAGTGACCATTCAGAATGTGGCCTTTTTAACTGACTGATTCAATTCACTGAGGTCGAGAACTGGATGCATGTACCCAGTTTTTTTGGCACAAAAAGGAGCGAGAGTAGGTTCTGGACACTAACTGTCCTGTTGGGACCTCTTTGATGGCTTTTATCAAAAAAGGTACAAGACCTCGAGGTGGCCCAACTCCCATTGGTGGGGTGGAACTTCCAGGAGAGATTTTAACATGGGATGGGGCTGAACAAAAGGAAATGAAGTAGTCCCTGGAAATAATTTAACACCCACTGATCTGAGGTGATATTTGTCCAGGCTAGTGAGTGCAAGGAGAATCATCCCTTGATTGCCTCCAGGGCAGGACAGCCGGGCAGTGCTTTAGGAGTGCTGGGGGGGACTTTTCTGAGAAGGGTTCTTGGAAGCCCTGATTTTACAGACCCCCTCTACCTCTGGGAGGGCGTCTACCACTGAATCCCGTACCCCCACCTGTGGAAGAGGATTCCAAGGAACATCCCGGGAGAAGGACCGGGTCCTGTGGAACCAAAGCTTCTTACTACCTCTGAGTCTTCAAGAAAGATTGTTGAGGGTATAAAATGTATAGTTTTGTACCTACCATAAATGTATATGTTAGAGTGTTCACACTGCTGCAGTCATCACACTTGGGTTATCCTGCCATCAGGCAGTCCCGCAGTCGGCCAGAGTTCCAAAGTCTTGGTCCGGCGTCGGTTGCTGTCGCTTCTTCCCTGATGGCAGTGCGCCAGAGGTATACAAGAGGCATCCAACGCCATTTTCTTCAGTTTTTCTTGCCCCAGATGTCAGGTGCCCCCAAGTAGGTGGGCAATACATATTGCCAATAAAACATGTAAATGAAAAGTACAGTTTTGTACCTACCATAAATGTAGATGTTCGAGGATCCACATTGCTGCAGTCCTAACTATAGGGTAGTCCGCTGTCCAGTCGGCCCGAATACCAAAGTATATGGCTGACGTCGGTCAAGGCGCATTAGACTGACGTCAGTACGTCAGGGTACTAATGCGCATGACCGACGTCATATCCTCAGTCTTTTCTTGCCCCAGATGTCAGAAGACCCTAAAAAGACAAGGCCAATACCAAAAACTCCAAACATACCTGCACCAAAAATATGTACAATATATACAAAAGTACCAGAATATAACCTCACCTACACAACCACCCCTAAACACAGAGGGGAAGGAGGGAGGGTAAATTGGACTGCAGCAATGTGGATCCTCGAACATCTACATTTATGGTAGGTACAAAACTGTACTATGTTCTTCATTCCACATTGCTGCAGTCCTAACTATTGGGTAGAATCCCAAAGCAGAGGTAAGGGAGGCTGGCAAATCATAAGGAAACAGGAGCTGACAACATGCCTTGCAAAATAGCTGTGGCAAAACCAGCCCTAGACTTAGAGTAGAGAGGAAGGTGATAATGCTTAGAGAAAGTATGCACTGAACTCCAAGTAGCTGCCTCCAAAATATCCTTAGTTGCCACCCCCCTTAGAAATGCTGTTGAAGTGGCAGTAGCCCTAGTGGAATGAGGCCTAATCCCAGCTGGAATCTCCTTGCCATGATGGGAATAACAAAATGCAATGCAAAACCCAATCCACCTAGAAATAGTTTGTTTTGACACAGGCTTGCCCTCTTGAACTCAAAGCAAAAGAAACAAACAACTGCTGAGACTGCCTAAAATCCTTAGTCCTGCTTAAATAATAACGCAATTGCCTGTGTACATCTAAAGTGTGCAAAATCTTTTCCCCTTTATTTTGGGGATCTGCATAAAAAGTAGACAAATGAATAGTTTGGTTTAAAGCCACACTAGAAACCACCTTAGGCATAAAGGAAGGATTAGTACGTAATGATACCCTATCCTTATGAAAAATCAAAAAAAGGCTCAACCGCCATAAGGGCCTGCAACTCAGAAACCCTTCTTGCAGAAGTAATGGCCAACAAAAAAGCAGTCTTCCATGACAAGTATTTCAAGTCAGCAGTAGCCAAGAGGCTCAAAAGGTTGTAGAGTAAGTTTCTCCAACACAAAATTGAGATCCCAAGCAGGAGTAGGAGCTCTACGTGAGGGTCTTATATTCTTTGCCCCTCTAAGAAATTGCTTGAACAAAGGATGCGAAAACAATGGTGGATCACAATCATAGTGAGCTGAAATTGCTGCAGCATGAATCTTAATGGAAGAGAAAGACAAACCTTTGTCCAATAACTCAGTAAGATATTGAAGAGCCACACTCAAATTAGGCTCAGAAATCTCCAAATTGTTTGCTGCACTCCAAAATAAAAATCTCTTCCATTTTTCTGTACACCTTCCTTGTACTAGGTCTTCTGGCTTCCATAATCACATTTAAAACTTGTTGAGGAAGTTGAGACCTGCTGTGTTTCAAAACAGAATATGCCAGGCTGTTAGATGAAGAGAGTGGAGCTTGACATTGAGCAGGTGACCGTCCCTCTGAGACAACAGGTGTGGAATCAAAGGTAAAGGCCATAGAGGCTTCCTTACCAGACTCCTCAGTAATGGGTACCAGTGTTGCCGAGGCCAATCTGGAGCTATTAAAATCATCCTTGGCTTGTCTTGTCTGACCTTTAGGAGCACCTTTGGGAGAAGAGGCAGAGGTGGAAAGGCATACACATGAAGATTTTTCCAACTGAAAGAAAGAGCATCCACTTTCCAAGCTGTGTGATGAAACCTCTTTGTGCAAAACTTTGGCAGCTGGTGGTTTAGTGGAGAAGCGAACAGATCTATGTCTGGAGTTCCCCATGACACTGTCAATTTTTGAAATACATGAAGATCCAGTTTCCACTCGTGGGGATCCATGATTTGTCTGCTTAACACATCTGCTAAGGAGTTCTGTGCTCCTGGCAGAAACCTTGCCTGAAGAGTTAGTTGCAAGCTGAGCGCAGTCTCCCATAAAATCATTGCTTGCCTGCACAACGGGTAAGAATGTGTTCCCCCTTGTTTGTTGATGTACCACATGACAGTTGTGTTGTCTGTTAGAATCAACACCTGCCCTGGAAGAAGTAACTTCTTGAAAGCCATTAATGCAAACTGGACTGCTAACATCTCTTTCATGTTGATATGTAGATGCTGTAGTCTGGCAGGCCACTTGTCTTGTATCCACTTTCCATTTAGATGAGCTCCCCAAGCAATGTCTGAGGCATCTGTCGTTAGAATCTGACTCGCCTCTGGCCGGGTCACAGAGAGTCCCTTGTTTAGGTGACATTCCTGAGCCCACCACAAAAATTCCTTTTGAATGCAAGGTATTATTTGAATGACAGTGTCCAAATCCTGGCAGTGCTGTGTCCATACATTTTGAGATACCATTGCAGCTTCCTCATATGCAGTTTGGCATTGGGAAGCACCAGAATACAAGATGCCATGAACCCTAAGGCTTGAAGGACTGTCCTTGCAGTCAGCCCGGACTGAAGAGATAGGTGATGGAAGTAACTGGAAAGATTCTTTTGTTTGTCCGGGGTTAAAAAGGCCATCTGGGCTGCTGTATTCAGTCTCACACCCAGAAAGCACATGTCTTGAGAGGGTACTAGACTGGACTTTATTTCGTTCACAGAATACCCTAGGCATCTTAGCACTGCTATCACATATTCCAAATGCTGTAAAAGGTCTTCCTTTTCTTGAGCCAGAATCAGGCAGTCGTCCAAGTAAGGATAGATTTGAATTCCTTGTAGCCTGAAGTAAGCTATCACTGGAGCCAGAACCTTTGTGAATACTCTGGGCGCAGTAGATAAGCCAAAGGGCAATGCAGAGAACTGATCATGAGAATTTCCAGCTCGAAAACACAGATACTTCCTGCAACTTAGTCTGATAGGCACATGAAGGTAAGCTTCCTTGAGATCTAAAGTTACCATCCAGTGATCTTTGCCCAGCAGAGGTAAAAGCTGTTGTAACGTCAACATTTTGAACTTGGGAATGTCCAGATAAGTGTTGAGGATAGATAAATCCAAAATTTGTCTCCACGTGTTCCCCTTCTTCGGTACTAGGAACAGGCGAGAATAAAATCCTAGGCCCCTTTCTGGCACAGGAACTGGCTGAATGGCCCCTATTTGGAGCAACAGAGAAATTTGCTTGTGAGCCTCTTGTCTTTGTAGAGGAGGAATGTCTGGCATGCCTTTGAAAGGAGGCAAGGTATGGAAATAAAACCTGTAACCGTGGTGAATGATATCCAGAACCCATCTGTCTTGGGTAATTAAATCCCAATTTTCTTTGAAAAGAGACAGCCTTCCTCCCAAAGGTGCTGCCAGGCGAGAATGTACTGGCAGCTGAAAAGGCAGGTCATTGGGTCTGTTTATGAAAGGACTGACCCCTGCCCTCACCAGAAGTCTGAGCAGGTGAACTCCCTGTTCTAGGCCTAAAAGAACCTTGAGCTCTGCCCCTACCACGTCTAGACCTACCCCTAGACTGGGAATCATAAGCAGGATATGTCCATCCCTTAGTAGGCCAATTTCTACTAAACATTGGAGGCTGCACCTGCAAAAAATCCTTAACAGTTTGCATAGACTTAGCCTTGTCCTCCATGTTCTTTAAAACTGCTTCCACAGGCGAACCAAACAACACATCAGACTGTAAAGGAGCATCCAAAATTCTTGTCTTAACATGCTCAGCTAAATTCTGATCTCTCAACCAGGCGTGCCTACGAAGAACAGAACCAGTGGCATCCACCCTCGAGGAGGCCTGCACAGCATCAAAACCACACTGCAAGGAATGCTTACCCACCTGTTCAGACACATAAACTAAATCCTGCAACTCTTTACACTCAATACCTTCAGCCAGAGCATCCACCTTAGACTTCAATTGTGAAAGGAGATAATTCTGATATTTTAACATGTGAAACTGACAATTCAACGCCCTCATGGCTAAAGTGGAAGAAGTATACACTTTCTTTCCCCATCTATCCAAAGCCCTTGCCTCTTTATCAGGAGGAACAGGATTTTTAACAACAGAAGCCTTCACACCTTTAGGCCCCTGAGAGACAGTTTCGGGTCTGCCCTAGGACTCTTAAAAAGATACTTATGAGCCTCAGGCACCCTATAGTACCTATCCGGTTTAACTGGGGCAGGAGGCAAAGAATCAGGATTCAGGGAAGCCTCTGCAAAAACATCTTCTACCACATTCAGAACAGGAGGTATAGCTAAAGGCCTATGCTGGGGTAAAACAAGAATTCCCTAAGCCTCTTCCTGGAATCAGATAAATCTTGACCTTCCCATTTAAAATGCTCCCTCATGGAATGCAGAGTCTCTGAAAATGAAAAATCCTCAGGAGGCTAAGCTGAAGGAGTAGAATCATCCACATCAGAATCAGAATAAGGAGGATACTCCTGCAAGTCTTCAGTCAAGACTCAGAAGCCTCGAACATTGCTCAAAACTCTCAAACTCAGGTTCCACCCTAGGCCTCTTATCAGGAGGGGCATAGAACCTCTAATCATAGTAATCAAATCCTCTGCCATTTTTAGCATATGCTTCTTAGGCAAAGACCCTGAAACACTCGGAGAAACCCCACTGAAGCTAAACTAGGCCTGCCTCTTAAAGAAGCCTTGGAAACAGAAGGGAGGCCCTAACCACCTTAGGAAGAGAGGGAAGAACAGCCACCTGAGAAGCCCCTTCAGCCTGGCCTACTTCCTGAGAGGACACATCCTGTAACAGTAAAGTCTCTCCTGAGACTCCAAAGAAACTCCTGGCAAAACCTCCGGCTCCACTGAGCCTTCTAAAGAACCGACGTCCGGGACTGTCGGTTCCTCCACTCTAGGCTTTGCTGCTTTGTCCTTGCGCTTTTGGCAAGCGGGCGTCGGAGCATCCGATGGCATTTTATAATTACAACGCTTCCCAAAACTAACCTGGCACAGTCTAACCTTCTCTTAATAGTGCGTTTGTTAAATCTAGCACAAGAGCGGCATCCAACAACGTCGTGCTCAGGCCCTAAACAAGGTATACACAAAGTATGGTAATCCCTATGAGGTATCTGTTTCCCACAAGAAATACAGTTATTCACTTTTTCTGACATCCGGTTAAATACTGAGGCAAGAAAAAAACAAAATATTCCCCAACGGGGTACTTAGCCAACTTTGATTCGGTCTGAAACTCTGACTTCAGAAACTTTCAGAACGCCAACCTGCACTCGCAAAACTGCTTCTGCATCGGACCATGCGGCAAAAAAGACTAAGGATATGACGTCGGTCATGCGCATTAGTACCCTGACGTACTGACGTCAGTCTAATGCGCCTTGACCGACGTCAGCCATATACTTTGGTATTCGGGCCGACTGGACAGCGGACTACCCTATAGTTAGGACTGCAGCAATGTGGAATGAAGAACATCACAAGGAATACCTTCAGTTACAAGCAAATACGCCACAAAGGTTGTACCAGATAGAGAGGTATAGAAAAGTTCAGCTAGGTCAGAGGGGATGGAGGGCGGGTAACCTGGACTGCAGCAGTGTGAATACTCTAACATCTACATTTATGGTAGGTACAAAACTGTACTATGTTCATCGTGTTACACTGCTGCAGTCATCACACTTGGGTTGAATCCCAAAGCTAAGGATGGGCAGTGAAGTTAAACAGGGTTTAGAGAGGCTAGTAGGCCCTGCAGAACTGCAGTGGCAAAGCCAGCTCTGGTTTTAGAGTATAGAGGTAAGTGGTAGTACTTGGTGAAGATGTGTACTGAACTCCAAGTTGCAGCCTCCAAAATATCCGTGGTTGGTACCCCCACCCCCCCGAGAAAGGCTGTTAATGTAGCTGTAGCCCTGGTGGAATGGGACCTAATGGTAACAGGTACCGGTTTCCCATGATGTGTGTAGCAGAAACGCATACAATGTCCTATCCATTTTGAAATGGTCTGTTTGGAGACAGCTTTTCGTTGTGATCCTGCAGCATAAGATACAAAGAGCTGGTCAGATTTTCTGAAAGCCTTAGTTTTATCCAAGTAGTATCGTAATTGCCTGTGAATGTCCAAAGAGTGCAGGAACCTTTCTCCTTTGTTCTGGGGGTTTGGGAACAAGATGGGTAAATGAATGGTTTGGTTTAGGGCCACACTGGATACCACCTTTGGCATAAAGGAAGGGTTGGTTCGTAGAGCGAGACTGTCTTGATGAAAAACGAGGAAAGGCTCCACTGCCATTAGGCAAAACAACTCTGACCACTAATAAATTTCACAGACTGTGAAAAAAGAACCTCTCGAGTACTCTTGGTACAAACTTTACCCCATTAATACTATCAAATGATCTAACAATATTTTTACAAACACTGCATTTCCCGCAGCAAACCGTCCCAAAACTCATCACAGCCTTTTGTAGAACTGTTTTGGGCATCAAAAATTTACCATGTACCACCATATCCTTTATGTTCCTACCCCTTTTATATGAAAAAAGGGGTTTATAGCTGGAAGAATATTTGCTAAAACCCTATCTTCTATTAAAAATCTCCAGTAATGTTCTATTAAAGTCTTAATTTCTTCACTTTTTATATTATATATAGAAACAAAATGTATATAATTTCCTACATCCTTCTTAACTTCATATATATCTTTAGACTGAAAATTTCCTTTACTTCTATTTGAAGAATGACTCCTACCTAAACCCTTCTTTCTTTATTTTTAATAAAGGCTTGTTCCAAAATACTTGGTCTATAACCCCTCTGTAAAAACATGCTCTGTTATTTCCCACTCCTTTTCTAGATTACTAAACACATTACATAACCTAGAAACACATGCAAATTCCCCATAGGGTAAAGCTTCTAACACATGGGAAGGATGCCAACTGGAAGCATGGAGGTACTGATTCCCATCCAAAAACTTCCTATGAATATTGGACAAAATATCCCCTTGCCTTCCAGAATAAGATCCAAAAATATCACCCTATTACTCAAATGCAAGACCAAAAGGATTTTTATGTAAATCCAACATAAATTTATCTACCTGTCCAAAACCATCTTCACAAACAAAAATCAAATTGTCAATATAACGAAAGTAAAACTGTAAATACCTTCTCATAAACTCCAAATTAAATAAAAATCTTCTCTCAAAATAAGACATAAAAAGGTTCGCATACATGGGGGCAAAAGCTGCCCCCATTGCCGTACCTGTTTCTGTCTATACAGCATCTCATTAAAGTAAAAATAACTGTTTTTTTAAACAAAAATCAATCAAATCCAAAATAAAGAAAGTAGGACGACTATCCCCCAACAACTGCTTCCAAACCATCCTTATGCTGGATGGAAGTATATAAACTCTTCACATCCACAACAATCCAATACGTTCCCTTCTTCCACTTTAGAGGAGAAATTTTATTCAAAAAATCAACACTGTTCTTTATGTAAACTGGAGATCTAGAAACATAGGGTAACAAAATATTATGTAGTACCAAACCAATATTATGTAAAAAAATAATCACATGCAGAAATAATAGGTCTGCCCGGAGGGTTCACCATATCTTTATGGACCTTCAGTAAACAAAAAAAAGATAGCCATTTCATTTTTACAGTTAAATAATTTGTCCTTAACATCCTTTTCCGTGAAGAACCCCAATCTAACACTCCTATCTAATAGTCTCCCATATTCGGCCATAGCCTGATTAAATTTATTAATATCACATCTTTCATAAACCTCAGCATTATTCAAATGTTCCATGCACATGTGATAATATTATATTGCACTCATAACAATTTTATTGCCCTTATCTGAAGGTTTAATAACAATATCAGTTCTATTGCCTAACTCCTTAAGGGCATACCATTCCTTTAATATTAAATTATAAGATATCTCATACTTTTTTAATGTTGTATTACTACAAATATTCTCACATCCAAAACCTATCATGGAACCGAATTGTATAATACGCTGGTTAACAAATGGTGGTATAAACTTATTAGAAGTAGGAATATAAGAATCAATTCTAGCATACGTATCATTAAAACTGTTACTATCATCATTAAAAAATTCTTCACAAGAAAAAAAGCTATCAGACTCGCATGCAGGAGAAGAATTAGTTATAGAACAAAGGTCTTTAGACCCCTTGAAAAAATGATACTTTAAATGAACCTAAGAAATTTAAACACTTTCTGTTTAAGCATATAATCCCGTGGTATCACAGTCGGCACAAATTTAAGCCCCAAAGACAAAACTGATAATTGTTCTGCAGTTAAATAACATTTAGATAAATTCAGAACAATACTAGATTCAGAATAGTCATTACTTCTTGAATCTTTTATTAAACTGCTGTCCGTACCTTTGTCCCTGTTGAAAATCTCCCTGGTAGCTTTTGTTAAAGTTACAGGCATTCGAACCGTAGTTCCTACTACGTTTTTGTCCTTGCGGTTGCCACGGAAAGCTTTGTTGCCGTTCACCCTGATTACGAAACACCTGTGTGAATCTCTCTGGTTGTTGAGGCTGAGGAAGCTCTGGAAATTCAGTGCTGACATAGGTTCATACGTTCATACTAGGCTATCTGCCCTAGGGCATTTATAAGCCTAGCCAGAAAGTGTTTGGCTTTCGCCACCCATTTTAAATTTATTTTGCTATGCCCTTTTTCGAGGTTAGTATACTGTGCCTCTGTCTAACAGTGACACAGAAATGATACCTGGGGTAAACCTAAGATCTCCCATCCACTCATCAAGATTCCTCTTGAATAGAGTCAATGAGGGACTCTGCCTAACCTGGACTAGGATTTTATTCCAGAGTGAAGGGAGCCTCTGGGTTATGAATCTGTCCCTCCAGCATGTCCTATTTATTTCAGTGCTGAGGTTCAAGTCTCTCGAGCGCGTAGCTCTATGGAATTTGGATTTTCTGAGGTGCAGCATGTCCATTAATTCCGGGTTGGACATGGCTTTATACGTCAGGCACAGATCGCCTCTGAACAGGCGGTATGCCACTGAGTAGAGCTGGAGTTTCTTTAACCGGGCAGCATATGGCATCTGTTTGAGCCCTTTGATCCTCTTGGTGAGGTGCTTTTGGGGTCTTTCCAGTTGCTGCAGGTGTCTGGTAAGGTACATCCCAAAAGGGGCATTGTACTCAATTATGGGCCTGATGAGGGATGAGTAAAGAGGCACGATGACCTCCGTGATCTAGATGTGAATCCCTTCATGATTAGGTGGGCTATATAAAATGTTTTTCTAACCACTTTGACCACGTGGTTGTCAAATGAGAGATTGCTATCAACTTGGGTCCCCAGGTCCCTAATTACTTCTTCTGTACTTAATGGATTACCACCTATGTGGTAATTTGTGGGCACTTTGTTTTTGCCAAAGGGGATGACTATACACTTTTTGGCATTTAGCTTGAGGCCATGGCTCTGGCACCAGTTGTCTGTTTCTATGAGGCCCTTTTGGAGGATGCTTGTGTTGGCTGGAGAGTCTACTATGGCACCCAGTTTGCAGTCATCTGCGAACTTGGTCAGCCACAGTCCTTCCGTGTTGGCCTGTACCTCCGAGAAATATATACCGAACAAGAGAGGTCTTGTGGGACACCACTTGTAACTGGTTTGGAGTCTGACATGGCTCCAGCAATTCTAACCATGTGGGTTCTCTGTCCTTGAGCCAGTTTGCAATCCATCTAGTGACATAGGGGTTTATATTTAAGCTGGTGAGCTTATCTATAATGCCCGAGTGGGGTATTGTATCGAAGGCTTTTGCGAGGTCCAGGTAGGCTGTGTGGACCACCTTCCCCTCGTCAATGGCCTTGGTGACTGTTTCAAAGAAATCAACCAGGTTTAAGAGGCAGGATCTGCCCTTAAAGCCAAACTGGGTAGGATCCAGTGTCTGTAGGTCCCCAATATCTTTATTTATGAGGTCCATGATGATCCTTTCCAAAGCTTTGCAGACCAAGCTAGTCAGGCTTATGGGGCGATAGTTTCCAGGATCCGTTGAGGCACCACCTTTATGGAGAGGGACCACTGTTGCTGTACGCCACTCTTTGGGCACATATCCTGTAGTTAGGCTGAGATTGAACAGTAGTTTTATGTTTGGGTTTAGTTCTTCTTGGAGTTCATGTAGGACGCAGCCCGGGACACCGTCTGGTCCCATTGATGCTGTGGTTTTTGCTTTGGAGAGGGCGGCTCTTACCTGAGCATCTGAGATGTCAGGGGGGCAGCACTCTGCTGGGATAGATATTTGCCCTTTTGGTGGGGAGGGGAGGGGAGAAGTTTGCGCTGAACCTGTCAGCTAGGATGTTGGCAATGTCTGTGGGTTCAGTGTATTTTTTGTCATTTTGGACTAATTCTGAGCATATCTGGGAATTACCACCCAGGTTCCTAACATAACTAAAGAAAGCCTTGTGATTATCCTTAGTGTCCTGTGCAATTTTTCTCTCAAAGCTGGCCTTAGACAATTTTATGAGTGCCCGTAGTTTTTTGCTAATACTGATCAGTGATGCCTTCCCTTTTTGGGATTTTGCTCTATCATTTAGTAGCTTCCTCCTTCTATTGTATAGTTTGTTTATGGCTGGGGTCCACCAGACAGGACGTCTGGCTTTGGAGGACTTGGTCTTGGTTTTATTTGGGATCGCATGATACATGCATTCCTGAAGGTGTTCATAGAATGCGTTTATAAAGGATTCTGCGGTCTGGGCCGTATTTTCCAAAGGCCCGGGGGCTTTGAAGGATTCCACCTCGGTTTTGAGGAGTGTGAAATTTGCTTTAGAGAAGTTTTTCACTGTGGTTTTCTGGGCAGGGGGTGGGGTCGGGATGTGAATAATCCAGTGAGATTAGTTTATGGTCTGATCTTACCATTGAGGGATACACTTCTGGTCTGGAGCATAGAGTCCCCATGTTGGTGATGATCAGGTCCAGTATGTTTTCCCCTCTTGTGGGAGTGGTAACAAGTTGTTCCATAGCATCTGAGTTTATAAATTCTACGAAACTTTGGGCTAGGGTGTTGGAGCTAGAGTAATGCTCCCAGTCTATGTTTGGGTAGTTGAAGTCGCACAATATAATGGTGTTTGGAGAGACCTTCATATTTTCCAGTGTTCTCAGGAAGGCCGAGTGGGGTTCCTGGGTTTGGGAGGGTGGTCTGTAGCAGGCTATAAACTGGAAGGCAGTTTTACCCACTGTTAGTTGCACATGGATAGTCTCTGATGCTTCGTGCTTTGCCACCAACCTGGAGGTGTGGGTATCTTTGATGAATATCGATACTCACCCTCCTTTTGTGGTTCGATCCAAGTTTTGGGGCCGAAAAGCATGGTATGAGGTATAACCTGGTAGTGCTGGGGTGCTCTCGGGAGCCCTGAACCAGGTTTCTGCTACTGCACAGATATCGATGTTCTCCATGCTAAGGAGAGTTTTGAGTGCGTGCATCTTGAGGTTTAGACTTCTGGCGTTGAGTAGCATTACTCTTAGTTTCTTATCCCTTGTGATACCTATGGAGGTGGGTTTGTCTTTTGAGCCTTGCCTAAAAAAGGCACTATGGGGGTAACAAGAGCCTTTGCCAATATCCGAAAGCCCAGGGGTGACAGGTGCAAGCCGTCCCTAGCGAAGCATCGTGGCTTGTCGAGCATATAATCCCAAGCTGACAGGCATTGGATCCCCTTTGAATGACACCAGTACTTAAGCCAATTGTTGAAATTGATCATCTTGTCTTCATATTGTGGCATCATTCTTGGTGAGGGTAAGATGCTACTCAAGGTCAGGGTCATACCGGCCTGGGCTACATGCTCAAAGAGCTCTTTTACGTCTCTTTTCATGTAGTCCAGGGAGGTACGTCTCAGGTCATTCACACCAGCATGGACAATGACGGAGTCATACTTGTACTTGCCTTGGAGTGACCTGAGTGCTTGTGTTATGTGGCGGATCCTAGCACCCGACAGGCTGCTCACCGTGACCCTCTCCTTGTTCAGCCTGGTGAGCGGGACGTCAGTGTGCCTGACGATAGAGTCACCTATTACAAGTGTATCAGGTGTGTTGTTTAGTCTTAAGGGCTGTGACTGTTCGGCACACTGGCTTTGTGAGATGTGTTGCACGTGTTTTGTTTTGGGGTAGCGGTTGCTTGGGTGTCTGTTTTGGAGGTCTCTGCTGCTTAAGCAGATCTTTATTTAGAGCCTCCGAGTATGTTTTTGTGTGATTATGTGTTTGGTTTGCTGTCGTGGTAGGTCTATGTGAGACTGGAATTGTAGTGAGTGTGGTTTCCTTCTCCTCCTGACTGGTTATGCCAGTACTGAGTTGAGAGAGCTTAGCCTCCAGTTTGGCTATATGGTTGCATCTCTCACATGGGTTGGAATTTGTTGGGAGGAGGAGAGGGTTGTCTGTGTACATGAGGCAGTTGTAACATTGCCTCAAGATTCCCAGATTCACCAGCTGGACCGGAGAGGAGACTGACAACTGACCTTTGGACATGCTAGAATAATATTGGGAATTCCTTAATAATTGAAAACAAGGGCCAGTGGGGAGTGAGGGTGTAGTGCTTTTAATTTTTAGTGCTGACTTCTATAATTGCTTTAGTGAGCAAGTGCCAGGCAACTTAAGTGCAATGTGTTACAGGTAACTTAAATGCAAAAACGACAAACAGTAACTTTCTTTCAAGTGAAACAAGGAAATAAGTACAGTAAGCAATGCAGATATCACTAGTGATCAACAGAAGCGCTGAGAAGCCGCGTATTAGGTGGAATTAGCGTTCCAGGGAAATAAGCAAACAAACAAGCAGCATATAAACAAAGCTAGATTCAGCAGGCCTGGATCTAGTCTATGCTACAGCAAACAAGGTGTACCAATTTCAGTAAGATACAGTTCAAATATTCAGGCACTATAAACCTTTAACCAGAAATTCCCAGCTCAGAAGGGCAGAGTCCAGCCTCTTCTCCCACAAGAGTGCAGACCACGAACCTTCTTAATGTAAAATAACTGGCCTGAAGCCCAAGTGCTTAAACCAGAACTAATACACTTTAAGAATAACAGACACTGGGCTCTCAATCAGCAGTTCCCAACTTAGAAGGATGAAAGCTACCTGTCCTGCCACCACAGTGCATGCCACAAACCTTCCTAATGTAAAACAACTGGTCTGAAGCCCAAGTGTTTAATCCAAAAGACTTAGAATGATAGCTACACTTTAATCAAGTTACTACCAAGCAGTAATAAATACAATTGAATACTTTAGAGAATGCCTGGATTAGTGCTCAAGTTACACAAACAAAGCTAGATCCAGCAGGCCCGAATCCAGTCTATGCCACAGCAAACAAGGCGCACCAACCTCAGTAAGAAGCAGTTCAGATATGCATGCACTATAAGCCTTTAACCAGAAATTCCCAGCTCAGAAGGGCAGAGTCTAGCCTCTCCTCCAAGAGTGCAGACCACGAACCCTCTTAATGTAAAATAACTGGCCTGAAAGCCCAAGTGTGTAAACCAGAATTAATACACTTTTAGAATAACAGACACTGAGCCCTCGATCAGTTCCCAACCTAGAAGGATGTAAGCTACCTGTGCTGCCACTACAGTGCAGACCACAAACCCTCTCAGTGCAAAACAATTGGTCCGAAGCCCAAGTGTTTAAACCAAAAGGCTTAGAATGAGTTACACCAAGCAGTAATAAATACAACTGAGTACTTTTAAGATGATGCAAAAGTAAAAAAAAAAGTAGGGAGAAACACAAGTACAGTAAAAGCAGATGACATTTTTTTTTTCCTGAACAAGTGCTGAGATCAAAGAAACAGATTTGAGTGCTGAAACTAGAAAACTGGCTAGTTATAAGGAAAAAAACTAAGCTAGAAGGCTTCCCTCCAACACAGAAGGGCTTGGGGGCTCAGAAGCCTACAAATAGTCTATATACCACTTAACAGGAAAGGCAGGAAACAAGCTTAAATTTTTTTTTTCTGTTTCCCAGATGCTCTCTGTACACAGTAGGAGTGCCTGAAATCAGAATATGATCCCACTGCACTCAGTTGAGTGAGCAAATGAGATGGGCCCAGAAGGAGTATCCAAACACAAATTTACAAGAGGGGCGGGCAGTTGCAAGGCCACTAAGATTAACACAAAAACAGGGAGGGAGGGTGGGACTAACTGAAGAGCAGAGTCAAAACTTCCAGTTCAGTTAATATTCCTTCCACACAGTTAAAATCAATTTAAATACTGTATTTTTTTTGAAAAAAAAAAAGTGCAGATAAAGGTACTTAAATTCTCTTATACGTCCAGTTGAATACAACAAGTTCTTAGCCGGCCAAAGCTGAGGTTTTTACGCATTAGATCGATCCTCCTCGCCAGAAGATACTGCGGAAGAAGAGGGCGTACTTTGAAACCTCACTATTCGATGTTTTAAACGGTTACTCCCTTTCCCATTGGAGGAATATGTGAAGGCAAGACCCACCTCATAATCATTAATGTCCCGGACTAATTTTGTCTTCTTGTGTTCAATCAGCTCAGTTTCTAGAGCAAAAAGTTTCTCCTTAGTTCTCTCTAGAAAAACTTTCATATTGTCCAAATTGATAGAACTACCAATAGTTTGTGAAAGTGTAACTAATTCTTGTTTCAACCTTTGTTGCTTAATCTGATCCCTTTCAATTAGAATATGCAGCCATTCTATAACACACTTGCGTGCAGACTTAAACCATCGTTCTTTAATCTGCTTGTCTAGAGAACAATTTACATCAAAGGGTGTACTAGGATTTTTAACAAACCTTAACCCCTTCGGTGTAATGTCCAACTCAATATATTTCTTCAGTCCCAAGATATTCAAATGGTCCTTTGTCTCCTTCTCCAATAACTTCGCATACCTCTGGCATAGTTCTCTAGTATCCAGTGGTATACTATAAAATTTCTGTCCCACTGAAGTGAACGGATCAGACACTCTCTTAGTTCTTTCCTTTATAAAAGCATCGAAGATATGGTTATCGCCCATGCCTCCTTGGCGGTTGTCCACAGATGAACTAGAAATGGACCGGGAACCACTTAAAAATTGATCAATGGTCCTCTGGGGAGCCGATTGAAAAGTAGGGCCCCCTCCTCCTACTGCTACCAATTGAAGGGCTGAATCCTCTCGGAACACTCTGGGCAAATCCAAATTAGGGTCAGACGCCATACCAAGGAAAGAAACCACAACGCCACAAACTCCTATAACTCCAAACTGCAAAACAACTCTGACCACCGATAAATTTCATCGACTGTGAAAAAAGAACCACTCAACAGAACAAATATTTATTCTTTCTAGCGCTTCGGTGTTGCCACCTTCCAGGAGTATCAAACTTTAAAAAGTAAACTTTTCCAACTGAGCTCGTTGTTGAGTTTACTTTAAGTGAAATTTGTGAGAGTTTGATTAATTTGTTTAATTTATTGTTTAATGGAAGTATGTTTTCAATTGATTGTTTTTTATATAAAACCTTGTATTTGTAATTTGTATGTTTGATACTCCTGGAAGGTGGCAAAACCGAAGCGCTAGAGAGAATAAATATTGTTCTAATGAGTGGTTCTTTTTTCACAGTCGGTGAAATTTATTAGTGGTCAGAGTTGTTTTGCAGTTTGGAGTTATAGGAGTTTGTGGCATTGTGGTTTCCACTGCCATTAGGGCCTGTAGCTCTGAGACTCTTCGAGCTGAAGTTATTGCTAGCAGCAGGGCAGTTTTCCATGATAGAAACTGTAAATCAGCTGTAAAAGTTGGTTCAAAGGGCGGCAGTGTAAGCTTTTCCAGAACAAAGTTGAGATCCCAAGTTAGTGTTGGTGCTCTCCTGGGCAGTTTTATGTTCTTAGCCCCTCTGAGGTACTGCCTTAGCAGTGGATGAGAAAATAAAGGAGGATCCATGTTGTAGTGAGCTGAAATCGCGGAGGCATGGATCTTAACAGATGAAAAAGAAAGTCCTTTGTGCAACATCTCAGTTAAATATTGTAGAATCTGAGGAATGTTTGGAACAAGGGGATTTTGTCCTTTAACCTGATTCCAAGCGCAAAATCTTTTCCATTTGTCTGAATAGGCTTTCCTGGTGCTGGGCCTCCTGGCCTCCAGAATGACATAACAGCTTTAGAGAGAAGTGTTGGCTGGTTGTTTAAGTTATTTGCCATGCAGCCAGATTTAAAGTCTTGTGCTGGCTGTGTAGAATTTGTTTTGCTGAGTCAGCAGGTGAGGAATTTGAGGCAAAATTCATGGTGGGCCGTGGGCCATGTTCCTTAGTATTGGATACCAGTGCTGGCGTGGCCAGTCTGGAGCAATGAGAATCATTTGTGGCCTCTCTAATCTGACTTTCAGCAGCACCTTTGCTAGAAGAGGCAGTGGAGGAAAGGCATACACTGTCAATGTTTTCCAACTGAATGAGAGGGTGTCCACTTTCCAAGCTAGTGGGTGGAATGTCCTTGTGCAAAATTTTTGAAGTAGCTAGTTTTGGGGGTTGGCGAACAGATCTATGTCTGGGCATCCCCATTTGTGAGTTATCATTGCAAATACTTGTGGATCTAGTTTCCACTCGTGCGGATCCATGATGTTTTGGCTTAGGTAGTCTGCCAGTGTGTTTTTCTGTCCTGGCAGGAATTGTGCTTGTAGGTGAACTTGGTAGGTCAGTGCTGTGTTCCACAAGGTCATCGCTTGTCTGCATAGGGGGTAGGAGTGAGTGCCCCCCTTGCTTATGTACCAAATTACTGTGGTGTTGTCCGTCTTTATTAGGAGTTATCCTGGATGTAGGAGGTCCTTGAAAGCTGTTAGGGCATTCTGTTCAGCTAGCATTTCTTTTTGATTGATATGCAGATGCCTTTTATCTGCAGACCATTTGCCCTGAATGCACTGTCCCGCCATGTGTGCTCCCCAGGCATAGTCCGATGCATCTGTTGTTATAGTCTGCCTGGCTGTGGGTAAGGTGAAAGGCTGACCCCTTGTTGAGGTGACATGCCTGAGCCCACCATAGAAACTCCTGTCGAAGGCAAGGAATGAGTGGTATTATTGTCTCTAAGCTGTGACTGTGCTGAGTCCATACGCTTTTCAGGTACCATTGTAATTTCCTCATATGCAGTTTTGCAAATGGTAGTAGTAGTATGCAAGATGCCATGAATCCCAAGGCCTGCAGAATTTTTCTTGCAGGGAGTTGGGTCTTTGTTGCCATCATTATGAAGTATTGAGTCAGCTGTTCTTGCTTGTCTGGCGTGAGATAAGCCATCTGGGCTGTTGTACTTAAACTGGCACCCAGGAATATTATGTTTTGTGAAGGCACTGGTTTTGATTTCTTTTAGTTTACTGTGTACCATAGGCAACTTAAGAGATGTTTGACAAACGCCAGATGCTTTAAGAGAATGTCCTTGCTTTCTGCTTGAATAAGGCAGTCATCCAGGTATGGATATATTTGAATTCCTCTGTCTGCAGTATGCAATTACTGGTGCCAGGCATTTTGTGAAGACTCTGGGTGCAGTAGATAAGCCAAAGGGCAGTGCAGAGAATTGATAATGAGTTGAACCTGCAATAAATCGGAGGTATCTTCTGCAATTTTGTCTGATAGGGACATGCAGGTATGCCTCCTTGAGGTCCAACATTACTAGCCAAGCTTTCTTGCCCAACATGGGAAGAAGCTGCTGTAGTGTTAGCATCCTGAATTTGGGTACTTGCAGATAAGTGTTTAGAATTGAAAGGTCCAGAATGGGTCTCCAGGTTTTGTCCTTTCTGGGGACTAGAAAGAGTCTTGAGTAAAATCCTTGTCCTTGCTCTTGTGCAGGTACAAGTTGAATGGCTCATGTCCATGAGAGCTGTAATTTGTTTTTGAGCCTCTGCCCATTGATTTGGTGGCAGGTTTGGCATTCCTTTTATCCTTGGCAAAGTGTGAAAGTGGAATCTGTATCCTTGTGAGACAATATTTAGGACCCATTTGCCTTTTGTGATGATGTGCCAGTTGTCTGCAAAGAGTGCTAATTTTCCTCCCAAGGGAGCTGCCAAGAGAGATTTGCTTGGCAATCTGAGGGTTAAGTCATTGTGTCTGTCTTCTGAAAGTTTGGGTCCGGTCTTCTCCTCCTTTCTGGGTTGTGGTACCCCATTGGCGAGGCTTGTAAGGGCCTTGTGACTGACCTCTGCCGCTTAGGTGTCTATTTGCCCCTCTGTGGTCTGTCAGAAGCTGGAAAGGACCAGTTTTTTGTTTGCTAGTTTCTGCTGAAACAAGGGGGTTGAACCTGCAAAAAATCCTTGGCCGTCTGCATAGATTTTGCCTTATCCTCCATTTTCTTTAAGACCTCTTCTGCTTTTACACCAAATAAAACATCCTGCTGGAAAGGTGCATCCAATAACTTTGCTTTAACATGATCAGGTAGGGTTTGTTCTTTTAACCAAGCATGTCTACGTATGACAGACCCAGTCACTGCTGCTCTACAGGAAGCCTACAATGAATCAAATTCACATTGTAAAGTATGTTTTCTCATTTGCTCAGCTGCATGCAACAAATCTTGCATTTCCTTGAAATCAGGCTGCTCTGAATGTGTGATCATTTTTTGTTTTGAGACAGCAGGTATTGCTGATATTTCAGCATGTGAAACTGGCAATTTAAGGCCCTCCTAGCTAGAGTAGCCGAGGTACATACTTTCTTTCCCCATCTTTCTAGTGCTCTGGAATCCCTTTCAGAGGGTACAGGATTTTTAGCATTAGAGGCCTTAACCCCTTTGGGACCCTGGGAAATGGTTTCTGGATCAGCAACAGGGCTTTTATATAGGAATTTGTGCGAGTCAGGGACTCTAATATCGGTCTGGTTTGGCTGGAGAGCAGGAGGTAGAGAGTCTGGGTTCAGGCTAGATTCTGAATAAACATCATCCACAATGTCTAACACAGGAGGGATAGCAAGTGGTCTGTGCTGGGGAAGTAAAAGGAACTCTCAGAGCCTTTTCTTAGAATCAGAGTAATCATGGCCTTCTCAGTGGAAGTGTTCCCTCATGGCATGTAAAGTTTCCCCAAAGGAGTAGTCTTCTGGGGGAGAAGCTGAGGGAATAGACTCTTCAGCATCACAGTCTTCATAAGGGGGAAAAGAGTATTCCTGTTCCTCAGAAGAATCTGAGGAAATTGAGACCTGGTCAGAGAAAAGGTAATCCTCCTCTTGTCTTGGCCCTTTTATCAGGAGGGGGATGGGAACCCCTGATTAGGGTAATTAAATCTTCAGCCATCTTAAGCATCTGTTTCTTAGGCATGGGGCCTTGGCTGCTGTACAGTCTTTTTTGTTTTTAAAGGAGATTTCAGCTTAGCATAATATTTGATGGGGAGTGTAGTCGGTCTGAAGACACCTTCTGCAGCAGAAGGCGTTTCGGCTGCACCAAAATCTCCTTCTGCTCTGGAGTCAGAAGAGGCTAAGGATGAAGGCTGCGGCGGTCTAGTAATCTCCGCTTGGGAATCGGAGGTTGTCTGAGGTTCTAAATCAGCGGTCGTCAGGGGCTGCGTAGGCGCCTCACTGAAAACTGGAGAACCAGCGACTGGCCCAGCAGAGGGCTAGGAGTCTGGTTTGGGTCTTAGCTGCCTGTCCTTATCCTTGCATTTTTTTATGCATGCCGGTCCGTCTGTTGCTCCGACGGCATGGTATAATTAAATTTCCTACCAAAGTAATGTCGGGCGAAATCAAACAGACGTTTAATAGTTCATTTATTAAACCTAGCACAAAACAGACAACCTGTGACATCGTGGTCTGGGTCTAGGCAAGGAATACAATAAGAATGAAAATCTTTATGAGGTAATTTGCTTCCCACAAGAAATACAATTGTTAACTTTTTCTGACATCGGACTGAGGCAAGAAAAGGTTCCCCAACGGGGTACTTAGCTTTTTTGAAGACTTCGGTCTGAAATTCGAATTGAAAGTCTCAGGAGTCTGCCGACTGGCACTTGCAAACTGCTTCTGCTTCGGGCACCGTGCGGCAAGAAAGACTGAAGAAAATGGCGTTGGATGCCTCATATAGACCCCTGACGCACTGACATCAGGGAAGAAGCGACAGCAACCGACGCCGGACCAAGACTTTGGAACTCTGGCCGACTGCGGGACCGCCTGATGGCAGGATAACCCAAGTGTGATGACTGCAGCAGTGTAACACGATGACCATCTTTATTTCAACAGCAGTCAGTGTCTTCCCCTCCTGCTCGCTGTGGGTTAACATTTCCTACAGAAAGCCCAAACAAGGTTGAACCGTCAAAGTAAGCATTAGTAAAAGACGCCTTGAAGGCTACAGCAAACCCAAACCGGCAAAGCCAGGCATGCCGTCTAATGGCAATCTGTGTCCGCTGCTCGAGAGGTGGCCTCTGCAGTACTGGAGATCAACCTCATCGAAGCATTAGACAGGGAAGTCAGAGTGGCTAGCTTAGGAGATCAGCTTGAGACTCCACTACCAAGTCCTTCTGAAGCCGGGTGAAATGTGCCATGTCGTTGGTTGCCCTCAGTCCGAATGTAGCTGAGGCAAACGCACGCTTTCCAAAACAGTTGACTGCCTGAGACTCCCTATTCGGGGGATGGACAGAGGAGCTCTGCTCAGCTAGCTCTTTTTTAGTAGCAGCTGCCACCGCAATGGCATCAATACAGACGCCCTTACTCCAAAAAAGCTTTATCTTTTGCGGGACTGAGAAATTTGTCTACCTTTTTAAGTACCAGTTCTACTTTGTCCAGCTCCTTCCAAGCCCTACTGGCAATGAGTTCCACAAGCTAATCAGCAGGTGGTGGCACCTAGGAAGAAGATGGGTCCATCCCAAAGGCCTTCAGGAACATGGATTCCTCTGAAGACTGGGTGTGGGAAGACCAACTGCCTTTTTGCCTGAGAATTTCGAGGATGTCCCCAAAGGACACTTCCTCAGGTTGAAACTTGGGGGACCAATCTTCCTTCCTCAAAATCTGTGTCCTCAGTGAGGGACTCTCTAGGGGAGTAAAAGTGCCTCCTCTTACACTCTCTTCCAAGGGAGCTTCTCCACGGTGGGCTCTGGGGAGGACTCTGAAGAAACCGGGAGCTTGAGCAGGATAGTGCCCATCTGAAGGCGTTCATGGAAGAGCTAACCCTGGACGGATGACGAGGTCTCACCGCCCAAAGCTAAGAAGGGCTGGGAAGCACCCAGAGACAAAGGAGAGGGGGACAAAACTGGAAAATGTCCCCTCTACTGTCCAGAAGGCCCATGGAATGGAAGCCCCCCTGTCCTCTCCTGTGGCCACAGCTGCCCTGGAAGGAAGGAGGCCCCCAGACAATATTGGCACTGAGCTATCCAGGCTGAAGTCCCCAGGGGAAGGGAATGGTCCGAAAGCTCCAGGCCCACCCCCAAGAAGCCAGCACAGACCTCATGGGATCGAGGCAGAACCTGTTCCGCAGGCAACAGAACAGAACCCATCAGGGATACTGGACACTGATGGCCTTCACGAAGGGGATGCTCTGGTCCTGGTGTTCTGAGCCCACATGGGTCGGAAGTGGAGAGGAATGCCAGTGGATGGAGAGAGACCCCTAAGGCAACTGAGCTGAGGAAGCTAACAAGTCCAGCTCGATCTGGGCCTTGAGGAAACATCATCCTGTCCATACCTACCGGTAGTAAACTCTTGGAATTACTGGAGAATACAGAAGAATACCCTGACCTCTCTGGAGATCTAGAGAAAGCCCTGCGATCCCTGGAAGACCGACCAACTATGGTGCCTCAGATCCGAAGACCTAGACCTGGAGGGATAGCAATCTGATCAGATCTGAGATAACCATCGGATCCAAAGCTCTAGTAGGAACCAACACTTTGGCCTGAGTGCTGGATGGATCCGAAGAGCATGATGGATCCGGGGAAGGCTTATGCAGAGTCGGATCCGAAGAACTCCAAGGAGTCAAAGTCTCAGATCAGAGAGGCTTGATCCAAAGCAGTCAGAGTGGAAGAACCTGAATCTGAAGCCAAAAAGGCTACACTCAATCTGGGGATCTGCGATCCAATCTCTTTGGCTTTTTAAGAGGAGACCCTTTAGGAGGGGGATAAGGACTTCTTTTTTTGGGTCCTGAGAAGCTGAGGAGGGGGGTACCCAAGGTCAGGGGGCCAACCCTTAGCTAACCCCTTCAAGAGAAGCTTGTTTCTATGCTCCATGAGAGCCCTTGGATTGAATCTGGTGTAGATCTCGCATTCAATCTCAAAATGGGACTCACCTAAACAAACGCACTCCTCGTGCGATTCGGAATGGGACATCCTTCCGACAGCATGAGGAGCAGCTCTTAAAGCCAGAAGGCTTCTCAGGCATACTGCAAGACACAAACGCACACAAACCAATAGTAAGTCTGTATGCACGCACACACAAAGATGACAAAGGCACTAAGCAAAACTTAAAACTACAAGTACTACTACTCAGATTTATCTTAAAAAAAAAAAAATAAAATAAAAAAAAAGTAAACGGCCACTAACAGGGGAAGGAAGAACCCACGATAAAAAGGGCAGGAACCTGACCAAGGAATTGAATAAAAAAGTACTGGAAAAGAAGGGACCCAACACCAACTACACCAAAAGCAATCTAAACACTGCAAAAAAAAAAAAAAAAAAAAAAAAAAAAACACACGCACACTAAAGGGCTGAAACAGACTAAGCAAAAAAAAAGTACAGTTTTGTACCTACCATAAATGTAGATGTTCGAAGATCCACATTGCTGCAGTCCTAACACTTGGGGTAGTCCGCTGTCCCAGTCGGCCCGAATACCAAAGTATAAGGCTGACGTCGGTCAGGGCGCATTTGTCAGACATCAGGACGTCAGGGTACAAATGCGCATGACCGACGTCATATCCTCAGTCTTTTCTTGCCCCAGATGTCAGAAGACCCTAAAAAGATAAGGCCAAAACCAAAAAACACCAAACACTCCTGTACCTAATATACATACAATATATACAAATTTACAAAAATAGAACCCCACCCACACAACCACCCCTAAACACAGAGGGGAAGGAGGGAGGGTAAATTGGACTGCAGCAATGTGGATCTTCGAACATCTACATTTATGGTAGGTACAAAACTGTACTATGTTCTTCATCCCACATTGCTGTAGTCCTAACACTTGGGTAGAATCCCAAAGCAGAGGTAAGGGAGGATGGCTAAACTATAATGAAGCAGGAGCTGCCAAAATGCCCTGCAACACAGCAGTGGCAAAACCAGCCCTGGATTTAGAATAGAGAGGAAGGTGGTAATGCTTGGAGAAAGTATGCACTGAACTCCAAGTAGCTGCCTCCAAAATATCCTTAGTTGCCACCCCCCTTAGAAATGCTGTTGAAGTGGCAGTAGCCCTAGTGGAATGAGGCCTAATCCCAGCTGGAATCTCCTTGCCATGATGGGAATAACAGAATGCAATGCAAAACCCAATCCACTTAGATATAGTTTGTTTTGACACAGGCTTGCCCAGAGAACTCAAAGCAAAAGAAACAAACAACTGCTGAGACTGCCTAAAATCCCTAGTCCTGCTTAAATAATAACGCAACTGCCTGTGTACATCTAAAGTGTGCAAAATCTTTTCCCCCCTATTTTGGGGATCTGCATAAAAAGTAGGCAAATGAATAGTTTGGTTTAAAGCCACACTAGAAACCACCTTAGGCATAAAGGAAGGATTAGTACGTAATGATACCCTATCCTTATGGAAAATCAAAAAAGGGTCAACCGCCATAAGGGCCGGCAATTCAGAAACCCTTCTTGCAGAAGTAATGGCCAACAAAAAAGCAGTCTTCCATGACAAGTATTTCAATTCAGCAGTAGCCGCAGGCTCAAAAGGTTGTAGAGTAAGTTTCTCCAACACAAAATTGAGATCCCAAGCAGGAGTAGGAGCTCTACGTGGGGGTCTTATATTCTTTGCCCCTCTAAGAAATTGCTTGAACAAAGGATGAGAAAACAATGGTGGGTCACAATCATAGTGAGCTGAAATTGCCGCAGCATGAATCTTAATGGAAGAGAAAGACAAACCTTTGTCCAATAACTCAGTAAGATATTGAAGAGCCACACTCAAATTAGGTTCAGAAACATCCAAATCCTTTGCTGCACTCCAAAATAAAAATCTCTTCCATTTTTCTGCATACACTTTACGTGTACTAGGTCTTCTGGCTTCCATAATCACATTCAAAACTTGTTGAGGAAGTTGAGACCTGCTGTGGTTCAAAACAGAATATGCCAGGCTGTTAGATGAAGAGAATGAAGCTTGACATTGAGTAGATGACCGTCCCTCTGAGACAAAAGGTGTGGAATTAAAGGTAAAGGCCATGGAGGCTTCCCTACCAGATTCCTCAGTAATGGGTACCAGTGTTGCAGAGGCCAATCTGGAGCTATCAAAATCATCCTTGGCTTGTCTTGTCTGACCTTTAGGAGTACCTTTGGGAGGAGAGGCAGAGGTGGAAAGGCATACACATGAAGATTTTCCCAACTGAACGAAAGAGCATCCACTTTCCAAGCTGTGTGATGAAACCTTTTCGTGCAAAACTTTGGCAGCTGGTGGTTTAGTGGAGAAGCGAACAGATCTATGTCTGGAGTTCCCCATGACACTGTCAAATTTTGAAATACATGAAGATCCAGTTTCCACTCGTGGGGATCCATGATTTGCCTGCTTAACACATCTGCTAAGGAGTTCTGTGCTCCTGGCAGAAACCGTGTCTGAAGATTTAGCTGCAGGCTGAGCGCAGTCTCCCACAAAATCATTGCTTGCCTGCATAGAGGATAAGAATGTGTTCCCCCTTGCTTGTTGATGTACCACATGACAGTTGTGTTGTCTGTTAGAATCAACACCTGTCCTGGAAGAAGTAACTCCTTGAAAGCCATTAATGCAAACTGGACTGCTAACATCTCCTTCATGTTGATATGTAGATGCTGTAGTCTGGCAGGCCACTTGTCTTGTATCCACTTTCCATTCAGATGAGCTCCCCAAGCTATGTCTGAGGCATCTGTCGTTAGAATCTGACTCGCCTCTGGCGGGTCACAGAGAGTCCCTTGTTTAGGTGACATTCCTGAGCCCACCACAAAAATTCCTTTTGAATGCAAGGTATTATTGGAATGACAGTGTCCAAATCCTGGCAGTGCTGTGTCCATACATTTTTAGATACCATTGCAGCTTCCTCATATGCAGTTTGGCATTGGGAAGCACCAGAATACAAGATGCCATGAACCCTAAGGCTTGAAGGACTGTCCTTGCAGTCAGCCCGGACTGAAGAGATAGTTGATGAAAGTAAAGGGAAAGATTCTTTTGTTTGTCCGGGGTTAAAAGGCCATCTGGGCTGCTGTATTCAGTCTCACACCCAGAAAGCACATGTCTTGAGAGGGTACTAGACTGGACTTTATTTCGTTCACAGAATACCCCAGGCATCTTAGCACTGCTATCACATATTCCAGATGCTGAAGAAGCTCGTCCTTTTCTTGAGCCAGAATCAGACAGTCGTCCAAGTAAGGATAGATTTGTATTCCTTTTAGCCTGAAGAAAGCTATGACTGGAGCCAGAACTTTTGTGAATACTCTGGGCAGTAGATAAGCCAAAGGGCAATGCAGAGAACTGATAATGGGAATTCCCAGCTCGGAAACGCAGATACTTCCTGCAACTGAGTCTGATAGGCACATGAAGGTAAGCCTCCTTGAGATCTAAAGTTACCATCCAGTGATCTTTGCCCAGCAGAGGTAAAAGCTGTTGTAACGTTAACATTTTGAACTTGGGAATGTCCAGATAAGTGTTGAGGATAGACAAATCCAAAATTGGTCTCCACGTGTTCCCCTTTTTTGGTACTAGGAACAGGCGAGAATAAAATCCTAGGCCCCTTTCTGGCACAGGAACCGGCTGAATGGCCCCTATCTGGAGTAACAGAAAAATTTGCTTGTGAGCCTCTTTTCTTTGTATAGGAGGAATGTCTGGCATGCCTTTGAAAGGAGGCAAGGTATGGAAATAAAACCTGTAACCGTGGTGAACGATATCCAATACCCATCTGTCTTGGGTAATAACACTCCAATTTTCTTTGAAAAGTGCCAGCCTTCCTCCCAAAGGTGCTGCCAGACGAGAAGGCTCTGGCAGCTGAAAAGGCAGGTCATTGGGTCTGCTTACGAAAGGACTGACCCCTGCCCTCACCAGAAGACTGGGCAGGTGAACTCCCTGTTCTAGGCCTAAAAGAACCTTGAGCTCTGCCCCTACCACGTCTAGATCTACCCCTAGACTGAGAATCATAAGAAGGATATGTCCACCCCTTAGTAGGCCAATTTCTACTAAACTTCGGAGGCTGAACCTGCAAAAAATCTTTAACAGTCTGCATAGACTTAGCCTTGTCCTCCATTTTCTTTAACACTGCTTCCACAGGCGAACCAAATAACACATCAGATTGTAAAGGAGCATCTAAAATCCTTGTCTTTACATGCTCAGCTAAATTCTGATCCCTCAGCCAGGCGTGCCTGCGAAGAACAGAACCAGTGGCTGCCACCCTCGAAGAGGCCTGTACAGCATCAAAACCACATTGCAAGGAATGCTTACCCACCTGTTCAGAAACATGAACTAAATCCTGCAACTCTTTACACTCAATACCTTCCGCCAGAGCATCTACCTTAGACTTCAATTGTGTAAGGAGATAATTTTGGTATTTCAACATGTGAAACTGGCAATTCAAAGCCCTCATGGCTAAAGTGGAAGAAGTATACACCTTCTTTCCCCATCTATCCAAAGCCCTAGCCTCTTTATCAGAAGGAACAGGATTTTTAACAACAGAAGCCTTAACACCTTTAGGGCCCTGAGAAACAGTTTCTGGGTCTGCCCTAGGACTCTTAAAAGATACTTATGAGCTTCAGGCACCCTATAATACCTGTCCGGTTTAACTGGTGCAGGAGGCAAAGAATCAGGGAAGCCTCTGCAAAAACATCTTCTACCACATCCAGAACAGGAGGTATAGCCAAAGGCCTATGCTGGGGTAGAAACAAAATTCCCTAAGCCTTTTCCTGGAATCAGAGAAATCTTGACCTTCCCATTTAAAATGCTCCCTCATGGAATGAAGAGTCTCTGAAAAGAAAAATCCTCAGGAGGAGAAGCCGAAGGAGTAGAATCATCTACATCAGAATCAGAATAAGGAGGATACTCCTGCAAGTCTTCAACCGAAGACTCAGAAGCCTCGAACACTGCTCAAAACTCTCAAGCTCAGGTTCCACCCTAGGCCTCTTATCAGGGGGCATAGAACCTCTAATCATAGTAATCAAATCTTCTGCCATTTTAAGCATATGTGTCTTAGGCAGAGACCCTGAAGAACTAGGGGAGACTCCCACTGAAGTTAACCCTGGCCTGCCTCTAGAAGAAGCCTTGGAAACAGAAGGGAGGGCCTAACCACCTTAGGAAGGGAGGGAGAACAGCTACCTGAGAAGCCCCTTCAGCCTGGCCTACCTCCTGAGAGGACACATCTTGTAACAGTAAAGTCTCTCCCTGAGAATCCAAAGGAACTTCTGGTAGAACCACCGGCTCCACCGAGCCCTCTAAAGAACCGACGTCCGGGACAGACGGTTCTTCCAACCTAGGCTTTGCTGCTTTGTCCTTGCGCTTTTTAGACGAAGCGGCCGTCGGAGCATCCGACGGCATGTTGTAATTACAACGCTTCCCAAAAACTAACCTGGCACAATCTAATCTTCTCTTAATAGTGCGTTTGTTAAATCTAGCACAAGAGCGACAGCCAACAACGTCGTGCTCAGGCCCTAAGCAAGGTATACACAAGGTATGGTAATCCCTATGAGGTATCTGTTTCCCACAAGAAATACAGTTATTCACTTTTTCTGACATCCGGTTAAATACTGAGGCAAGAAAAACAAAATATTCTAGCGGGTACTTAGCCAACTTTGATTCGGTCTGAAACTCCGACTTCAGAAAATTTCAGAACGCCAACCTGCACTCGCAAAACTGCTTCTGCATCGGACCATGCGGCAAAAAAGACTGAGGATATGACGTCGGTCATGCGCATTTGTACCCTGACGTCCTGATGTCAGACAAATGCGCCCTGACCGACGTCAGCCTTATACTTTGGTATTCGGGCCGACTGGGACAGCGGACTACCCCAAGCGTTAGGACTGCAGCAATGTGGGATGAAGAACATCCCCAAAAAGTGAACACTTACCTGACCGAGCTGAACACTGAAATCACATCCTAGCATTTCAGCGGCTAATGAGATCTGAGGATTACAGGTGAGCAATGAGATTATGGGAAAGCCTGAAGAATAACATCTCATCACTGAACCAAAGGCAGTACCCTGGAAGAGGCATCAGTTGCACTTTATCGAGTGATAGGCATCCGAGAAGTGGATCCCAGCAAACAGCATAAGCCTTCCCATCAGAATCAGGAAGATAAGGGACCAAAACATACCTGGTCATATGGGACTGGTGATTAATGACCCCAAAAGACAAGGTGGCAGCACGCCTCGGCTATCCTTATCAGAAGGAATGAGCTTAGTAGATGGCAACAGCTTAGGTTTATCAGAAGAAACAGATTACTGAAGGATCAGAAGAAGGGCATTTATACAAAGACTTGCAGACTTTCAGGAACCTTGTAGAACCTGTCAGGTTTCTTAGGTGCTGGAGTCAGAGCCAGGAGCTACAGAGGCAGCAGAAAAGGTGTCCAAAAGGGTTGCCAAAACAGGAGGGACAGCTCATGGTTTGGGAGACTCCATTTGGCTAATACCTCGAATGCCAGAGACCTGGAACAGTCCCACTTAAAATATTCCATCACATGGGCAAACGTTTCCCCAAAGGATAACTCTTCCAAAGGGGGATCTACACCCAAAGAATCCTCTAATCCTCTTTCTCTGAACCACAGTCCGGGGGAGGGTTTGCAAATAATAAGCAAGGGATTCTTCTCCAGAACCCAAGTTTTCATTTAAGGAATCCAACTCCCTTGGCTTCTTAACAGGGATGAAAAACCAGGGGGGCATGGAGACACCCCTTGAGGAGGCTATAAAGGCCATTAGAATATTTATCAGACCCTCAGCAAAATACAGCCATTCACTCTGGGGATCTTTGATGGGAGAAATATGTTTAATCTTCTGCTTCCTTTTTCTGCAGGACGTCTGCCTTAAAACCCCTCAAGAGGTTTAGATACTCTGCGAAAGTCAATAATGGTATTAGGTCATTTCCTCCCTTACTAAAATTGGAGGAATCTCCCTTGGCCTCTCAGATACTATCTAGCCAAAGTACCCCCCTAGGTGCAGACATTGGAAATCGGATCCATCCAGTCTCTGGCACGGTCATGGTAGAGGAATGCAAGTCTAGCACCAAACAGTCTTTAGAACTTTCACCAGATTCTAGAGACACATTCGGGAGATGCTGGACAGCAACCAGATCAGGCCTAATATTTCTGGCCACCTTCTTGGCAGATGGCTGCCTCTTGGGACTGAAGGATTCTGCCATATCATCCTTAGCCTACTGCTTAAGTTGCTGGTTCTCAAGATAAATGGACAAGGATGATAAATGACTACTTAGGGTCACAGGCTAAATGCTTGGCAGACAGAGCACGGAGTATGGTCGTGGGAAGCACCCAAGCCAAAAAGACATCGATCATAATGGCCCTTATGAAGAGTCTGCTTCTCACACTGACATTTTCATTTCTTTGAAGACGTGCACACAAACACCAGACCCAAAAAACCCCCCAACGGGGCACTTACCTGAAAGCAGCTTGGTACCCAGCACAGCAGAACGGCATTCAAACTGACATTCGATAATGGTATTCAGACTAGCGCCAAAGTAGTTCAAAGTGTTTGCGCCTGTACATCACCTTTATGCCCCACGCCTCACATGGGGAGCACGTGTGTGATGTACGACGCCTATAAAACAAAAGCTTTGGTATACTGGCCAGATGTTAGGCTTCCCTTGGCAGGAGATCCCCTATGTAAAGAATACCACAACAATGATATGGAAAAACATCACCTATTACTCAACCAATCAAAACACAAACATTAACAATCTAAAACTGTTCTGGGCCTCCCAAAGTGTTAAATCCAAGCAAAGCTACACAGCCAACATCAAACACACAAAAAAAGACACCAAAGCCAACTAATCCAATACCCACTTGACACACAGAGTGCTATAATTAACCAACCAAGCAAGCATGTTCCTACTCAAATAACCTCCTTCAACATTTCTCATTCCAACCAGTTCCCACAAATACCATTAAAAATACATAAAAAAATAAGTGGCAAATAGCTTAAAATAGCAGCTGAAGCTATTGTGTATTTCTCTCAATTCTGATAATCAACTCATACCTAAAACTAAAGTCACCTTGTTATGAAAAAAAAAATCCTCATTCCACTGTAGAGAGGCAGAATCAATACAGATCTTTCAAATTAACGGTCAACTGCCATTTTACCACAACCAACAAAAATATTAGAATAATAAGCGATTTCAAGTACATTAAACAGAACCAGCTTGTCTTCAACCAAACACTGGCTCCATCCTCATAACAGCACAACTACTGCTTTGCAGAATTTTAAAACTGTCAACACCCATCGAAATGCCAGATGCCAAGACTCAACCATCCTCCTAGGCTTATTGAAAACCTTTGATACGGTCTCCCACTAGAAACTCTTACATAGCCTCTCCAACTCACACTCTTCACTCAAAGGTTCAAGAGTTACCTCTTAAACAGAGCACAAGCAGTGAAAATGGAAAATCATTTCTCTACCTTCTTGAAACTACTAGTGTCTCAAGGATCTATACCAAGCCCCATATATTTCAACATAACTATCACCAACCTAAAATGTTACCTTACTTCAATATGCTGATGACTCAACCCTAAACTGCTCTGCCAAAACTCTCTCTAAACACCAAGACCTTGCACAACAATCCTTATCAATTGAAACATAGCTAAACAATTCAAAGCTACTTCAAAACCACCCCCCAAAAAAGAAAATCACTGCTCTTTACCCCCAAAAACACACCTCTAGCAAAACACGATTTACTCGCACCTCTACTAAAACCATCTTGACAGAATAAGTAAATAACCAAAATTACACGTGTCATTGTAGATAACCAGTTTAAAATTTGACCACTATGCATCTCGTGGTAAAAAAAAAAATCAAAATTCAAAGACTAAGTATATTTGTCAGAGGGGGAAAAAAAACCTGCCTCACCAGCACAGCCACAAGACATATAGCCTCTGCTTTCTTTAATGCCATCACTTCTGTATGCTGCCCCAATCTTCATTACCCTTCAAGTCTCACAAGTACTCAAACAAGAGCAACGTTATAATAAAATAACCAAATTTGCTGAAAACTGCAACAGAACATACCACTGACTAGTACGCGGGTAGTTAAGCTGGTAATAACCATCGCCTATCTCTTTTGCAGTTAACTACAATGCACAGACATTCTATAACCCAGAAAAATGCCCAGCCACTGAACTTTACACAATACTACTCACAGGTTTGTAGGTGCTTAACTAAGGTAACAACCACAAGGGCCTTTTTAAGCCTAGCATGCCCCCCACTAAAATAATGTTCTAGAGAAAAAAAAACACTAATCACTATACTCAAATCATCTAATACTGTAGATGACTCTCTATGTTCAAGTAGTGTAGCTAAGCTAGGGAAACAAATCCTGCCACTTTGTAAACTTATTTAAAAAAAAACAAAACTTCACCTATCAAAATCATTGGATCTGCTCCTGTATATCTCCCGAATAAATGCTTTTATAATTTTCAGTTTGTAATATCATCAAACCATCAAGATAAATGTCACTGAAATTTTAAACTTGCAATATCGTCAAACATTTCTCTGAACTCAGGATTTATGTCCCACAAACAGTTTTCACAAATACCCAAATAGTTTTACCCGAATAGTTTTACTAGCATCTCCCAGCCATACACAGTTTTGCAACACTACTTGCCATTACACCTCTATTCCTGTAACATAAACCTCAAAATAATCATCTCTGAACCTGCTTAATACCCCACCTAAACTACAATATTAACATTTTCTACCCTACCAAGTTCCTTTCCTCACTTCTTTTTTTCTAAATTTCTAATCACTAATCACAAAATCTATTAACTATTTAATAAATACACCTCTTCAAATGCGCAATGTTCAACATCTACGCGATGTGTATGAAAATTTTATACTGTAACATTTCTTTATTCCATATGAATATAATCTAATTAGCAAATATATACATGCATTTGTTAATGTACATTGTCTGCTCAGAAAAATTATTAAATGTCTGCTTAAAAATGTTGACAATATATTGGAGCTTTTCTCCCCAGGCTTTAGTTGAAAAGTTGTTTTTACACTAAACCCAACTAGACAAACCTGATAAAAACAAAATAAAACAAAAATAAATAATTGTGGTAATGTTTTTCTACAACCAAATAAATGATAAACCCCTAAAAGATACTTGTCTGTATTTTGGAAGTCAGTCTGAACCAACGGCCTGAACTCACTGCACTGGTGACATCCCACAGCAGTGCAGGTGGGTTGCCCTGCCCACAGCAAGGAGCCTAGGGTGCCCATGCTGCACAGTGGTGTGCCTCTTACTCAGGAGGCTGCACATATGCAATAGTGTGCCAGCACTTTTCTAAAGTAACTAGAGTAGGGCAAGCTTGTTGCCAGGGTAGGTGGGCTGAGAACAGTCAGTAGAATCTGCAGTGTGTTCCTCTCCTTAGCAATCAACTCTCGCCTCCACCAAGGACAAATGGGCATCAGGATTTTTCACCTGATGGAGGAAGGAATGGGTGATATGGGTGCATGCACAGAGCCACTGGGTGAAGGTGGGGGTGGAATAAATGCCAAAAGGTCCTCCTCTGCTGCATGCACCTACTGCATCATAGTGACATTTAGCAATGTTGCCCACTATACCAGCAATGGGGGCTTACTTACCAGCTTTAACTTTATTGTTCTATCCAGAATATCTTCTAGCCAGTCATTTATTTGCTTGAGGATTTCACCTTGGTACTAAACATATCATTCATACCTCTCAACTTCTTAGAGCAAGAAATCTGGACAAAGCCTAAGTGGGACAAAGGCCCAAAAATATGGACATTTCTTAAATATTGCTCTTACAGACAGTTGACAGAATAACAGATTTTACATTAGCACACATTTTCTGAAGACAAACTTAAATATCTAATTATTTTCTAACTTCAGTCTTTAATGATTTGCCACTAATTTGCCAGAAAACCACAATGTTATGAAAAATGGACCAAAATATGAGGCAAAAATCACATTCTGTGAGCATCTGTAGAGTTGAGAAGTATGAACTATAAATGCAGGAACAGCTGAACACATCACTCAAGTAGCAGTCAATTATCCTACTCTCCTTCGCAATGAGAAGCATATTTAGGCTTCAAGCAAGCTCAGAACTTCAGCTGCTCCAGGGAGATATAACAGCAAGGTTGGACACTGGCAGCTCCACAGATATTTAAAGCTCTGCTGGTATCCTGTAATAACTGCCTCATTTGTGAACTGGTGGGCAGAAAACCTGGGTTCAAGGATCCAGACCCTAAGGAATCCACAAAAAGCAGGACAAGTGCAGCTGCACAACCGTACACAGTGAGTAGTCGCAACTTACTGAGATCGCTACCTCTGGCTGAGTCTGATGTCTGTCCTGACTTTCAAACACACCTCCCTTGAGGTGGGGTAATGCTGCCTTTCCTCAAATGTCTTTACATAGTCTGTACAAAAGCCATGTCTAAGGAAATTTGCCTGGAAAGGACTGATGGACAGCAAACTGAGCCAATCTCTTGTATGTGGTAAAACAAACTGAAAAATGGCACACCACATTATTTTTATTGCACTGTACGAGAGAAAAGGAGGAGCTACACTCACACAGGACCTCTGCAAAACTTGTAACAGTCAGACGTCCGAGCTCAGAAGTCTACCTTTGGCATAATCGCACAAATAAGGAATACCACTGCACCTAGGATCCCTATGATGAACAACTGGTAAGAACAGGAATACACAAGTGTTTTAAACTTGAACCACTGAATCAAAAGATATTTTCCATGTCAAAAATTAGGCTCGAGATCTGAAACATGTCAGCAGAAGAAAACAAATGGGTGGCAGACAGACTAGCTGCACTTTGCTACCAAAACGTGAGATATGACAGCAAGGGCACCAGCAAGTGAGGAAAAAGGAGGAAAAAAACACTCTTCGGCCAGGAATAGAAAAAAAAAAAAAACAAAAGCAAAAATCTGCTGCAGAAGGCATCTAACTTCAGAGCTCTCTCACCAAGGAAAAAATAGGCAGGTGTTAAAATTTACACTAGCAAGCTCAGTATGTTGCAAAGCAGAAAAATAAATGGCAAAACTTGGAAACAGCGACCTGCATACAAAGGCCAGTGGATGACCCAGGGGTAAAGCTTGCTGTACTGAAGTCTTTACTTGCCTAGTAGTACTAAAGTATGAAATGACCATTCTTTAAATTTCAGCAGTGAGAGAATCTTAAAGTAAAAACAAAGCACACTTAGGAAGAGGTTGATGTACTTTTGATAGGTGTCTATATTTCTGTACAGGATTAGAGACACTGGACAGCTATCAGCCAGAGTGAATGAGTTCTTTTGGCAGTTCAAGAAGGTAAGCAGAAACAAAGCTTTGTCATTAAAGAATGCCAGTTAGGCAACTATCAACTAATCACATACATGTAACAAAAGAATGGTAGGTCCACTTGATGTAAGGGGAAACTTACACACACAGACATATATACACACATATACCTGTATTTCTGAAAATAGAGAAAATGCCTCACCGTTTCCAGAGAATTTCTTTCAGTGAACGTCTAATATTTTGTCGAATCTGGATATTGGGTTGTGGGGGCTGGCTTGGTTGCAGTTGGTCAGGAGGCTGGTTTGGTTGCAGCTGGGCAGAAGAGTGACTAGTCTGTAGACGGACAGCAGACTGACTAGAATGGGGCTGGGCTGCAGCAGCAGCTACTTTGACTTGTGGCACTGGAGATTTTTCTTTAGCTGGTGCAGTGACAGAACTAGCAGAACTTGTCAGGCTCATAAGTCGTTTAAGACCAGCTGTTGTAGACGCAATAGAGGAACTGCTTGACTTCTTAGGAATGGAGTATGGCTTAGTGGGAACACTTGTATTGGCTACAGCTTCTGTAACCACAGATGCTGTGGTAGTGGTGGCCGCAGCAGTAGTGGAGGTGGACACAGTGGCTGCAAATGGAGAAGTGATGGCAGATAAAATAGTGTGAGGAGATGCAGTAGACGTAGCAGATGAGTAGTTTTGTGGCACAGTGGACAGTTTCTTGGCTGTGCTGCTGGAAGCACTTGGTATTTTTTTAGGTGCTGCAGTTTGTGAAACAACAGACTTTTTCACTACTCCACTTGAGACAGCAACTGGTTTAGGTGTCACTCCAGTCTGACCCAATGTAGCCAGCTTTTTCGGTGCTCCAGTAGGATGAACTACTTTGCTTTCGGATATTTCCTTTTCTTTCTCAGTTGCTGAAAGAAACATGAACAAAGGAAAAAAATAACAGATTAAGTTTTGAAGAAGTATTTGTAAAAGTACAATAACCAAAGTAATTATCTGACTAAGGCACTGAACAGCCAATGACTGCTGAAACTATGACTCCATAAAGTTGACATTTTAAATTCAATCTATCTACTTAACTCAGGATGATGTATGTATGCAACTGCTATCCATGTCCATGCCAAAACAACAAAACAAAAAAAAACAATCAGCAACCAGTATCTACAGTACCGACTTCTAATAAGTTTCACTGTCTTGAGGTTACACTTATTAAAAAGTTATATCTAACTGCAGGTACAGTTTATGTAACTGATGCACATATGGAACTTTCAAAAGGCTTGGGGATGATCAAATGACTTCAGGCTTATTATAAGGGAGGTTTGCCTTCAAACCAGTAATACTGGACCCCATAAAAACATTGCCATTTTAAAACGCACACTCCCCCTCACCCTTTTCATTTCCCACACAACTGATAATACAAAAAACATCTAGGTAAAAAGGTAGAGACACTGCTTAAATCACTTAACACCTCAAAAGGTTTTCCCAATCACAACTTCAGGAGCTGGCAATCTGAAAAATAAACTGCACTCCAGTCAAACGAGTGCAGAGCTTGAAAGTTGCTGGATCACCTTTAAAGAGTTTTCTGTAGCCCAACTACTCCAAGATGACATAAATGAAAGTTAAGTCTTCACCAAAATGTTACATCTGTGGTGTTGTATTCTGTCCATTTAAGGTTGCCACCTTTTGTTGCGACTAAAATCGGACTTAGGCCACATGCCTTGCATCCCCCACAAGCTCACTCATGTCCTACCCACTTCCACCCATTTTGTGACATCATTGTCACATCAGACAAGGGGAGGGGTGCCCTCTGTCTGAGATGACTTTTTTCTGAGGCTTTACTATGCGTTTTGTTTAAAAAAAAAAAAAAAAAGGGCATGGGGAAAACACAGATTTAACAAACTCATAGTCTTTCTTTTTTTGAAACGGAATACCAGAGCTTGTACAGTGTTTTCCAGAGTACCGGAAAACTCAGTTTGATGTCCGGACAGTACGGAAAAAAAAAACCAGGTGGGAATGCTACTGTCCATTCGTCTATACATGGGTCTCTGATCAGATGTTGGACACATCTCCAGACACATCGAAGCTTAGGATCTGGTGCTCAGGCTCCTAACTAGCCATAATTCCCATGCACAGAAGAAGCTACTTCAGATCAAGTTTTCCCTTTATAACTACCTAAAAACATCTTAAGATAGAGTAAGCGTGCAAGGAAATAGGTATAAAACAGTGGTTTGGAAACTGCAGAGACCCCAACTAAATCTTTGGAAACCAAGGCAAAGTCAGTTAAGACCTGCCCAGTGAGGTATCACTGATCAACAATATTCCTAGAAATATAAATACGGGTAGAGGATGAAGGCAGGGTAGCAGAGGAATGGATGGACTACAACACAGACTTAATGTCATGCTAAGTACATAACTTTAGTATCTGTTGTTTTTTCGATTATTCCTCTACACATGAGGCAGAGTTCGCAGCTACTTGAACTCTTAGGACGTCTCACAGAAGCATAATCTTAAGCATAACTGAACCAAAAGAAACTTTGGATCTAGACTAAATGTCCGACTTATAAAAAGAGAAATGAAGGTGTGAACTCTGAACCAAGTAGATGCAAAACAAACGTCATCTATTGGTACATCAGAGAAGAAGGCTGTAGATGATGCCACAGATCTTGCTGAATGAGCTTTAGGTTTTGGAGGAAGACAAACTCTTCTGTTGGTAGACAAAGGAAACACATTGAAAAGTACAGTTTTGTACCTACCATAAATGTAGATGTTCGAAGATCCACATTGCTGCAGTCCTTACTTATGGGTAGTCCGCTGTCCTCGGTCGGCCCGAATACCAAAGTATTAGGCTGACGTCGGTCATGGGCGCCTAGATCTGACATCAGAGCGTCAGGGTATAAAGGCGCATGACCGACGTCATATCCTCAGTCTTTTCTTGCCCCAGATGTCAGAAGGCCAAACCAGAAAGGCCACGGCCAAAAACAGAATACCTCCCAAAAACATGCCCAACAACAACCATCACCTAAAGCATAGCACCAAGTCAAACTACAGTGGGGAAGGAGGGAAGGTAAATTGGACTGCAGCAATGTGGATCTTCGAACATCTACATTTATGGTAGGTACAAAACTGTACTATGTTCTTCATCTCACATTGCTGCAGTCCTTACTTATGGGTAGAATCCCAAAGCAACGGGAAAGGGAGGATGGTAAAAATCATAAAGCATTAGGGGCAGCTAAAATGCCCTGTAAAATTGCAGTGGCAAATCCAGCCCTAGACTTAGAATAAAGAGGAAGGTGATAATGTTTAGAAAAGGTATGCACTGAACTCCAAGTAGCTGCCTACAAAATGTCTTTTGTAGCGACCCCCCTTAGAAAGGCCGTAGAAGTAGCAGTAGCCCTAGTGGAATGAGGCCTGATTCCAGCAGGAATATCCTTACCATGATGGGAATAACAGAAAGAAATACAAAACCCAATCCATTTAGAAATAGTTTGTTTTGAAACAGGTTTACCCTGTGAACCCAAAGCAAAAGAAACAAACAATTGCTGAGACTGTCTGAACTCCTTGGTTCTGCTCAAATAATAACGCAACTGCCTGTGAATATCCAAAGTATGCAAAACTTTCTCCCCTTTATTTTGGGGGTTTGCATAAAAAGTAGGCAAATGAATAGTCTGATTTAAGGCCACACTAGAAACCACTTTAGGCATAAAGGAAGGATTAGTACACAAAGATACCCTATCCTTATGAAAAATCAGGAAAGGCTCCACCGCCATGAGGGCCTGTAATTCAGAAACCCTTCTTGCAGAGGTAACGGCCAACAAAAAAGCAGTTTTCCATGACAAATACTTTAACTCGGCAGTAGCTGCAGGCTCAAAAGGTTGTAGAGTAAGTTTTTCCAACACAAAATTGAGATCCCAAGTAGGAGTAGGAGCTCTACGTGGGGGTCTTGTATTCTTTGCCCCTCTAAGAAATTGCTTAAACCAAGGATGAGAGAATAAAGGAGGGTCACAATCATAGTGAGCAGAAATGGCTGCAGCATGGACCTTTATTGAGGAGAAAGACAAACCCTTGTCCAATAACTCAGTAAGATATTGAAGAGCAACACTTAAATCAGGTTTGGAGACATCAAAGTCCTTTCCTTTGCTCCAAATAAAAAATCTCCTCCATTTATCAGCGTAAACTTTCCTGGTACTAGGCCTCCTGGCCTCCAAAATAACATTCAAAACTTGTTGTGGAAGCTGAGACCCTCCAGAGTCTAAAACAGAATATGCCAGGCCGTTAGATGCAGAGACTGAATCTTGACATTGAGGAAGTGACTGTCCTCTTGTGACAAAAGGTGCGGAATCAAAGGCAGAGACCATGGAGGTTCTCGTACTAAACTCCTCAGTAGTGGGTACCAGTGTTGTCGAGGCCAATCCGGTGCTATCAAAATCATGGTTGGCTTGTCTTGTCTGGCCTTCAAAAGTACCTTGGGAAGAAGAGGCAGAGGTGGAAAGGCATATACATGCAGATTGTTCCAGCTGAATGATAGAGCGTCCACCTTCCAAGCTGTGTGATGAAACATTTTTGTGCAAAACTTTGGCAACTGGTAATTTAGTGGAGAAGCGAACAGATCTATGTCTGGAGTTCCGCATAACACTGTCAACTGCTGAAATACATGAGGATCCAATTTCCACTCGTGAGGATCCACTATTTGTCTGCTCAATACATCTGCTAAGGAGTTCTGTGCTCCTGGTAGAAACCTTGCCTGAAGATTGAGGTGTAGATTGAGAGCAGTTTCCCACAGAATCATCGCTTGCCTGCAAAGAGGGTAAGAATGGGTTCCCCCCTGCTTGTTGATGTACCACATGACAGTAGTGTTGTCTGTTTGAATCAACACCTGCCCTGGGTGAAGTAAATCTTTGAAAGCCATCAATGCAAACTGGACTGCTAACATTTCCTTCAAGTTGATATGCAAATGTTGGAGTTTGACAGGCCACGTGTTTTGCACCCATTTTCCATTGAGGTGTGCTCCCCAAGCCTTGTCCGAGGCATCTGTCGTTAGAATCTGACTCGCCTCTGGCGGGTCACAGAGAGTCCCTTGTTTAGGTGACATTCCTGAGCCCACCACAAAAACTCCTTCTGAATGCAAGGTATTATCTGAATGACAGTGTCTAGATCTTGGCAGTGCTGTGTCCACACATTTTGAGATACCATTGAAGCTTCCTCATATGCAATTTGGCATTGGGAAGCACCAGAATACAAGATGCCATGAACCCCAAGGCTTGAAGGACTGTCCTTGCAGTCAGCCTGGACCGTAGAGACATTTGCTGGAAATAAAGAGAAAGGCTTCTTTGTTTGTCCGGGGTCAAAAAGGCCATCTGGGAAGCTGTATTCAGTCTCACACCCAGAAAGCACATGTCCTGAGAGGGTACTAGACTGGACTTTGTTTCATTCACAGAATACCCTAGGCATCTTAACACTGCCATCACATACTGTAGATGATGAAGAAGCTCGTCCTTTTCTTGTGCAATAATCAGGCAGTCGTCCAAATAAGGATAAATCTGTATTCCTCTTAGTCTGAAAAATGCTATCACTGGAGCCAGGACCTTTGTGAACACTCTGGGCGCAGTAGATAAGCCAAAGGGCAATGCAGAGAACTGATAATGTAAATTTCCAGCCAGCAGGTACCTCCTGCAACTGGGCCTGATAGGAACATGAAGGTAAGCCTCTTTGAGATCCAGAGTAACCATCCAGTGATCTTTTCCCAACAGAGGTAAAAGTTGTTGTAAAGTCAGCATCTTGAACTTTGGAATGTCCAGGTAAGTGTTGAGGATAGATAAATCCAAAATTGGTCTCCACGTGTTCCCTTTCTTTGGAACTAGAAACAGGCGAGAATAAAATCCTAGGCCCACTTCTGACAGAGGAACTGGCTGTATAGCTCCTATTTGAAGTAAAGAAATTTGTCTGCGAGCCTCTATCCTTTGTCGAGGAGGGACGTCTGGCATGCCTTTGAAAGGAGGCATGGTATGGAAATAGAACTTGTAACCTCGGTTTATAATGTCCAATACCCATTTGTCCTGGGTGACTAAATGCCAATTTTGCTTGAAAAGAGCCAACTTTCCTCCCAAAGGAGCTGCCAGGCAGGAAGAATCTGGCAGCTGAAAATGCAGGTCATTGGGCCTGTTTATGAAAGGACTGGCCCCTGCCCTCACCAGCAGATTGAGCAGGCGAACTCCATTGTCTCGGCCTGAAGGTACTCTGAGCTCTGCCCCTACCACGCCTAGATCTACCCCTAGACTGAGAATCAGAAGAAGGTCGTCCACCCCTTAGTAGGCCAATTTCTACTAAACTTTGGAGGTTGTACCTGCAAAAAATCTTTAACAGTCTGCATAGACTTAGCCTTGTCTTCCATTTTCTTTAAGACTGACTCCACAGGAGGACCAAACAAAACTTCAGACTGTAAAGGGGCATCCAGAATTCTAGACTTAACATGCTCAGACAAATTCTGATCCTTAAGCCAGGCGTGCCTACGAATAACTGAACCAGTGGCAGCCACCCTAGAAAGAAGCCTGTAAAGCATCAAAACCACATTGCAAAGAGTGCTTACCCACCTGTTCAGAAACATGCACTAAATCCTGCAATGCTTTACACTCTATGCCCTCTGCCAAAGCATCCACTTTAGATCTTAGCTGAGAAAGGAGGAAATTCTGATACTTCAACATATGAAACTGGCAGTTCAAAGCTCTCATTGCTAAAGTAGAAGAGGTATACACCTTCTTACCCCATCTATCCAAAGCTCTAGCTTCCTTATCCAGAGGAACCGGATTCTTAACAACAGAGGCTCTAACACCCTTAGGCCCCTGACTAATAGTTTCTGGGTCCGCCCTAGGACTCTTATACAGATATTTATGAGCCTCAGGCACCCTGTAATACCTGTCCGGTTTAACTGGGGCAGGAGGCACAGAATCTGGATTAAGGGAAGCTTCGAGAAAACATCTGAAACAACATCCAAAACCGGAGGTATAGCTAAGGGTCTATGCTGTGGTAAAACAAGAACTCCCTAAGCCTCTTCCGTGAATCAGAGTAATCCTGTCCCTCCCACTTAAAATGATCCCTCATGGAATGCAGAGTTTCTGAAAATGAAAAATCCTCTGGAGGAGAAGCAGAAGGAGTGGAATCCTCTGCATCAGAATCAGAATAAGGAGGGAAATCTTGAATGTCTTCAGCAGAAGACTCTGAATCATCTGAGGCCTGCTCCAAACTTTCCAACTCTGGCTCCATCCTGGGCCTCTTATCAGGAGGGGGCATAGAACCTCTAATTAAAGTAATCAAATCCTCTGCCATTTTAAGCGTGTGCTTTTTAGGCACAGACCCTGAAGAACCAGAACTGACACCAGAGGGAGGCAAAACAGACCTGCCCTTAGAAGGAGCCTTAGAAACAGTAGCAGAAGGCCTAACCACCTTAGGCATAGAAGGGAGAATAGTAACCTGAGAGGCCCCTTCAGCCTGACCAGCCTCCTGAGAGGCCACATCTTGTAAAATCAAAGTTTCCCCCTGGGACTCAACAGAAACTTCAGCCGGATCCACCTGTTCAGCTGTAGCTTCTAAAGGTCCGGCATCCGAAACGGACGAATCATCCTGCCTAGGCTTTAAAGATTTGTCTTTGCGCTTCTTAGTAGAAGCAGGCGTCGGAACATCCGACGGCATATTATAATTACACCTCTGCCAAAGACTAACCTAGCGCAATCTAACCTCCGTTTTATAGTGCGCTTATTAAACCTAGCACAAAACCGACACCCGACTACGTCGTGCTCCGGTCCCAAACAAGGAATACAAAGCGAGTGGTAATCCCTATGCGGTATCTGTTTCCCACAAGAAATACAATTATTCACTTTCTGACATCCGGTAAGTAACTGAGGCAAGAAAAACAAAAATATTCCCCAACGGGTACTTAGCCAACTTGGTATCGGTCTGAAACTCCAGCGAAAAATTTCAGGACGCCGAACGGCACTTGCAACGCTGCTTCTGCATCGGACCATGCGGCAAAAAAGACTGAGGATATGACGTCGGTCATGCGCCTTTATACCCTGACGCTCTGATGTCAGATCTAGGCGCCCATGACCGACGTCAGCCTAATACTTTGGTATTCGGGCCGACCGAGGACAGCGGACTACCCATAAGTAAGGACTGCAGCAATGTGAGATGAAGAACATCAACCACAGAGATGAAGCAGATTTTGGCTACTGCTTGTCCCAGTTCATACTTTGAAAAGGAAATTCATAGTTAAGTCAGACTTCCTGAAAGGCTTAGTGCTGTGCAAGTAAAAAATGGAGCCAACGATGAACATCTAGCAAATGTAAAGTATATTCACCTTTGTTTGAGAAGTTTAGGAGAAATACTGGCAGATTTATGGCCCGAGTGATGGAAGTTTCTGAAGCCACCTTTGGATGCAAAGATGGATTTGTTCTCAAACTGTCAAATAAGCAGGTTTGGATGAAAGTGCATGCTACTCAAATTACCTTATAACAGAAGTCATTCTCTACCAAGAATAAGGTCTTCTAGGATAGAAAGCTTGAAAGCTGCTTCAGCAGCAAGTTCAAATGGGAGTAATGACTGCAAAACAATGGTGATATAACACGGTGGAACTGGATCTCTGAGTGGGGGTTGTGGAAGAAAGGCACCCTGGAGGAAAGCCTTGGATAGCCTAAGAGACCTACAGGGGTATGACCTTCACCAATGTGAAATGAAGAAATGGCAGCTAAATGAACTTTAACAATGAAATAACTAAGCCCCATCTTGAAAGAGATGGGCTTGAAGTCCAATATTGTGGGAAGAAGGGCTGAAAAAGGATAAAGGTTTTTCTCTGGGGCCCTAAAAGAAAAATCTTTTCCACTTCTCTTGTACATTTTCCTAGTAGAAGGTTTATGTGAGGAAGATGTGCACAATGGAAGGCGAAAGCCTGGACTGCTGAACCATCATATCAACTGGAAAAACCATGTGGTTAGTTTCAGTACTCATATGTCCGGGTGAGGATGGCCGGATGGGTGTGATATTAAATTTGGGTCTGAGCCGAAATCTCAAGGAGGGTGAACCAGATGAGGCCAGAGGAAGGAGAAGCCACACTTGTTGAGCCCAATGAGTAGTTATGAGAATGACAGAGACCTTAAACGCCAATGCTTTCTGAAGAAATTTTGGAATCAGGAGGAAATGCATAAAGTCTGGGGGGGGGGGGGGGTCAACGTACACTACAGAGTAGCTGGGTAACAACCTCATGAGGAATCAGAGCAAAAGCATTTAGTGTTCAGTGGAAAGTGAAGAGATCACAACTATGGCCCCAATGGCTGAAAATTTGCTCTGTTACTAGAGCTTTGAGGGAACACTGATGAGGAAGTAGAATGGATCTGCTCAACCTGTCCACAAGAATGTTGGACTTCCCCCAGGATACGCTTTGATACTAGAAAACAGTGAGAAGGCATCACCCATTGCCATACTCATATGGCCTCTCAATACAATGGAGAAAGAAAAGTTGTGTAAAATCTTACCATGACCATAGATATCCTTCTCTTCCATGTTGCAGTATTCTGTACAGTTGGGTTTTCCTCTCTTGGTACCCGAATGTCCATCCACTATACAAAAGTTTTGCAGTCACTTTATGGTGCATGGGATGACTGATGTGGCTAGCAGGGCATGGGCCATAAGAGTGACGTCTACGCACACCAGCCTTCAGAACTGAGCACCCCAGTTGGAATCAGTCCCAGAGAAGGTAGTGCAAGTCCTGTGCCACCCCAGGAAGGGAATGCCTAACAACAAGAGGGGTAGGTGGGAGGGAAGGAATACTGTAACATGAAAGAGATCATACATGGTTATGGTAAGATTTTACACAACTTTTCTGTCCTATTCACATGTTGCAGTATTCTGTACAGTTGGGTGAGTGCCAAAGCTCACTAAGAGGAAGAGGGTAGCGACCTAGACGAGTTTTCCATGAAACTATGGAGGACAGCCCCGGCAAATCCCACCCTAGACCTGGAAATCTAGTCCATTTTGTAATGTTTTGTGAAAGTGTGCACAGAAAACCAGGTGGCTGCCCTCAAGGATAGTGGACATGCACAGGCCTTTGAAAAGGCTCCAAAATAAGGCCATTACTCTAATGGAATGGAATGGGCCGTCACATTGCCTTGTAAGTGTTTACCATGGTGTGTGTAACAAAAGGAAGTATCCCTTGAAAATCCAGGCTGAGATGGTTTGTTTAGTTACTGCTTTCCCCAGGGCCCTGGGGTGAAAAGAAACAAACTGGTCAGCCTGTCAGATGTTCTTGGATTTAAGCAACAGAACCTGGGCTATCTGCACAGATCAAGGGAAAGAAGTACTCTCTCATCATCTTCCTGTGGGTTGGGAAAGAAAGTGGGCAGGTGGACAGCTTGGTTTAAGGAAAGGTCATTAACCACTTTGGGCATGAAGGATGGGTTGGTTCTGAGGCTTACCCTACCTCTGTGGAAGAGGAGGAAGGGTGGGGGTAGCCATGAGAGTTTGCAGCTCAATCTAGCCAAGGTCCAAGCCACCAGCAGAACAGTATTTCATGTGCAATGTTTTAGAGAAGCTTTGGATGCAGGCTCAAAGGGAGGGAGTGTGGAGTTTCGCTAAGACATAGTTCAAGTCCCAAGGAGGCGGTATGGGCTTCCTTGGTGGCCTGAGATGTAGTAACCCCTGAAGGAACAGTTTTGCCGGTAATCTGGAAGCTGGGGGGGGGTCCAGATGTAGGCAGGCAGAAATGGCAGACAAATTGGCTTTGATGGAGGAGTATGCTAGCCCTGTCTGTAGGCATTCACAAAGGCAGGACAGCACTATGGGGACCTCACCTTGCAATGGGTCCAACTGCCTATTTAGGCACCATATGAAGAATCCTTTCCACTTGGATACACAAGATCTCCTGGTATAAGGTTTCCTGGCCTCCTGCAGGACAGTGAGCACGTCCTCTTTGTATAAGTGCCTGAAAGGGATCAAAATCCTATCATCCACAAGGTGAGGTGAAGAGATTGCCACCCCGGGTGAATATGTGTTCCCTTGTCCTGGGTGAGTAGGTCCACTCTGCTGCTGGTGATTACCCCTGTTTAGTTGGAAAAGGAGGGGAAACTGTGGGTGATTGCCAAAGCTCACTGTGAACGGGGTGGTGGTCTGGTTAAAGGTTCCAGAAATCAGTGAAGGATAGCCCTGGCAAACCTTGCGCTGCCCCTAGATATTTGGTCCAGCTTGTAATGTTTTGTGAAAGTGTGCACTGAGGACCAAATAGCTGCTTCAAGAATTGTATTGGTGTCTAGCCCCTTATAAAAGGCTCCTAAAGAGACCATAGCGCTGGTGGAGTGGGCTTTAATATTGTCCTGCAAGGTTTTCCTATGGAATATGTAGCAGAAGGAAATGGCCCTGGAGATTCAGGCCGAAATGGTCTGCTTGGTCAAGGAAGGAAAAACAGCTGGTCAGATTTTCTAATGAACTTGGTTTTATGGAGATAAAACCTAAGCCGTCTGTGGACATCTAGAGAATGGAGTACTCTCTCACTTTCCCCCTGCGGGTTGGGGGAAAAGGTGGGCAGGTGGATGGCGTGGTTCAAAGATAGGTAATTCATCACCTTGGGCATGAAGGACGGGATAGTTCTGAGAGTCACCCTGTCAAGGTGGAAGACTAGGAATGGTGGGTTAGCCACAGCTTGTAGCTCCGAGACCCACCTGGCTGAAGTCAGAGCCACCAATAAAACAGTTTTCCATGTGCAAAGTTTTAGGGAGGCTTGACCCACCTGGCTGAAGTCAGAACCACCAATAAAATAGTTTTCCATGTGCAAAGTTTTAGAGAGGCTTTGTCTGCTGGCTCAAAAGGAGGTACAATGAGGTTTTCCAGTACATAGTTAAGATCCCAGGGAGGAGGTAGTTTCCTGGGGGGGGGGGGGGTCTTGATTGAAGTACCCCTTTGAGGAAGAGTTTGGTAGGAAGTTTGAATGCTGGGGGGGGGATCCAGAAGAGACAGGCAGAGACTGCAGACAAGTATGCTTTTATAGAAGAGTAGGCCAGAACTGTCTGCAATAGTTCATACAGGTAAGACAGGATTAGAGGGATGTCACCTGCCAGCAGGTTCAACTTGTCTTTTGTGACACCATATGGAAAACCTTTTCCACTTTGAGAGGTAAGATTTTCTTGTGTTAAGTTTCCTGGCCTCTTGCAGGACACTGAGCATGTCCTCCTACAGGTGTCTGAAGGGGATCAGAATCCTATCAACCACAGGGTGAGGTGCAGAGACTGCCACGTGGGTGTATCTGTGATCCCTTGTACTGTGTGAGGAGGTCCGCTGAAGGGGTAACTTAAGGTAATTTCCCTTGGACAAATGAAGAAGGGGGAACCAGCACTGTCTTGGCTAGTAGGGAGTTACCAGCAAGATTTTTGGTCTGTCCTGCTGAATTTTCAGCAGCACCTTTTGAACCAAAGGGAGGGGGGGGGGGGCATACAGGCATTTCCACTTCCAAAAAACTGAGAAGGCATCTGTTGCCAGTGCCTTGGTGTCGTGGTGCAGAAGCCAGGAAGTTGCCTGCTGATGGAAGAGGCAAACAGGTCTATTTGAGGTGTACCCCACCAGTGTACGAGATCCAGGAAGACATCTCTGTGAAGCATCCACTCGTGGCTGTTTGTGATGGTTATGTTGCGATAATCTGCCTGGAAGCTGTGCAGGGAGGCGTTGTAAACTGCCTGCAGAGTAATCCCCTGTGAGGTGGCCAGCTCCCACACCACCAGAGCTAGTCTGCAAAGGAGGTCCCTCCCTGTTTGCTGAGATAACACAAGACAGTGGTGTTGTTCATGAAAATCTTGAGTGGGCCTTGCTGGAGGTCAGGTAGGAAGGCTTTTAAGAGCAAGGAGGATTGCTCACATCTCTGACATTGATGTGCTCTAGTTTGTGTGTGTTTGGCCACAAACCCTGCACATGTCTTTGGCTTAGCGTTGCTCCCCAGCCCAGATATGAAGTGTCTGTATACATGATCTGTGTGGGTGAGGGGTGGTTGGAGAGGAAGGCCTGGGTTGTTGGCCACTTGTACCAGCCACCACTGAATACTTGTTTCAAGCAAGGTAGAAGAGTGACCCCAAATTCCAAGGGATGAGAACACTGGGTCTAGACTGATCAAAGATACCATTGTAGTTTTCTCATGTGCAGTCTTGTTAAGGGGAGCATGGGTACACTGGCTGCCATGTAACCCAGAAGTCTCAGGTACTGCCTTCCTGTCAGTTCGGATGCTTGGAGGATGCAGGGCAGGTGGTCTGTCAAGGACATCACCTTGTCTGGTGGCAGGAAGGCCTTCATGCAGTCTGTCTTCCTGGGGTGCAGGATTCGCACAATGTCCTGTGTGGGCTCCAAGTGAGATTTTGGAAAATGTATCTGAAATCCTAAAGACTGCAATAGGGACAGAAGAAGCTGAGTGTGAAGGAGGGTCTTCTGATGGTCTGCCTGAATCAGCAGGTCATCTAAGTAGGGGATTATTTGGATACCCTTTGTCCGGCAATAAGCGATAACTGGAGCCAGACATTTTTTCAATACCCTGGGTGCAGTGGAAAGTGCAAAGGGCAAGGCAGAGAATTGAAAATGGGATGAGCCTGTCAAAAACCTCAGATATTTCCTGAATGTGGGCTTTACTGGGATGTGCAGATAAGCATCCTTTATATCTAAGGTTGCCATGAACCCTTAGGGCAGGAGCAGGGGAAGAGATTGGGGAGAGTGAGCATCTTAAAGGTAGGGACCTTTAGGAAAAGGTTGAGACACAAGAGATCTACTATAGCTCTCCATGGTCCATCCTTTCGGGGTACCAGAAAAATTCTGGTGTAGAGCCCTCTTCCTTTTGCTTCCAGAGGCACTGGTTCTATGGTGGCTTGAGTCAGCACAGCATGCAGTACAGGTTGCAGGAGGTGGAGCTGACTTGGTGGGGGGATGACAAGTGCCCTTTCGTACTGGAGGGGGGAGGTGATCCAGGTCATAAAGTAACTGTTCTGGATGATGGAAAGAACCCATATCTGAGGTAATGTGGGACCATACAGGGAGACAGTGAGAGACGGGCAGACAGGGGTGAAGGGGTAGGAGGGATGGGTAGTAAGGCTGGCAGGCAGTCAGACACTACCTGCCCTATTTTGAAAGGGAGGCCTCTGGCTAGGGGCTGGAGAGGCTCTAGCCAGAGTGGGGCTGTTTTCTAGGTGGTCTCCTGGGTCTGGAGGGAGCCATATGCCAAATTGTTTCCTTATGAATTGAGTTTTGGCAGGGTAGTACCTATGGAACTTAGGAATGGGCGAAACTAGCAGGTGTTTGAGGTGCTGCATTTCTTTGCATTCTTGCTGTAGAGACTTGTAGAGGTAAGCTACTTTAGTACCAAACAAGGCAGAATGATCTAAACAGGTATCAGTAAGCTTTGTCCTGAAGTCATCAGGGAGGGTCTGTAGACATAGCCAAGAATATCTCCTTAAAGCAGAAGCTGATGCAGCTGATCTAGCTGAGGCTTCAGATGCATCATAACTGCACCTTATGGAGTGTCTGTTCACCTGAGAGGTAAGAGCTAGGAGGGAGGACAGTGAGCCTTTGGCTGCACAGTCTGGGATGTCAGCCAATTCCTTGCAGGCTTTGTCCAGCATGGCTAAAAAGTACTTGGCCATGGAGTCTGGTAATTTCTGGCCTTGGAAGACAGAGTAGCCGAACTGTAGATGATCTGGCCCATACGTTCCACTGTCTTGCTGTCCTTGTCAGCTGGAAGAATGGTTTTAGTAGGCAAAGTTTGGAAGCCCTATCAGTGGAGATGGAAATAGTGGCAGAGTCAGCTGGAGGGCACTTAAGGAGAAATTTCTCTGATTCTGGAACGTTGTACAATCTCAGCCCTGAGTCAGGGTTGACAGATGCTGAAAAAAGACATCCAGAAATGCTGGCAGAATAGGAGGGACAGCAGAAGGACTGGGAGAGTCCATCTGTATAAGGTCATAGAACATCTTCTGCACCTCAGTCAAGTCAGTGGATTCCCACTTAAAGTGGTCTTTTCATTATGCAGATTATTTCCCCAAAGGAAATCCTCAACTGGGGAGTCAGGGTCAATGGGAGTCCTCTGAGGAGGAGACAAAAAATTCCTCTGTCTCGCCTTACAATATCCGTGGTTTGAGGCCCAAGACTTAAGAGTGGAGGGACTATGCTAAGGCTTTCTACCGAGGTAGTGCGTAGGGCCATGAAGGCACTGAATAAGCTGTGGTTGAAAGCTTGCCAATCGGGCATGCTTTCAGGAGAAAGGTTTGGTCTTTTGTTTTTACTCGAGGCCTAGCTGGCATCTGGGTAGGAGAAGGCCTAGAGTCAGAAGAATGGATGGGATTGGTGGAATCAGACAGGCCCACAGAGAGCTCTGGTTCCCCCCGGCGTCTGAGGCAGATGCCGGTAATGCCTCAACGGATGAGCCATCTGGTCAGGATTGTGCGGCTTCCTCATAGGTACCCGCTTGATCCTATATGGCAGAAGCAGATTCCTCTGCCAGGCCGATAGCTGCCACAGGCTGAGGTACGGGCGGTAGAGGCGCAACAGAAGAGGTAGGTTGCATGGATTTGGCCCTCTCGGGTGGTTCTGTCAGGGAGTTGGAAGCATGTTCCATCCCTAATGCAAGTTGCTTTAACCGCTGGTTCTCTAGGTAAAGGTTCAGAGCATGCAAATGACAACTCAAGGTCTATGGGATAAACACCTGACAAAATGGGTAGTTCTCGTGGTCGTGTTCTTTACCCAAACAAAAAATATCTTTGTGGGGAATCTGCCCGCCACAAAAACTTGCCCCTTCTGGATGAAATGAACAAACTATAAGCAAAAAAAGGACTGAAAGGTCCCCCCAATGGGGTACTTATCTGATTTCTAAACTGACATCAGCGAGTAGCAGGAACACCTGGATACGACTGGCAGCTGAAAAGTTCTGAGGGTTGGTGTGTGCAGATGTCACTTTTATGGCCAATGTACTTGCAGCCAGGTATGAAGCCCCACGCACCCTAATGGACTGAAAAACTTTGGAATACTGGCCTGACGTAAGCGAAAGGAAGAAAGGTAAACCCACATGTAGAATACTGCAACATTGGAATAAGAAGGACATGCATAAGTATAGTGGAAGCTATGTAGCCCAGGAGCCTGAGGTATCAAAAGTAGGTATTGTGTCAAGCTTGCTACCTTCTGAGGAGGAAGGAAGGCCATCATGGTGTCGCTCCGAATTCTACAACCCAGGAACACTATGTCTTGGGTAGGGTCCAGGTGAGATTTTGGGTAATTTATCCAAAACCCTAGAGACTGCAAGTAGGGCAATGGTTTTCTGCAGTTGGATCAGGAAGGACTGTTTGCAGTCTGCCTGGATGAGAAGGTCATCCAAGTAAGGGAAGATTTGAATCCCTTGAGCCCTGCAGAAGGCAATCACTGGTGCCAGGCATTTAGTGAAAAAAATGGGTGCTGTGTGCAGACCAAATGGCAAGGCCGGGAATTGACAGTGAGAGGAGGCCACTGAAAACTGGAGGAAACACCTGAAGTTGGGCCTGACTGGGATGTGGAGGTAGGCACCCTTGATGTTAGAGGTTGCCATGAACCCTTGAGAGAAGATAAGAGGGAAGAGGGTTGGCAGTGTTAGCATCGTGAATGTGGGTACATGTAGAAAGAGATTTAGGTAAGCGATCTAGAATTGGTCTCCAAGGCCCATATTTCGCTGGTACTACTAAAAGCCTTTCCACATAGCAGTCTGTGGGACGAGCTGTATGGTGCCTTGGGCCAAAATGTTGTCCACAAGCGGTTGTAGGAGATGGAGCTGTTTTTTTTGGAGGATGGGAACTACCCCTTTTCTTTGGGGGAATATCCAGGCCAAGAAGTACCAGTGTTCTATTACTGATAGTACCCACTTGTCTGAGGTGATAAGTCTCCACATTTGGAGAAAATGAGAGAGACGCAAGGAAAGAGTGATGGGGGGGGGGGTGTTACTTCAAGCTCAGCAGGTAGTCGCACACTACCTGCCCCATCTGGAAAGGGCCTCCTTTGGCTGGTAGATGGAGCAGTCCTGGCAAGAGTGGATTGCTTCCTGTGGGCTTTCCTAGGTCTGGCAGATGGGGGAGGGCCTGAATGCTTTCTGATAAACTGGGTTTTGAACGGGCAACTCCTTTGGAACCTGGGAAATGGAGATGCAAACAAATGTTTTAAATCTTGCATCTCCTTACCTTTTTGTTGCAGGTACTTAAACAAGTCCGCAGCCTTGGGTACAAACAGTGCTGAATTGTGCAGGGGGGCATCTACCAATTTAGCCCTGAAATCATCTGGTAGGGGCTGAAGGCATAACCAGGAGTACATTCTTAGTGCAAAAGCCGATGCTGCCAACCTAGCTGAGGCCTCAGCAGCATCACAGTTACATCTAAAAGAATGTCTGGTCACCGGAGAGGTCAGAGAAACTACGGATGACAGTTGAGTTTTGGCTGTGGAGTCAGAGAGGTCAGAAAGTTGCTAAGAAATGTTTTCCAGCAGGGCTAAGGCATATTTAGAGATATGTGTCTGACAGCTGACTGCTCTGAAACCCATAGTAGCACAAGTGTACACTTTTTCACCCAAACGCTCCATTGCCTTGCTGTCTTGTCAGCAAGAAGGGTGGTGGTAGAGGGCAGTAATTTATAAGCCTTGTCAGTAGAGACAGATGGTGGCAAGGTCTGCAGCTGGGCATTTTATCAGGAATTCAGCTGTCTCCGCGACCTTATAAACCTATCAGGTCTGTGTGTGTGTGTGTGTGTGGGCTGAAGGCTGAGAATCTGGATTCAAGGATGCTGCAGAGAAGGCATCTAGAAAGGCTGGAAGAATAAGTGGGACAGCAGCGGGAGCTGGGGAATCCATCTGGATCAACTCATAGTACTGTTTTTGCACCCGAGTCATTTCTGATTAATCCCACTTGAAATGCTCTCTCATCTTTGCTATGGTTTCTCCAAAGGTAAGATCTTCTACAGGGGAATCAGCGTCTGAAGATTTCTTCCCCTGGAGAGGCATATCCAAGTGGGGAAGTGAGTTGAGAGGAGTAAGAGAGGTATTCTTCTGAGGAAAAATAGTGTACTCTTCCTCTTCCACCTGGAAGGGATCTGGGGCCAGGCCTGAGGCATAGGACTCAGAACTGGAAAAGGGGGTAATGGAAGATCCTTGGGCAATAAGCCACAGGGCCATGAATGCAGAGAGACTTTGAGAGAAAGCCTGCCAATCTGGTTGGCTTTCCCTAACTGGAGAGGTACGCTTTCTCTTTTCCTTCTTTTTAAATGAAGGTTTACCAGGCGTTTGAACAGGAGAGGGCCTAGGGTCAGACTGGGAAGGAGCGTAGGGTCTGGCTGGTCTTCCGAGGGCCTAGGTTCCCCCCTTGGTGTCACAATCCAACATCTGCAGCACCTCAGTGGACATACCTTCTGCACAGGGTTCTGAAGCATCTGGTCCGGTACCCGCTATACCCAAGTCGGCAAAGCCCAAACATTCATCTAGGCCGTCGGCCAGAGGATGAGCACCAGATGGAGGTGCAGCAACAGTAGTAGGGCTTACGGTCTTGGCATTTTTTCTTGGCGGTTCGGCAGGCAAGTCGGAAGTTCCCTCCATACCGAACGCTGTTTCAGACATTGGTTCTCTACGTACAAATTGAGTGCGTGAAGTCTGCTATGTACAGTCTTAGTGACAAAAGCTTGGCACATAGGGTAAACCTTGTAGTCGTGAGACTTCCCTATACAGAAAAGACAGAGTTTGTGGACATCCTTGTGTGTAATCTGCCGGCCACACTTACACTTGCCCTTTCTGGATGACATGAACAAGCACTAGCATACTATGACGGAAAAAAAGTTTTCCAACAGGGTACTTATCAGAGTTTGAGAATCTGACAGCTGGGAAGGCAGGAACACCTGATGTTCGACTGGCGGCAGAGAAGTTCTGAAAGCTGGTGCACACAGAATTCACTTTTATGGCACACGCTCTGCTAGCCACGTCAGACTTCAAAACTTTTGTATACTGGCTGGACATCGGGTAGCGAGAGAGGAAAACCCAACTGTACAGAATACTGCAACATGTGAAGAGAAGGACATACGTTTCCTGGCTTGTTGGTGAACAAAACAGCAGCCATACTGTCTGTTTGAAATGAAATCACACCCAAGGGGAGAGAGTCCTAAAAGGGCTGCAAAGCTGGGAGGACTGCTCTCATCTTCAAGACACTGATGTGAAGACTGGTCTCCAGATGAGACCACATCTCCTGGACTGTCCTACCCTGATAATGCACCCTCACCCCACCCCCTACGAGGGAGGCATCCCGTGGTCACTGTGGGCTGTGGCAACAGTAAGGTAAGAGGACAGCCCTGTCAAAGAAGGGGCGGGGGGTTTATCCACAACTGAATGTGGTCTCTGAAGTATTTTTAAGTATGACTGGGAGAGACATGGGTTGTTCCCTGATCAACCACTGGACTGCCAACATCCAATGAAGAACCATCATGTAAAATCTGGCAAGCTGTACCAAGGTTATGGATGCAGCCCCATGGAACCTAAGACAGAGGACTGTCTTAGCTGGTGGCTTCCTGTCAGACAAAACCTGTTAATGGAGGGAAGATATCTGTGAAAGTGGAAGTTCTGGGATCGAAGATTTAATTCAAGAGATTTGGGTTGACTGTAGATGAGATTTCTACAAGTTTACTGATATTCGTAGGCTTCCAGAAGTGGAGCAATTACGTCTCTGGAAAGGATGAGTCGATTCCTGGATGGGGAAGTTGAGCCAGTCATCTCGATAAGGAAATGCCCAGAATCCCTGCACTCGAAGATGAACTGCAACTACTTCTATACATTTCTACCCAACCCAAACACAATGAGGCTATTTGTGAGAGTCTTAAGTGCAGAGCTCTGAACTGGAAGTGACTGGTTCCCCGCCGGAAGTGAAGATACTTCCTGGAGCTCTTGTCCATTTTGATGTGGTGGTACACATCCAGAAGATTTACTGAGCCTATCCAGTCACCTCCCTTCAAAAGTTGGAGGATTGACTGAATCATGACTACCTGGAATTTGGTTCAAATAAATTTGTACAATTGACTTGGATCCAAAATTGGTCATGGGTTCCCAGTTTTCGTTGGCTCTAAACAATTTTTTCTTTTCTTCAAACACCTTTCTTGAATTATCACTTGTGACAAAGGCAAATTTACATTCATATAAAAGTAAACAAACTATATTAACATAAGCATCATACTTCACATATACTGCTATACATCATACAATCTAAGCAATATTCCATTATTCAACTCCTGCTTTTTTTTAAACAAGAAACATCTTTATTAAATCATCACTTACTACATAGCAAATCATACATTTATTTAAATGAAAATAAACCACACGGACACAATCTTAGTTGCAAGCATTTTACATCACAAACCATATGACACATTCCCAGTTGCAAACATTATACATGACTTATATTCTACCCAATCTTTCTCACTCAAGCATTACATAAGCTCATTTAAAACTTGCTGCCTTTTCCAATCTCATTCGTCCCTTGTATGAATTGATCCCACAGTTCCAATTTTTTTCATATTTAGTTTGCTCCTACCCTTTTCTATAGAGCTCTATTCCAGTTGTTTTACCTGTTGCTATATTCATTACTTCCAGTACAGTTGCTTTAGATTTTGATTTCCATTTCTAGTAATTGTTTTTTTTTGGCAGCCACCATTATTAGACACAGCAAGGCATTAGCATGTCTAGGCAATTCTGATTCTGTAGCATTGCTCAGAAAAATGATCTCCCTCCTCAGATCCATCTGCCCACTGAGCATCTTCAACAGCGCATCCAGCAGGGAATCCTTAAAGTCTGCCAATTGACCGCATTCCCAGAAAATATGTTCCACCTCACACCTCCAACATGTTCTGTCTGCCTGATGAAAAATTCTCTGCAGTCTGCCTGGTGTATAAAAGTATCTATGTAAACATTTTCAGGCAAAAGTCTTAAATCCTCTAGATTTTGTGGCATATTTGGGAGACATACATTTATCCTCCCATTGTTTCTTTGTAAATTGCTTATCCAATCTCTCTTCCTAATCCCTTCTAACCTGCTCTAACTCTTCCGGTTATCATGCAATATTTTATATGCTCTACTACTAATTCCTATTTTTAACGTCACCTTCTGTTCTTGATTCCACTAAAACCTGTACCAGTGCTGGTCTTTCATTTAGGACCCCCCCCCCTATTTCTCTCTCTGACTATACTCTGACATCAATCCCAGATAGGGAAGGCAACCTCTAACCTGCAATCCAAATAAATTCTTGGCATCTTCCCATTCTATCACATCTTCTCTAGTTATTTGCTACCAATATCTTTGTTCCTTTGTCAGTTTTCTCCAACAAATTCCAGCCCCCTCTCTTGCTTATTGTCTGCATCCCTAATTGCAGTCATCTCCATCGCCAGGATTTCCTTTCCTGTGTTGATTTAGTTCTTAGAATACTTTGATACTTTATGGATATAACATTCTGCATGATCGTTATTCTCATTAAAGGCCTGCACCCAAAATCCCAGTCTCTCCTTGTTTCTTGAGCTTCCTCAGTGTTTCATCATCATCCCTTTCCACTTTGAATTATACTTTTCTGCTTGTGCTATCTATAGGAGTCTTCACTGTGTAGCTCTGAAATACCTTCAAACTGGGTAATCCCAATCCACCCTGTTATAGTTGAACAATCAGCTTATCCCACTGGACTCTTGCCATCTTCCCCTCCTAGATAACGTCCTTCCGCTATTTACTGCTAGGCCCAACTTCCCCTCTGGTTGATAAAAATATGCCTGACTTGTGTATAAGACTAAAGGGACTAAACATTTTAACTGCTTGTATCTTACTATCCATATAACAAAGTATCAATTTTCTCAGCTTTTATATTACCTTTAGTATAGCCTCTTCTCACATATCCTTAGCTGCCACACAAATCATTTTTCACTCATACTCTTAAATATTTTGTTTTATATCCCCATAGCCATGGGCATTCCTGCACCAGTTCATGAGTGGGTAAATAATTTACCGCTATTGCCTTTGTTTCAGCTCGATTAATTTTGTATCCCGAAAAGATATGAAACAATCTCAAAATGTTCTACAACACTGTAAAGTCTTTTATGGTTTTGTCAAGTACAAAATAATATCATCTGCAAATAAAGCCAGCTTTTCCTGACTACCATACCAATTGTATTGTTGAATTTCTGAGTCCATTATTTTCTTTGCTAATGGTTCGAAATATAATGCAAACAATAAAGGGAAAGAGGACACCCATGCCTGGTTTCCTCTGCTCAAGCAGAAATTATCAAAGAGGACCCCACCCACTTTAATATTCCCCTCCGATCCCACATATATTCTCCTACTCAACCTTATTTTTTCAGGAAATGCAAATGCTTCCACTGCCCTGCTCAATGTCCCAGCTTACTCTGTCAAATGCTTTCTCTGCATCAAGACCCAAAAACTAGTTTCTTGCGTTCTGCTTTCCTCTGGATCATCAATGTTCTGTTGCTGTCAAATGTTTGCCTCCCACTCCACAAACCACACTGATCCATATCTTATCAATTTTGGCATTACTTTGTCATTCTTTTAGCCATTATAGACATGAACACTTTATAATCATAGTTTAGTATTGAAATGGGCCTGTAATGAAGCCAGATTAGATGGATCCTTACCCTCTTTAGGTTTTACAGCTACCACTGCTTTCTTCAAGGACAGTTGTACTTCTCCTTTTAAAACAGTGTTAAACAAAACCCTTCCATATCATCTTTTTTCCTCCTAGCTTCCAAACTTCCACAGAAAAGTACAGTTGTGTACACTTACCATAAATGTAGATATTCGAGTGTATTCACTGTTGCAGTCATTACATTTGGGTAATCTGCTGGCAGGCTGCCCTCAGTCGGCCTGAATAACAAAGTCTTGGGTCCTACGTTGGTTGCTGTCCCTTAATCCATGACGTCAGGGGTATAAAACATGCAGCCAACGCCATTTTCATCAGTTTTTCTTGCCCCAGATGTCAGATGCCCGCCAAATGTGGAGCTATACATATATATATATATATATATATATATATATATATATACACACACACACACATATACATGTAATTTAGAACACAAAAAAATATACATACCTCCAAATAAAAGCAAATACACCAAAAAGGCTTTTGAGCATAGTAAAAGGAAGAGGTATAATAAGAGAGAAATAGGGGGCTGGCGGGTGGGTAACCAGGACTGCAACAGTGAATACACTCGAACATCTACATTTATGGTAAGTGTACACAACTGTACTATGTTCTTCGTGTTTTACTGTTGCAGTCATTACATTTGGGTAGAATCCCAAAGCTATGGTTGGGAGGATGGAATTATACAGCATTAGGAGCAGCTATAAGGCCCTACAGGACAGCAGTGGCAAAGCCTGCTCTGGATTTAGAGAAGAGAGGTAAATGGTAATGTTTGGTGAACATATGAACTAAGCTCCAAGTAGCAGCTTCTAGAATGTCTCTGGTAGGAACCCCTCTGAGAAAGGCTGCAAAAGTAGATGCAGCCCTGGTAGAATGGGATCTCATCGCCTTGAGGACAGGTTTACCATGGTGTATATGTAGCAGAAACCAATACAAAGGCTTATCCATTTTGAAATAGTCTGCTTTGAGATGGCCTTTCCCTCTGCCCCTGCAGCAAATACCACCAGTAATTGCTCAAATTTTCTTACAGACTTTGTCCCAAGTAGAATCTTAGTTGTCTGTGTACATCCAATCAATGCAAAATCCACTCCCCCTTGTTCTGTGGATTTAGGAAAAAGGTTTGCAGATGAATGATCTAATTAGGAGTCACACTAGACACCACCTTAGGCATAAAGGATGGATTGGTCCTGACAGCCACCCTGTCTGGGTAAAAGATAATGAAAGGTTCCACTGCCATGAGAGCCTGAAGTTCTGAAATCCTTCAAGCTGAAGTGACTGCTAAAAGAAAAGCGGTCTTCCAAGAGAGAACTTATGTCTACAGTAGCAGCTGGTTCAAAAGGAGGTAGGGTAAGATTTTCCAGCACAAAATTAAGGTCCCATGCAGGAGTTGGTGCTCTCCTGGGAGGTCTCAATTTTTTGGCCCCTCTGAGGTACTGCTTTAGCAAGGGATGAGAAAAGGTTTTGGCCCCTCTGAGGTACTGCTTTAGCAGGGGATGAGAAAAGGGAGGAGGCTCTGTGTTGCAATGAGCCGAAATGGCAGAGGCATGAATTTTTATAGAAGATAAAGATAGGCCCTTGTGAAGCATCTCAGTTAAATATTGCAGAATCTGAGGAATATTGGGCATTGCTGTGTTTATTCCTTGTGCTTGGCTCCAGGCACAGAATCTTTTCCATTTATCAGCATATGATTTTCTAGTACTAGGTCTTCTAGCCACCAAAATTACATCCATGACAGGTTTACTGAGAGATGTAATGGGTGAAATTAGTTGATTAGCCATGCCGCAAGATTCAGAGTTTGGAGCCAAGTGTGCAGAATTTGATAGTTCTGCTGAGACAGTAGATAAGGTGTCTGAGGCAGGTACCACGGAGGAAGGTGTGACATATTGCGTAGGAGTGGGTACCAGTGTTGGCAAGACCAGTCTGGAGATATCAGAATCATTTTCGTTTTTTCCTGTCTTTTAGTAAAACACTGGAAAGCAGAGGCAGAGGGGAAAAGGCATAGACTGATAGGTTTTTCCAGCTGAAGGATAGAGCATCCACTTTCCAAGCTTTTTTGTGATGGATTCTTGTGCAGAAACTGTCCAACTGGTAGTTTTGGGGAGAGGCAAACAGATCTATGTCTGGGCTCCCCCATTTTTGTGTCAACATGCTGAAGATTTGTGGATCCAGTTTCCATTTGTGTGGGTCCACAAGATTTCTGCTTAGTAAATCTGTCAGAATATTTTGCTTTCCTGGCAGGAATTGAGCTTGTAGATGTATTTGGTAAGTCAAGGCTGTGTTCCACAAAGCCATGGCTAGTCTGCAAAGGGGGTAGGAATGTGTACCCCCCTGCTTATGTACCACATAACTGTGTTGTCATCTGTCTTTATCAATACTTGTCCTGGATGAAGAAAGACCTTGAAGGCTGTCACAGCATTCTGTACAGCTAGCATTTCTTTCTGGTTGATATGTAGGTGCATTTGACTTGGGCTACATTCGCCCTGAATGCATCTCCCTGCCAGATGGGCCCCCCCCAAGCATAATGTGATGTGTCTGCAGTCAGGGTTTGGGTGGCAGGGGTAGAATGAATGACAGCCCCTTGTTTTGATGACAGGCCTCTGCCCACCATAGGAACTCCTGCTGCAGGCAAGGAATGATGGGAATCATTGTTTCCAAGCTGTGACAATGTTGACTCCATAAGCTTTTTAGGTAACATTGAAGTTTCCTCATATGCAGTCTTGCATATGGAATTAGTAGAATGCAGGAAGCCATGAACCCAAAGGCCTGCAGACTTTGTCTTGCAGATAGCTGGATTTTTGTGGCCACTTGTTTGAAGTAATCAATTGAATTTGTTTTTCTGGCGTGAGGTAAGTCATCTGGGTAGTTGTATTCAAGCTTGCAACCAGGAATTTAATTATTTGAGAGGGTACCAGTTGTGATTTCTTTTCGTTTATGGTGTACCCTAGACAAGCTAGAAATCTATTTACAAACGCCAGATGCTGTAGAAGAGTGTCCTCGTTTTCTGCCTGAATGAGACAATCGTCCAGATAAGGATAAATTTGAATGTTTCTTTGTCTGCAAAATGCAATTACTGGTGCCAGGCACTTTGTGAAGACCCTGGGCGCAGTAGATAAGCCAAAGGGCAGTGCAGAGAACTGGTAATGCAAATAGCCTGCTTTGAAGCGGAGGTATCTTCTGCAAGATTCCCTGATTGGGATATGCAGGTAAGCCTCTTAAGTGTAGAGTTAGCAACCAGGCATCCTTGCCTAGCATAGGCAGTAACTGTTTTAGAGTCAGCATCTTGAATTCTGGAATGTTCAGGAATGTATTTAGAATGGATAAGTCCAGAATTGGATGCCATGATTTGTCTTTTCTGGGAACCAAGAAAAGTCTTGAATAAAAACCGTGTCCCTTTTCCTTTTCTGGTACTGGTTGAATAGCCCCCATATTCATGAGGGACATAACTTGTTTCTGGGCCTCTGCCCACTGATTTGGAGGCATATCTGGCCGTCTGTTTGAGATTGGCAACGGGTGGAAATTAAATCTGTATCCCTGGGATACTATATTTAAAACCCACTTGTCCTGGGTAATTAGATGCCAATTTCGTGCATGAAGTGCCAGTTTTCCCCCCAAAGGGGCAGCCAAAAGATAAGTGCTTGGTGATGGCAGAGGAAAGTCACTGAGACTGTTCATCGTAGGGAGGTGCCTTGTTACTTCCAGATTTGGAGGTGGAGGCACCCCCATTGTTTTGTTCTGCAAGTTCCTTGTGACTGAAACCTGGAGCCTTTGCAGAGTGTCTGGGTTTGACCTGAGCGGCTCTGGTGGGTACTGGAAAGGACCAATTCTTAGTAGGCCAGTGCCTACTGAACCTGGGCAGCTGCACTTGTAAGAAATATTTTACAGTTTGCATAGATTTAGCTTTATCTTCCATCTTTTTCAAAACTTCTTCTGCATTATTACCAAATAGACTGTCTTGTTGTAAAGGAGCATCAAACAATTTTGCTTTACCACAATCAGGCAGATTTTGCTCCTTGAGCCAAGCATGCCTTCTTATCACAGATCCAGTTACAGCAGCCCTGCAAGAGGCCTCCAAGGAATCAAAACCACAACGCAAAGTATGCTTTCCAACTTGATCAGCTGAACGCAATAAATCCTGTAACCCTATTTTCCACACAGTCGGAAATCAACATAATTTTCTGTTTAAGTAAGCCCATGACATGCTGCTGATATTTAAGCATATGAAACTGACAGTTTAAAGCCCTGATTGCCAAGGTTGCAGACGTGTAAGCCTTCTTACCCTATCTATCCAGTGCCCTGGAGTCTCTATCAAAAGGGGTAGGATTTTTAGCAGTAGAAGCCTTAATGCCCTTGGGACCCTGAGAAATAGTTTCAGGATCAGCAGTAGGGTTTTTAAAAAGGAATTTGTGGGAGTCAGAAACCCTGTAATATCTGTCTGGCTTACTAGGAGCCGGAGGCAGGGAATCGGGAGCCATGCTGGATTCTGAGAAATCATCATCAACAATGTCTAGAACAGGAGGTATAGCCAAAGGCCTATGCTGAGGAAGAAGGAAATCCCTAAGCCTCTTAAGATTTTGAGAAATCCTGACTCTCCCAGTGAAAGTGTTCCCTTAAGGTATGCAAAGTTTCTCCAAAAGAAAAATCCTCAGGAAGAGAAGCAGAAGGGATGAATTATTCTGCATCAGAGTCCTCACAAGGTGGAATAGATAATTCCTGATCAGAAGAAATAGAAATCTGATCTGAAGATTCATAGTCAGTGCCTAGCCTAGCCCTCTTAGCAGAAGGGGGATGGGAACCCCTGATCAAAGTAATTAAATCCTCAGCCATTTTGATCATTTGTTTTTTAGGCATTGAAGCCTGTGTATGTGGCCCAAGCATCGTTTTTTTAGACACAGAAGTTGATTTTGGCCTAGGTTTTGAAGATGGCATCAGTTTAATATACAAATCTTTAGGCCTGAAAACACCCTCAAAAGCCGGTGCCTGTTCAGCGGCTCCGGTCTCGCCTAAGGTAAAGACATCCGCGTGTTCAAAACTTAGTGTCTCGCGGCAAACTGGACTCCAAATGGGTCTTGGTAGAGGCCTGCAAATCAAAAGTAGTGGGCATCAGGGGCTGAGAAAGTGCCTGAGTACCAGCGGCTGACTTAGAAGCTTCGTCTGTTTTGGACCTCGACGGTCTGTCTTTTTCTTTGCATTTTTTGTGTAGTCCGGTAGTCGGATTGCTAACCGACATTTCTGGATAGTTAAATCTTGAGCCAAAATATTCTGATGCAAAAATATATTGACACTTAATAGTGCGTTGATTAAATTTAGCACAAACCCAACAGCAAGGCACATTGTGGTTATGGCCTAGGCAAAGAATACAGTACAAATGATCATCCTTATGAGGTACTTGCTTCCCACAAGTAATACATTTATTAACTTTTACTGACATCGGTAAGGAGCAAGAAAAAGTTTCCCAACGGGGTACTTAGCTTTAGGTTGAAGACTTTGGTTCTGAAACTCGAAAACGAAAATTTCAGGAGTCAGCCGACCTGCACTTGCGAACTGCTTCTGGCACCGCACGGCAAGAAAGACTGATGAAAATGGCGTTGGCTGCATTTTTAAACCCCTGACGACCTGACATCATAGAAGAAGGGACAGCAACCAATGCAGGACCCAAGACTTTGTTATTCAGGCCGACTGAGGACAACCTGCCAGCAGATTACCCAAATGTAATGACTGCCAACAGTGAAACACGAAGAACATCACCATCTAATCCTGGGGCCTTTCCTGTAGATTGGTTATGCATCAATTTTTACCCCTCTATCCTGTTAGCAACTGAGCCTCATCTACCTCTAACCTTAAACATTTCCATTTCTATCTTTTCTTGGTTTTCATATTTCCCTGCTTTAAAGAGACTCGCAGAATGTTCGAAATATTTTTAATACCTATACAGGATCTCATTACCTTCCTTGTTATAGGCTCCCTAAGTTTGGAGACAGCCCATACTACTTCCTCTTGCCTGAGTCATTGTACTAAAGTTTTTGTGCTTTAGTGTTATCATAAAACAGCTGCTTAGCAGCAATCTTTCTAAGCTTGTGCATATTATAATCCCTTACTTCTTGCCTAGCATTCTGCAGTTTATCCCCTTCTTGTTGTGTGAGATTCCCCCTATTCTGCAATACCTTTAACATTTGTCAATCCCTCTAAATAATTATTCTTATATCTTAACCATAGTTCCCTTTATTTCCACCCTATTTTAAAATCCACCAATTTTACCCCAGTCATTAACTGTATTTTCGGAAGAAATTTCTATCCTATTATGGATGGGGCAAGTGGTGCAGCGGTAGAGTTGTCGCCTCACAGCAAGAGGATCTCCAGTTCGATTCTCGGCTGGGGTGCCTTTTGCATGTCCACCCTGCATTCTTGTGGGTTTCCTCCCACGTTACAAAGGCATGCATCTGCAGCATTTCTCCCTGGCCCTCCGCTGAAAATCGGCGCTGTTCCAAGTCGGACTTTCCCAGTTAACAAATGTTAAATAAAAAAATAAATAAATAAAAATTCTCCCTAACAGCACCTGAACAATCTCTACTACCCATTCCTTAAATTCCTCTCTTTTCAACATATATGTGCGAAAGTACCAATGTCTCATTTTATTTCATTACCCTGTTTTTTTACTTTAGCAATTACTGGCGCATGATCTGAAATGGTTATTAGGTGGGTATAAAGACCTTCAATTAAATGCACATGTTCCTGTGAAATGTATATCCTATCTAGCCTAGCCAAGATTTTATATCTTGGGGAATAATATGTAAATTCACTCCGAACTCCTACTACTGAATTTACATCTTCCACGCCAAATATTTTCATAAATTTCTTCGAAAATCTACCCAATTTTGTTATATTTTCCCTTCTGGGCCCCCAGATACAGCACTACTACAAATCAAATTCCATTCCCTAACTACTAGTAATATTCCTTGCTGAAAACCAATCACTTCTCTCAGAATTTTCTGAAGCTCCGTTATAGCAGTTTTAGGTGGAATTTAAGTACATTCCAGTGTAATCTTCCTCCATTGTCATTAGTCCATTAGCACTACAAATCAGCCACTAACTTTATCTTCTTCTACCACTATTGGAGCTCCTCTTGCAAATAACTACTCCTCTTTTCCTTTGCCCCAGGTATTCACTGAATAACCACCCTGAAGGCCTTCCTTTGCCCCAGGTATTCGCTGAATAACCACCCTGAATGCCCTTCTTTATGAAACTTACATATTCAGCTCTTTTAAAGTGCATCTCCTGTAACACAGCTATTTTCACTCTATTTTTTTTAATATAGTTCAGTACTCTATCTTGTTTGTATTATCTGTCAGGACATTTACATTTAAAGACAAAGAAAGCATCACTGTATAAGACGTCATTATTCCCACCTTTTATGTACAACACCCTTTTTGTTAAATATTTAATTCCAGCTTTTGTGTTACATGCACACACTGTTTGGCAGGTTGAACTTTTATACAGCTGTTTCTTGTCATATGCATTTGTGCTTATGATACATCTTACAAAACTCTGCTTCATTTAAATCCCTCAAAAAGAAAAAAACACCCTCATACCCCCCCTTAAACCCATTAACTTAATATTAACACACCTACGTGCAGTGTCAACTATTGAAGTTTTACCCTCCTAATAGGAACAAAAGTCCCAAACTGACAGCCACCCTCTCAAACTTGAATTAACCTAAAAAAGAGGTCATCCACACTAAAACACATGGTGCCAGCCTGTGCTTCCAAGTGTTGATTGGTTTTGTCATATCATTATAGATCTACCAGCTGGGATAACCCCTGAATCTTTTCAGGGAACATTAACTTGGGAAAGCCCCTGAATGCTTTCACAGAACATTATCTACTATGGGAAAACCTCTGAATGCTTTCAGAGAACATTACCTCCTAGAAAATGTCTCTTTTCCTCAGTCAATCACTCTCTACCAGACTGTAGCCAGTTTATCAAATTGCCTCCAATGGACACGAGAACCAGGCAGCCAGTTTCTCTATCAGACTGATTCCATGGAAACATGAACACCAGCTGCAGAACTGTTCCTGAACATGCGTCTATATGCAAGAAAAAAGCCTCATAATAGCCAATGTTCTTTTACATTTACTTGCCATCTTTTAAAACTTGTTACTAAATCGATCTAAGGTCAATCAAGTAATTTCCCCATGCAAACTAGAAAATAATTTTTTTTTCGTTTATCATGCCTTTTAACCAGGCTTTTTTATACACTGTCATGCCTACATTTCTTAAAACTGAACAAGAAGAGGGGAGGGAGAAAGAAAAGAAAAAAGAACGGCAGCACCTGTTTACTAAACCCCACTGCACTTAGAAATAACTGAAAAACATAACATGTAAAGAAAACAACATGTAACGGAATTGGTACTAAAGAAAAAAAATCTTTACTTGCACGTTTCTAAACATTAATGACATGCAGTAGGGCATATGCTTTACAATCCCCCACAACTCCAACACATTCTGAAAAAGTCCAATATTTCCAGATTTTCTTGTTCTGATGACTTTTCATCTCGGAATCCTGTGTCTGCTTCATTTCAAACATGCTCTTGACTCTTCTAGTCAACTCTCGTGCTCCCTTCCTTCTCGCCAACATTTTCCATTGAAAATTTTAAAAGGTTTTAATTGCGCAATCCCTTTGTGGTCTGACCTGAACAACAAGTAGCAGAATATCCTGTTTCACAGCTTACTTTTGTTGGACAAACATTTGTATTTCCTCCTTAGCATGTACGTCATCAAAAAATTACTTTTGTCCCTCTAGGGAAGAAAACCTTGAAGTCAGCCGAGTACAGCAACTTGAATCTCACACCTGCATCTCGACGTTCCCTGAATAGTGGAATAAATTTGCCCCTCTTCCGTTTGGTGCAAAATGAGTAACCATTCTCCAGAAACACTCTGCTGTCTCCCACCTTTAGTACTTAGTCCCTCTCTCAAAATTACATCAAACTTCCCTCTGCTGGTAGGATTGCATCCCCACCATTAAAGGTCCAGGTTGCTTTCCCCATAGCCGGGCCCGAAGCATACACATGCTGTACCTTTTCAACTAATTCCACCTGCTGTGGAACACCACTCCCAGCTGCACATTTGTGCTTCCACAAAACCATTGCATTCTGTTCCTTCCAGCTTCTCTGGCACAGTTGAAAATCTCAGGCTCTCCCCGAAGCGCCCCATGCGCCAATTCTCGTATTTTTTTAAACATCCCTTCTCGAGCAGTCTCGTATTCAAATTCAGCCCCATTCTCCATTTTGACTTCAGACCCCTGCAGCTTTATCATTATCATCTTATCTCATCTGAATATCTGTTCAAAGCTTCTTCCATTTTGTTCCAGCCTTTTATCACCTGTGTTAATATACTCCACATCAGTATTTTCTTTAACTAGGTCTGTGTGCAGTTGTCTTGTATCTTCCTGTAGGTTACTGGAAATTGTGTCTGAAAGTTGCACTGCTTTTTGCTGAATGGCTGCAGAACTTACCCCATTCACAGTTCCCTCCTCCCAGTCTGCAGCTGATTTCCAGGTCTTTTGTATGTCATTATTCCAGACATCCAGGCAGTGCACTCACCAGCCAGTCATCGAAATCCACCCATAAACAGAAGTCTACTGGTCTTCTCTACTGAGCTTCTGTTTTCAAATTGGGAGAGCTAGAAACAAGGTGTTGCTCAATGTGCAGCCATCTTGGAAGTCTCTGGCACTAAAGAATCTTGAATAAATACTGGATACCTTCCGTCAGGACCTCTTGGATGGCTCAATTTATAGGATCATAGGAGGTTACTAGGCAAATGACCCTGGGGACCCTACAAACCTAGTCAAGAATGTATCCCCAAAAATAAACCTCAGTCAGCACCTGTCATCTCTGTCAATGAGGGACACCGGCAGAACCCCCTGGGATGAAGTTGCGGTTTCCCATCTACTCATCAAGGTTGCGCTTGAAGAGGGTCAGTGAGGTGCTCTGTTTGACAAGTATGGGAAGTCTATTCCAGAGGCAGAGCAGCCTCTTGGAGACAAACCTGTCTCTCCAGTAAGTTGTGTTAATGTCACACATTAGGTTCAGGACTTCTGAGCAGGTAGTGCGAGAGGAGTTAGACTTAGGGATATGGAGCATCTCTAGTAGGGCAGGGTCCGAGATTGCCTTGTAGGCGAGAGACAGATCACCCCCAAACAATTTATACAACACACGAGTACAGTGACAGTGATTTGAGCCTGTCTGCATAGGACAGGTGTTGGAGGCCATAGATACTCTGAGACATTTCAGTGGCCTTTCCAGTTGGTGCAAAATGTTTGGAGAGGTACATCCCGAACAGGGAGTTGTACTCAAATACTGATCTAATGAGGAAGGAGTATAGAAAGGTAATAACCACCTTTTTTTTTGGATGCAATCCCTGTTCTTATGAGATGAACCAAGTAAAAGGCTTTTCTGACCACTGCCGCTACATGATGGTCGAATGTGAGGCTGTTATCAACCTGAGTGCCCAGGTCTTTCACCACAGGTTGTGTGCTTATGAGGTTGCCGTTGATGCGGTAATCAGTTTATCAGTAGGGATCATGTTTTTGCTGAATGGTATGATACAATTTTTTTTTGCATTTCGCTTGAGGCCATGACTATGACACAAGTCATAAGCTGCTGAGAGATTCTCTTGGGGAGTCAATGAGAGCACCCAACTTAGTCAGCCGCAGGCCTTTTGCCTTTGCCCGTACCTCCGAGAAATAGATGCCAAACAGTAGGGGTCCCGGGACAGATCCCTTTGGAGATTCACTAGTGACAGGTCTGCTATCGGAGGTGGAAGTGCCTATTTTGCCTTTGAGGGTCCTTGTCGGTGAGCCAGATGGCCAACCACCTGATGAGATAGGGATTTATGCCAAGTTGTGTTAGCTGTTCGATGATGCCTGAGTGGGTGGTTGTGTTAAAGGCCTTGGCCAACTCAAGGTAAGCTGTATGTACGGACTTTCCCTCATCGAGGGCCTTGGTGGCAGTCTCAAAGAAGTTAACCAGGTTCAAAAGGCAAGATCTGCCCTTGACAAATCCAAACTGGGTGGGGTCATAGGCTTGGAGACTGCCTGTGCCCTTGTTCATGAGATCCATAATACGGTCCATGGCTTTACAGATCAGACTTAAGCTAATGGGGCAATAGCTTCCAAGGTCAGTAGTGGCACCACCTTTGTGCAAGGAGATAACAAAGGCGGGTCTTCACTCTGCTGGAATGAAGCCCGTACTAAGGCCGTGGTTGAAAAGGGTGCTCAATGGCGAAGCCAGTTCTTGCTGGAGATGGTGCAGAGTACATCCTGGGATACTATCCGGTTCCATGGAAGCTGTGTTTTTTGCCTTGGATAGGGCCTGTAACACAATCTACAGAGATGTGAGGTGCAGGACAAGTACAGTACAGTTTTGTACCTACCATAAATGTAGATGTTCGAGTGCTAATACAGCTGCAATCATAACAGATGGGGTTCTCCTGCCGTCAGGCGGGTCCTCAGTCGGCCGAATTCCAAAGTCTAGGTCCGGCGTCTGTCGTCGTCGCTTCTTCCCTGACGTCAGTGCGACAGGGGTATAAAGGAACCAGCCAACGCCATTTTCTTCAGTTTTTCTTGCCCCAGATGTCAGGTGCCCCCAGAAGGAAGGCAATACATAAATTTGTGTAATAAAGCAATGCAATATAATCAAAATACAGTAGTTGCAAGCAAATACACCATAAATGAATACCCCAATCAGGCTGTATGAGGAGGTGTTAGCCAATAGGCCTGTCCCAAGAGGGAAAGGAGGGAGGGAAACCTGGACTGCAGCTGTATTAGCACTCGAACATCTACATTTATGGTAGGTACAAAACTGTACTATGTTCATCGTGCATACAGCTGCAGTCATAACAG
>NC_056746.1:862222390-862349051 GCF_019279795.1 Protopterus annectens | reverse complement strand
TTTTTCCTTTTCCAAAACCTTTTCCCATGGTTTTGGATTCCCGAAACTGCCCCCCGCTTACTTCCCTCAACGGATGAAATAATCTGCTCGATCTGTCATAACTAGACTTCTGGATATTATGCTTCTTAAACAATTGAGCCTTGATGGTTTTATTGTCCTTAGATTTAGGCTTCAACAACGTGGAAGTGATGGGTAGCATAGTTCTAGTTTACCTGTAAAGTAGTCTGAGCAGGTGAGCCAAGATAATCATCACGGGGTATGTCAGATTATCTAAATTCAAGAACACATCAATATTGTCACGCTTGCTTTGACCTTTCAAGCAACTGCTTTGCACTCTGCACTGCACGTTCAGCTAGACCATTTGATGGAGGATATTTAGTACTACTAGTGACATGTACTAAGTCCCATTCTTTTGCAATTTTCTGAAACTGGCTAGTAGACTGAGTGCCATTGTCAGAAAGAAGTTTGTGTGGACTACCATGAACTGAGAAATGACGTTTCAATTTGGTAATAACAGCAGTGGATGTTAGGTTAGGTAGTAGATCAATCTCAACCCAATTTGAATAAGTCTACCAAAACCAAGTAATGTTGATTGTTCCACTCAAAGACATCAGTTGCAACTGCTGACCAAAGTAGTTCACGAACTGGACTTCGCTGAAGTGGTTCTCTTTGCAAATGCAGTCTAGAACTATTGTACACTGAGAAGAAGAAAATACTTAATTTCTTTTGGTAATGAAAGCCAAAATACTAAATTCTCTCACTCTTCTCTTAGTGGATGTGGATCCTGGGTGACCACAATGCAAAATCTGGAGATATTCTTGTAAGGAACAGGAACAATAACTTTAGGACCTTTGAAAATAATGCCAGCTTCCGTCAACAATTCATATCTAAGGAAAACAGGTTTGCACTTCAGGTGGTGCACTAGATTGCTTTGTCGGCCATGCAACATTAATGTAGGGAGAGTGAGCCTCTGTAAAACTGGATCAGTCTTGTGTGTGATTTCTTAACTCAAGTCTAGTGGTTGAAAAATTACGCACTGAGACAACATCAAAGTCACAATTGTCTGCATCAAGCTGTTTTCATATGTCTGCGTGATTTTGACAAGGCATCAAGCAGATAAAGTAACTTGCCTTTAGTGTAGACCATTTTGAAATTGTATTTTTGTAATCTAAGCATCATTCTTTGCAATCTCGCTGGAGCAGAATACATAGGCTTCTTTAGAATAGTAACTAGAAGTTGGTCAGTTTCTATCTAAATAGCTTGACCATAAATATAATCATGAAACTTGGAACATGCAAATACTATTGCCAAAAGCTCCATCTCAAACTGAGCATACTGCATCTCAATTTGGGTAAGTGTTCTAGAGGCATAGGCTACTGGTCTGCCCTCTTGAAGTATCACAGGAAAGAGTAACTGGTTTGTTCACATCATAGTATATTTAATGTAGGTTTGGTGGCAATTTTCTGCTTAAGGTCTTCAAATGCCTTCTGGTGCTGTTCCAATAATGACCATGCAATATTTTTGCGCGTTAGCTCTTAAAGGTGCTGTCAACTAACTGAAGTCTGGTATAAAGTTACCTAAATAGTTGATCATGCCTAAAAAACGCTGGAGAACTTGTTTGTTATCTAGCGCTGACATTTCCAGAATACCTGCTTGCTTGGTCGGGTCTGGTCTCAGGCCTGTACTAGTAAACAAATGACCTACGTATGTAACTTCTGGAAGTCTGGATTTGCTCTTCAAAAAACTGAGCTTCAAGTTTACTTCATGTGCTCTGTCTAGAACTTTCTTGAGGTTTCTGTCATTCTCTGCTTCACCATTGCCTCCAACCAATAAATCATCTACTATTATAAGGATAACCCAACAAATTTTGCTGAAAAACTTCACTTGCAGAATTTATTCCAAACAACACTTGCAGAATCTATTCCAAATAGCATCCTTAGAAATCTGTATTGGTCAAACGGAGCATCAAAAGTAGTTAGAAATGAGGATTTACGAAGAACTCTGCAAACAAGTCCTAGAAAACACTGGCATTCGGTATTAAGGCTGCAACCTCTTCGACTGTGTGCAATGGATAAGGTCTCTTTAATGCACTGTTCGGATCTCTTGGGTCAATACATATTGTGATTTCATCTGAGCTTTTTTGTGAGCTGCTACCATGGGCGACACCCATTCTGCTGGTTCTGTGACTGGACAAATCACACCTTTCTGCACAATTTCATCCAAATGAGCATTAACTTTATCCTTCATAGCTATTGGAACTCTTCTAGCTGTTCTGACTACTGGAGTGACCTCTGGGTCTAACTTCATGGAATACACAAATGGAAGTTTGCCTAACTTGTCATCAAAAACATCAGCCTACTCTGAAAAAATTGCTTCACAAAAAGTAGAACTCGGAAATGCACTTACATGATGAACTTCTTTAGCAAAAGAAAGCAGATTCATGCTTCAATTATCTTTAAGACCCAATAAAGATCGCACTGGACTTTGAACTATAGAACAAGTAACAGTTCTTGGCCAAACAACATGAAAGCATCACTGAACCTTTGGTTTGAATTTCCTCACCTCCATAAGCAACAAGTCTCGCACTACTGGCCACAATGAGTTGTTCATTAGTTCTCACTTTAGCAAATGTGTCTGCTGATGCATTACACTTCAAACCAGTGTCTACTTTAAGTTCTGTGGAGTTTCCATTACAGTACAACACACTGCTTCTTGCTAATGAAGTCACTGCATCAACTCCTTCACCAAACACTGATACACTATCTACACAGAAAGCGAACTGCTTCAGCTCTACCTGATCAACTTGTTTCTTTGTGTGACTTTTCTTTACAACTGTGTGAGGCTTACTTGATTTGCAAAACATTTGGAAATGGTTCCATTTTTTACACTTGTGACATTGCTGACCAAATGCCAAGCACTTCTCTCTTTTAGACTCATGACTTGCACCACAACTGCGACACAGTTAACAATAAATATGGACTTGGGTTTTGCTGATTCATGCTTGTACTGCACTGAGATCAAGCATGCTCTTTTCTTACAACTTTCTGGAAAGGTATGTGGTTTCTCTGATAAACCAGCAGGGGTTGTGGCGGCTATGTGCTTAGGCCTATTTCTGTTTGCCACATATGCCACGTATTGCATACTATCTACATTTGCTCTGGAGCCAACTGAAACCATTCTTTCGTCACTTGCAAGCACACTAGTGTGTTTTTCTGTCACCTCGTGGATGTGACAAATCTCCATGGCTTTGTTCAATGTTAAATCACTGTCATGAAGTAAAATCTCTCTCACAGCAACAATATTAATACCACACACAAGCCTGTCCTTTATCAACTCATCTTTTAAGTCACCAAACAGACTCGTTTTAGCTTTGTTTCTCAAATCAGTTATATCAGCTGCAAATGTTCCCCCTGGCTTCTGATCTCTTGTGTAATACAAATGCATCTCTAATGTAATATTTGTTTGAGGGTTACACATTTCTCTGAACTTGCGCTTAAAACACACGGGGTCTTCCCTTGATTCAGACTGTACAACAATGACATTTTTCATCTTCTCCTTTATATACTGCTGGTGTATACACAAAAACGCTCTTTTTCTATGGCCTCTGACCCAGCTAGATTTAGCAAAATGAATGCCCTGGTGCATGCCTCTCTCTCTGCACCTCACAGCAAGAAGTTCTCTGGTGATTCTCAGCTGGAGCTCCTTCTGTCTGGAGTCTGCATGTCCTCCCTGCGTTTGTGTGGGCTTCCTCCTGGTGCTCTGGTTTCTCCCACGTTACAAAGACATACTTCTGGAGCATTTCTCCCCAGGTCTCTGCTGAAAATTGGCTTTGTTCTAAGTCAGGCTTTCCTGGTAAACAAATGTTAAATAAAAATAAATAAAAAATAAGCTGCTTGTACAAAAGTATTGTACTCTTGCTCAAATCTTCCCCAGTTCTCTGCAAAATTCTGATCAAATACATGTGGTGGGGCTTTCGAAATCTGTCAGCCATATTAACTGATACCAGTGAAGGATTTTGCAAATAAGCACGCACATACACACACACACTCGCTAGAAACATGCCAGTATCTGTAACATTGCCCAATGTCTTTGTACTTCTGTATTTATACCTTTTTGAGCTTTTTGAAATTATGCTAATGGACAAACTCGTAGTACCTTTGAATAATTGGACTTTGCAAAATAAAATTCTCAGGCACTTTTAACACTCTTGTAATATCGTTTTGCAATGCTAATGTCATTTACCATCATTTTAAGAAATATCTCAAACAAATTTACAATGTGAATGAAAAACTCTTGGGCAATGTAATACTCTTGCAGTATCGATTTGCAATAAATCACCTCTTATCAGTGTAAAACATTAAATAACTGCACGGTGCAAATAAACTGGATGCCTCTAGCCCAAAACTCAATAACATTTCAAATTATTGCACTTTGTGAATAACTGTACACAGCACACTGAAATGTCCCCAAAATGGCGGTAAATACCAGGCGAAAGCGCTCGTGTTATTTCTTGTTTCTGTGTCGACATTAAACTGTTTTACTGGAACTTTGAACTGCATTGGGCTATCATTCAACATATTACTTGGACTGCCAAATTGTTGCTGCACCGTTAGCTGTTACTTAACTGCTCTACTGTTTAAGCTTTCATTTTCAAGGACGAGTCCTTGTTGTCTGGACTGACCAGGTTTTCTGTTTCGATAATTACTGGTTTTACGTTGATATTTTAGTTGTGTGGTTCTACATGGCGGAAGATCTATCAGCTCCCGACTTTGAGGACACTCCTATAGCTCTTCGTGAAGAGCTTGATGAGGCACCAGTTACTAGAAGGGAATTTAACGAAGTACTTACCCTTCTAGCTCAGTTAAACAAAACGCTCATGGAATCCAGCAGAGCTCGTGGTTACACCATTCCTTGCAACCAGGAGCATTCGCCAACTCACGAAAGGGGACCGTTGAATTCAACTGAGCCGAAAGGCGTAGCAACGAGGAATGTATCATCATCAAAAGAGAAAGCACCGGGTGAATCAAGGGGCCATGGTAGTGGCATTAGTAACTACAACGCAACAATTTCGCTAAATAAAACCCAGGACAGCAATTTTTCTTTTAAAAAGTGGGCGGAACAACCACCGCAACTAAAACCAGGTACTGTTGAGTCTTCTTTAGAGCAACTTGATGGCAAACTCGATATTTTTAAAACTAAACTTTACGCATTTAAAAACGCGCAAATGGAAATAAATTACCTAAAAGAATGCTTGAGAGTGGAAAGGGTGCCTAAGGGATTGCGATGTTTTCGCTTTCCCAATAGCGCCTACCAAGGCTCCGAATTATACACTAGTTTAACTGACTTGTTCAATAAAACAGGACTGCAAATGCTTGAACTTATGGTAAAGGACTATTCTAAGAAAGCAAATTGTATTCTTAATGAATTAACTAGTTTGGATGAATGTATCACAATAAATGACAATTTTTTAGCTTACAAAAAGACATATACTGATACTTTCACTGAGGTTGATGCACATTGTATTAAAGTGTTGGAAAGAAAATCTAAGAAACTAGAAAGAGACTTGCATGAATATAGACAAGGGGTAGCATACCCACCCCCTAGTAAATCTAGAAAGGTAGAAGCAGGCTCACAGATTAACGAAGAAGTTTATGAACAGCTAGACAATTTTCAAAATGATTTACCTAGAAGAAGTGAGCGTATTGCCCAGAAAGGAATCAACAACCCACCACAGGGTTTTCAGGTACCCCAGGGCAGGCAAGGGGGGAAAACGAATTTCCACCAGCAGAGGGGGTGGGGGAGAGGACGCACATAGAACGATTTGATTTGAGTCCCAACACAAACAACAGTTTTAGTGATGAATTGTTTGCATGCAAAGTAATCAATAACAAAAACTTCACAATCTTTAATTACACAGACTTGCCAGTGAGTTCTAGTTATTTTGACCTGTTCACTAAAGGATTGCATTATGTTCCGATTAGACCCAGCTACTTACCCAAACTGCTAATAGAACTTAAAATGTTTATTAGAAATGTGAATTTATCTTTACTCTTAAACAATCAAACACATGATGGGAATGTTTTAAGTAGAACTAGCACATTTAATCCACCCACCCACCCGAACTTAAAGGTTTTTGAGGAAATGGTAGAAAGAACTTGGAGAGACAATCTTAACAGGCAACATCAGGAGGAATCAAACAATTTTCCTTTATCACTTCAAGCAGTAGTTAACACCATCAAAACTAACAAAGTGAGGGTAATGAAACCGGATAAAGGAGGGGGTATTGTGCTTATGTACCAACAAGATTATGACAACTACATGCATGATATGTTACAAGACACTAAAACATATGAATTAATCTCACTCAATGAGTTAAACATCTCTCTAGGTAAAATTAGGTATTCTCTGCAAGACCATCTCATGCAGGGAGTTATTGATGAAAAATTGCACAACTACTTGCTGGTACCAAAGCCAAGAACACCCACGGTTTTTGGGATTCCTAAGGTGCACAAGGGGCTTAACCCATTGAAATTTAGACCAATTGTAGCAGGGGCTGGGGGCATTACAGAGCCCTTCAGCAAATTTGTTGACCACCAATTGAAAAAGTATGTGTCAAATTTGCCCTATGTGTGCAAGGACTCTTGGGAATTTCTAGCCACCTTTCCGGTTCACATTAACAATACCAGCTTATTATTAGCCACCATAGATATTGTCGAGTTGTTTCCCAGTATACCACATGCACAAGGGTTGGATTGGTTTGGGGAAATGATAGCTGTTGAAGCAGGTCTCGGAGGCAAGATGACTAATTTAATTATTGAATTTATGGACTTAGTTTTGCATAACAATTTCATCTTTAACAATGGGGAATTTTATAGACAAAGAAGTGGGGTTGCCATGGGCGCACCCTGCGCCACGGCCTATGCAAACATTGTGCTCCACAAATGGGAAACACTACACATTCATTCCTCAAATTGGAAGCAACATATCAGATTCTACAAGAGATTCCTTGACGATATATGTATTCTCTGGGAAGGCACTAGAGAACAGTTTCTCAATTTTATTGACCACATTAGTTGTTCAACTAATTTTTTAAGGTTTACACACGAAATCAGTGAGAATACTATGCATTATTTAGATGTCTCTATAAAAAAAGATCCTAGTGGAACAGGTTTTCTTTCAAGAATCTACAGGAAGGCGACACATTCCAACACTTTTTTGCATTTTGAAAGCGGACACCCTTACTACATTAAAAGAGGTATTATAAAGGGACAGCTCATTAGAGCAGCGAGAATGTGTAGCAACACAGAGCTTTTTCTTGAAGAATCTGATTTCCTCAGAAATTTATTTGAAGAAAGAGGATACCCCATGGATTTATTTCAAACAATATTAGCAGAAGTAATTACTAAAAGAGATGAAGTTTACTTCCCTTTATTGGGCTCTAACACATTTGTTACAAGTAATAGAGCATTAATTGAGAAACCACTTCAAAAGAATTTTATTTACACTTACACACAAGATGCTACATTTATTGAGAACACAATTAAAAGCTGTTGGCCCATTATAACCATGCACGAGGAAATGGCAAGTAAACTGCCCACTCAAATAGGATTTATTAGGAAAAGGGACGTGAATTTAAAAGGGGTGTTTGAACAAACAACGCAGGTTAAAACAGGGGGCAAAGCCAACGAAGCATTCGGCACATTCAAGTGTGGCCGATGTAATCAATGCCCTTATATTTTGCAAACAGATAAATTTACAATTCCATCTAGGAACATTACCTTGAAGTCAAGTAATAAATATTCCTGCAATTCTGCGGGGGTGGTATATTTAGGAATTTGCCAAGTATGTCCAGCTTTCTACGTTGGCAAAACTGATAGGCCCTTAAAACGTAGAATATACGAGCATTTGTACGACATCAGCAAAAATAAACAAACTAATGCTTTTTGCAAGCACAAGTTGGTATGTCCAAATATGGCATTAAAATTTCTAGTTATTGAAAAAATACAGCAAGATCAGCGGGGTGGTGATTGGGAAACTCTCCTCGAAACAAGAGAATTGATTTGGCAGTTGAAGCTAAATGCAGCTAAATATCCAGGGCTTAACGACAATATTAGTTTAGCACCTATTCTTAAACAGAGAAGGAACAAACTTTAAACACACTGTTAGTGTTTAATTATTTAATAAATATTTTTATAAACCTTGACATTACATATTTCTTAATAAGAAGTAAATGTTTAGAATTTCAAATTAGCTACACACAATGCATCAACATTATTTTTAGGTGATTTACGCTCATTTGGGCTGTTTTTTTAGTGGTTTTTATATTTATATTCATACCAGCACTAACTTGTTGTTCGATTTTTACATTAGTAGAGTATAAAATATTGTTCTTGGGATCGTAAACATGGCTTTCTACAAAGTTTTATTAAAAACTAGGGTGTTAATACATTTTTTCTTCTACTCTAGAACGTTATACTTGTTTTTTATATGTGCTTGGTGTATATCTTGCAAATATTCTAAAAGTTACTAGCTAAGAACCTAGGAGGCAAGCTTACTAGGCAATTTTAATTAAAGGTGAAGTTTAAGATTGCACACAGTTGTGTTAATTGTTTAATTAGACTGCATTATTCAGCTATATAAACGCTGTATATTGATTCAAGTTTTTATCTCACTTGAAAAAGCCTGGTAAATACCAGGCGAAAGCGCTCGTGTTATTTCTTGTTTCTGTGTCGACATTAAACTGTTTTACTGGAACTTTGAACTGCATTGGGCTATCATTCAACATATTACTTGGACTGCCAAATTGTTGCTGCACCGTTAGCTGTTACTTAACTGCTCTACTGTTTAAGCTTTCATTTTCAAGGACGAGTCCTTGTTGTCTGGACTGACCAGGTTTTCTGTTTCGATAATTACTTCTGTATTTATACCTTTTTGAGCTTTTTGAAATTATGCTAATGGACAAACTCGTAGTACCTTTGAATAATTGGACTTTGCAAAATAAAATTCTCAGGCACTTTTAACACTCTTGTAATATCGTTTTGCAATGCTAATGTCATTTACCATCATTTTAAGAAATATCTCAAACAAATTTACAATGTGAATGAAAAACTCTTGGGCAATGTAATACTCTTGCAGTATCGATTTGCAATAAATCACCTCTTATCAGTGTAAAACATTAAATAACTGCACGGTGCAAATAAACTGGATGCCTCTAGCCCAAAACTCAATAACATTTCAAATTATTGCACTTTGTGAATAACTGTACACAGCACACTGAAATGTCCCCAAAATGGCGGTACCTTCCTAAGAACCTCTTAACAGTGCAAGAAACAGACTATAATGGCAGCACTTTGAGAACAGACAAACCCAGCACAAGAAACTTTTCGAAATGGCTATACCTGGACTATATTTCACGAAATAGCTGCACTTTGCACACAACAAACTCTTCAAAATACATGCACAGTAAATAAACACTAAGCACCTTTTAAACACTGAGCTACTTTGAATAAAGAAGAGTTGTGTAAAATCTTACCATAACCATAGATATCCTTCTCTTCCATGTTGCAATATTCTTGGTGTGGGACTTTCCGCCTCAGGCGACCTGTACGTTGGCTCCTATACAAAGGCTAGATCTTGGCTGTTGCATTTGCGTGCGACGTCACACGTAGGGCCATAAACCTTATAATGTGACATCTGCATGCACAGACCTCAGAACTTGAAAGCCCAACATGACAGGAGTTAAGTAGAGTAGCCAGTGATGTCAGTCATAGGATCAAGGAGCCATTTTGTGGTTAAACTGGTCATTGGGAACAGTATAACCCCCAGGAGACCAAAGACTGATCAGTAATGAGCGAGAGAAAACGGATAAGGGGGTTAGGTGTGTGGGAAGGAATGCAGCAACATGGAAGAGAAGGACATCTATGGTTATGGTAAGATTTTACACAACTATTTTATGTCATTCTAGTAATATGTTGCAGTATTCTTGGTGTAAGAGTACCACAGCTTAGCTGGAAGGAAGGGAGGAGGTAGAAGAAGCAGACTCAACAAAGCCCTGCAGAATTGCTCTGGCAAATCCTGCACGTGCTCTGGAGACGTTGTCTAACTTGTAGTGTTCGCTGAAAGTGTGAATGGTGCACCATGTGGCTGCTTCTAGTATGGAGGAAGTGTACAAGCCTTTTAAGGCAACTTTGGAGGCCGCCACTGCCTTGGCAGAGTGAGCTTTAACTCCCTGTGGGAGATTTTGCCCAAGGTGTGAACATACGCAAATAGTTTTTCTAATCCAACATGCGATGGTTTGTTTGGAGACTGCCTTGCCCAGGGCCCTGGGGTGGTATGAAACAAAGAGCAAATTGGATTTTCTTATGGAGTTTGTTTTCCATATGTAAAACCTTAGCTGTCTGCGCACATCCAGGCAGTGGAGTATTCTATCACTTTCATTGGTGGAAGAGGGATAGAAGGTGGGTAGATGAATAGATTGGCTTAAGGACAAATCATTGACCACTTTAAGCATAAAGGAAGAGTTAGTTCTTAGTGTTACCCTGTCCTTCTGGATAGTAGTGTATGGAGGGGAGGCCATTAGGGCCTGTAACTCATACACCCTTCCGGCTGAGGATATGGCCACAAGCAGGACTGTTTTACAAGTGCACATCTGCAGAGTAGCTGTACTAGCAGGTTCAAATGGAGACTCTATTAGTTTTTCCAGGATGAAGTTAAAGTCCCAGGGTGGTGGGATGGGTTTTCTTGATGGTCTGATGTGCAAAAACCCTTTTAAGAATACCTTCACATCGAGCCTGGCTAGTAGGGGAGGGTCTAGTGGCAGACAGGCTGAGATTGCTGAAAGGTAGACTTTCACTGAATAGTAAGAAAGTCCCCCCTTTACTAGCTGACACACATGCAAAAACTAGGGGCAGATCTGTGATGCATGGATCCCTGCCCTTGCTAGATACCAATTTGAAAATCTCTCCCATATAGCTAATTAAGATTTTCTTGTAGTAGGTTTCCTGGCCTCCCTCAGGACTGAAAGCACGTCCTCAGATTAGTGGTGGTATTAGTGGTGGTGCCTGAAGTGAATCAGAATTTTATCACCCACAGTGTCAGTGACAACATCTGCAAGTGTGGGAGGATGAGGGTTCCCTTTTGTTGTGTCAGAAGGTCCACCTTGTGGGGTAACTTGTGATGACTGCCCTTGGCTAGATTGAGAAGTAGGGGGGACCAATACTGCCTTGGCCAGTAGTGGGTCACCAACTAGATTTCTGGTTTATCTCTCCTTTCTGAATTAATGGGAAAGAAGGAAAGGCATACAGAAACCTTCCCTTCCATGAAATGCTGAATGTGTCTACTCTCCAAGCTAGCTGGTGTAGATCTTGGAGCAGAAGGTCTGCAGTTTTCGGTTCTGGGGGAGGCAAACAAATCTACTTGGTGTGCCCCACCGGTGGACATCCAGAAAGACATTCCCTGTCCAGCATCCTTTTGTGATTTGGAGAGGATGTCCTGCTGAGAAGGTCTGCATGTTTTTTGTCCTGCGAGGGGATGTAGGTTACCTGCAGGGGCAAGTTGTGTTGTGAGGCTACGTCCCAGACTAGTAAGGTTAGTCTGCAAAGGTGGTACACTTTTGTCCCTCCCTGCCTGTTGAGGTACCACACAACTGTGGCCTGTTATTTGGAGAACACCTGGTTGTAGGAGTGGAAGGAAGGCTTTCAGTGCCAGGAGGACTGCTGTCATTTCCCTCACGTTGATGTGTTTTTTCTTTAAGGAAGGGTGCCACTTTGCTTGAACCCTGTAGTCTGCCAATGTAGCTTCCCATCCTAGATCTGAAGCATTTGTATGCATGAACTGGTTTGGGGTGGGTAACTGCAGCGGAAGGCCCAAGTTCAGCTGAATTTGCTGAATCCACCACTTTAGCTCTGACTGTAGGCAGGCCAACAGTGTGATTTCCTGCTCAGGTGGATGTTGGTGCCAAGATCATACATTTTGTAGATACCACTGTAGCTTTTGCATGCCCATTCTGTTTAGTGGTAGCATGGGAATGGTGGCTGCCATTAGGCCAAGGGTTCATAAGAATTTCCATGCAGTTATCTGCAGTGTCTGCAGAAGGACTTTTTAAGTGGGAGGACCGGGATGGTGATGTTGTCCTGGGGAAGAAAGCCTTTCATTAAGTCTGTGTTGATCCTGCAACCCAGACATATTTTGCCTTGTTCTGGGGTCAATTAAGATTTTGTGAAGTGTAGAGTGAACCCCAGTCTGGAGTAAGCACATGGTGAACTCTAGATGGATTAGCAAGGTTTCCTTGCAGTCTGCTAGGATCAGGATGTCGTCCAGGTAGGGGTAAATCTGAATCCCTTGTGTTCTGCTATAGACTATGGCAGGTGCCAGGCATTTTGTGAACACTCTGGGAGCAGTGGACAAACCAAAGGGCAATGCAGTAAATTGGAAGTAAGGGGGGGGGGTCCAGAAAAACTTAAGAATTCCCTGTGGGAAAATAGAATGGGTATGTGCAGATAGTCTTCTTTCAGGTCGAGTGTGGCCATGAAAGCCTAGGCTGGTACAACAGAGTAAATTTTGCAGGGACAACATTCTGAAAGTGGGAACTTATAAGTTTAAGGAAAGGTCTAGAATTGGTTGGGGACCAGAAACTGTCTTGAATAGAAGCCTTTTCCTTCCTGCCCGGGAGAGACAGGTTCTACAGTAACCGAGCTCAGAAGGTCTTTCAGAATCTGTAGGAAGAGGTGCCTCTGACTTTTTTGGGGGAAGGGGATGCCCCTTAAGGGTGGCCTTTCTTACCAGGAGAGGAAGGTATCCTTTTTGAATAATAGCCAGAACCCATTTGTCTGTGGTGATGGTTTAAAAAAAGGGGAAGCAGTGGGAGAGGCGGGCAGAAAGAGGGAGGTGGGCAAGGCAGTCATGCATTGTTGGGGCCTCCTCCATCTTGAAAGGGCTGTCTAGACGGGGGTTGAGAGACAGCTGGTCTGAAAGGGGTTCGTCTTCTGGCTCCTCTTCTGTGTCAGGAAGAGGCAGGTCCAGGTGGGGTAGGGTTTCTCCTGACAAAGTTTGCTTTGGCAGGGTAATTCCTGTAATATTTGGGAAAAGGAGACACCAGAAGATGCTTAATGTCTTGCAATTCCTTACTCTTTTCTTGCAGACTTTTGAATAGGTCTGCTGACTGCTTTCCAAACAAAAAGCTGGGGTCCAGACAGGCATCTAGGATTTTAGACTAAGTCTTCTGGTAAGTGTTGCAGACGTAGCCAGGAATATCTTAAGTACAGTGGTAGATGCTGCTGATCGTGCAGAGGCCTCTGCAGCATCATAACTACGTTTAATGGAGTGTCTGGGTACTTGGGCAGCCAGAAATAGTTTGGAAGAGATGTCAGATTTAGTGGGGCAGTCTGGAGTAGGAGCCAGCAGAGTAGAGGCCTGAGAGAACAGGTCCAAGCATATTTGGTCTTATGGGTTTGATAGCTGATGTCTCTAGAGGCCAATGTGAAAGAGGTGTAAACCATCTTACCAATTCTAGCCATTGTTTTGCTATCTTTGACTGTAGGCAAGAGAGAGGCAGACAGAATCAGTCTGGATTGTTTATCCGTGAAAAGCCAATCACAGCAGGACCTGCCAGGGGTGGTTTGACTAGAAATATCTGGTCATCAGGCACCTTGCATAAGCAGTCTGGCCTCTTAGGGGCAAGGTGGCTGAGAATATGGTGTCTTACATGCTGAGGACAAGGCATCTAAACAGGCGGGGATGACAGGTGGAATAGCAGAAGGGGAGGGAAATTCCACATGTAATTGTTCAAAATAGCTTTTTTGAGCATCAGACATTTGGCAGGTGTCCCATTTGAAGTATTCCCTCATTTTGGTTATGGTCTCACCAAAGGTGATATCCTAAAGGTGATATCCTCTGGAGGGGAGTCCACTTCAATGGATTCTTCATCTGGGGAATAGTACTCTTGAGGAGGGGCTATGTGGGAGGTGTTTGATTCCTCAGAAGAGGAGTAATAGGTCTCTCGATTCCTCAGAAGAGAAGTAATAGGTCCCTCAATTCTTCAGAAGAGGAGTAATAGGTCCCTCGATTCCTCAGAAGAGGAGTAATAGGTCTCTCGATTCCTCAGAAGAGGAGTAATAGGTCTCTCGATTCCTCAGAAGAGGAGTAATAGGTCTCTCGATTCCTCAGAAGAGGAGTAATAGGTCTTTTGCTCTGCTTCCCTTTCTTGTGAAGTAGGTGGAGTAAGACCAGAGACAGAGGCAGGCCTAGGGGAGAGGAAGAGTAGATGGAGAAGACGCTGAGGGCCTAAGGACCATAAAGGCCTGCATCAAAGATGCGGTGAAGGACTGCCAAACCAGGTAGGCCTTCGGAGGGTGTAGCCAGATGTTTGGTTTTCTGTTTCTTTTTAACTGGGGTAGTCTTAGGCGTCAGCCTGGAATTTAAAGCCTGGCTAAGGGTAGCTGTGTCGGGAGGAGGTATCGCAGCCACAGGCCCGGCTTTGTCTGGTTCCCCCTCGATCTCAGCGGTAGCCAATATCTGGGTTGGCTCTGTGGATGTGTTTTTTCATCAACTGCGAAGTGGCTTTCTCAAAGGTCGCCAAAGTCGATGGATCTGTCGGACGTCCCTCAACTCCTAAATCGGTAACAGACAGGGCATCTGAAAGCAGAGAAGCAGTGGGGGAGGCCCTAGGAATCTTGGCCTTCTTTCGCAGAGGTTTAGTCGGGGCTTCCAAAACGGGATCCATCCTAAGTGTTAATTTTAAGTCGTTGGTTTTCTAGGTAAAGATTAAGTACAGCCAGATGGCTGCATAGGGTCTTAGGAACGAAGGACTGGCAGATAGAACAAGCGGTGTGATCATGTTCTTGGCTGAGGCAACATACGCAGTGGTTGTGTGCATCTTTATGGGGTATCTTGTGCCTGCCTTGGCATTTGCCATTTTTTTGCTGACATCGGCTAAAGTTTACTACAACAAACCAAGCTTTAGCTAGAGGTCAAAGACGAAAATCCCCAACTGGGTACTTTGCTTTTAGACGTCTTGAGTTAAGGAGAGAAGCACACGATGTGACGGTAGTCTGCGGCTGAAAAGTTATAAGGTCTGTGAGTGCAGATGTCACATTTAAGGTCCCTGGTTTATGGCCCTATATACAACGTCCCATGCAACTGCAACAGCTAAACAAACTTTTGTATAGGAGCTGACGTAAGGGTCACCTGAGGCAGAAAAAGCCACACCAAGAATACTACAACGCAGGAATAGAAGGACATTTAATATTTCCAAGGACTGATGGTGTTGGGACCAGCATTTTTTTTTTTTTTTTTTTAAGGAACCACTGCACTTTTCTCGCTTTTGCTAAGGCAGCCCATCAGAATACATAAAGCCATCTGCCACAGCATCCTCAGAACCCCCCTTGTTATGATCGGATTATAGCACATGACATTCTGAGAGAACACAATCTGGGCCTCTTGCAAAAAATGTCTTCTGTTGAACACAGTCTAATACTGCCCCTACAAAAGTAACCAGATTGTTGGGTGTTGTGACTTCTGAATATTCCAGGTTAGACTTACCTTCAGGAAGTAATCTATGGTGATTTGTATGAGACAGACAGACACTGTGTAGTAGAAGCTGCCTAATCAAGCAAACATCTAAACATGGGTAGTGCGCAGCTGTGGAACCCCTTGGTTTTGCAAAATGCAATTATTGGTGACAGATGCTTTCTAAACACTCTAGGTGCAGTAAATAAGCTAAATGGTAATGTACCACCCTGGACAAGGGTCATGGACATGGGACTCTTCACAACCCAGCCATCTGCCCAACACCAATTTAAAGCACCAATTTCTGATTCCTGGAGAACAGGAATATGAAGGTAGGAGTCCATTTGATTCAGTGTCACCATCCATGTCCATGACAAAATTAGGAATAGAAGCTTTTACAAAGTTAGCATTTTGAACTTGGGTAGTACCAGAAATTTGGTTAATCTTAAAAGGCCCAATATTAGTCTCTGGGTCCCTTACTTTCTTGGGAAGATGATTCAAGAGCACAACCCTGTGCCAGCCTCTTCTGGTGGAGTTCCCTGGATAGAATCTTGCTTTACGAGCGTCTGAGCAGTGAAAGAAAATTTCTCTTGTTTGGGGGAATTCCTAGCAGAGGCTGGGTACTTGACCCTGCAGATCTAGGGTATTAGTTGGTTTGCCACTTTCTACGACACCCAAGGGTTTTCCCCTTTGGAAGTTTTAATGTTTTGAGGAAAAGTGCCAGGACTTGCTAGGGTAGTTCCGCTGCATTGAGGAATACAGGAAAGATAAAATTTCTTATATGACTGCACTTGTTTACTCTTCTGGTCCAGTCTCTCTAACACCTTCAAGGCTGGAAATCGAAAGAGAAACTCCTTGTCTAGTGGCTCATTAAGGAGCGGTGCTTTGACATGATCAGACAGGGAGTTGTGTCCTCAGCCAGGCATGTCTCCTTGTGACAGACCTTGCCGCAGCCTTCATGTATGATGAATCAATGTATCACAGTCACAGAGAACACCTAAAAACCCACACACCTAATCTGCATAATTCCGAGATGGCCCTCTGGAAGCTGTGCGCCCCCATGGCCTGGCTATAACATGTTCCTGAAATGACTCAAGATATTTGAGCATGTGGAACTGGCAGTTCAGAGCTCTCATGGTCAGTCTGAGATGCTGGGTCTTTTTGCCAAACTGGTCCAAGCATCTAATTTCCTTATCTGATAAAGGGCTCTTGCAAGCAGGCCCAGACAATCCACTGCTGTACTCCAGAGACCACAGCTAGGTCCATCTCCACATTCTCAAAGAGACTCAAACATATCAGGCATCCTGGTGCAGGGGGAAGGGAACCAGGCTGAAGTGACATGTCAGAAAACACATCACCCAAGATTCCATGGACTGGAGTATTATGCAGGACCTACGTAAAGGCACATCCAGAAGTCTTTGATAATTGTCTTGAGCCAGGGAGAAACCTCTCCACTCCAACTGAAAGATTCCTTTGTTCTACATAGGGATAGCTCTAAATTACAAGTCCTCAGATGACAAGGCTGAGAACAAGGTGTCTTCTGAGTCAGTATGCAACTGCCAAGAGGGTAGATACTTCACATAAGCAAGTTCATCTTCATCATCCAAGTTTGAGCAATCAGTGGGGAGAGGTGTCTCTTCCTTTTCCCAGGATAAGCTCCTGGCACAGACTCCCTGGACTTCATGAAGAGTAGGTAGCTACCCCTAGAAAGGAAGTCCTGCACCAGGCTGACTAGGTCATAGTAGGTTTACTAGACCAACTGCCGCAGGGCCCTTACAAGCTTAGCAAAGTTCAACCAGTGTTCCTAAGGGTGTCTGGTTCAAGCAGACACTAAAATCAGCACCTATTGCCCAGTCTAAGAGAGACAGGTGAAACCGCTAGGTTGAATATCCAGTTACCCGTCCAAATTGTGCTTAAATTAGGCTGAGGGGCTTTAACATGAATGGGAAGTTTGTTCCAAAGATGGGGCAACCTCTGTGAGACAAAGCTCCCTCACCAGCAAGTTCTGGTGGTGTCACATACCAGGTTAAGGTCCTTTCAGTGACTGAACTTTGTGCAATTTGATTTGCAAATGTACAGCATTTCCATTAAAGCTGGGTCAGACACTGCTCTAAATGCAAGGTACAGGTGGCATCTGAGCAGTCTGTATGACAGAGTAAAGTGACAATGATTTCAGTTTGTTTTATGACGACGACCCTGAATTTTCTTTGCAAGGAACCTTTCTGTTCTCTCCAAATTGCTGCAGGTGTTTGGAAAGGAACATACCAAAGGGAGTGCTGCACTCAATCATTGGCTAGCCTGTACTTCGGAGAAGTAGCTTCCTAACCGTAAGGGTGTAAGAACCAATCCCTGAGGAGTACCACTGGTTATGGGTCTGCTGGAGGAGGTGGAGTCCCCTATTTTGACTGTATGAGTTCTGTCAGTGAGCCAGTTTGCAACCCCACCTGACAATATATGGGTTGATACCCAGCTGGCTGAGTTTATCAACGATGCCTGAGTGGGAGATTGTGTCAAAGGTCTTGACTAAGTCTAGGTAGGCTGTATGCACATATCTGCCCTTGTCTAGGGGTTTGGTGACTGTCTCAAAGTCCACCAAGTTTAACAGGCATGATCTCTCCTTGACAAATGCAAACTGGGTGGGGTTGAGCATTTGGAGATTTCCTATATCTTTGTTAACAAGGTCCATAATGATTCATTCCATGGCCTTGCAGATAAGGCTGGTCAGGCTAATGGGTCTATAGTTCCTAGAGTCCGTGCATGCACCCCCTTTGTGCAAAGGGATGATGGTAGCAGTTTTCCACTAGGACAAAGCCACTACTTAGGCTGTGACTGAAAAGCGTGCATAATGGTGATACTAGTTCCTGTTTTAACCTGTGTAGAACAAAGCCTGGGATGTTGTCTGGTCACACAGAGGCTGTGTTTTTGGCCTTAGCGAGGGCACTGATGACCTGCTCCTCGAAGATGCTAGATGGAGGACAGGTATTAGGGATGCTTTGGGGTATATGTGGCAGAGACAGGGGAGTGAAGTTTTCACTGAACCTGTCAGCCAGCAGGTTTGCTATATCCACAGGTTCTATACATGTAGTACCATTAACTACGAGTTAAATGCAAACCATGGCCTTACCTTTGAGGTTAAGGGATGGAACTAAAGAACGCCTTGTGGTTATCCTTAGTTAGGGAAGCAAATTTGGATTATTAGGTAGTTTTGCAGGACTTTGCTAGGAGTCTTACTTGTTTAAGTTGAAGAGTGTTCCCAGTTTTGAGACCATTCCTTCCTACCCTTAGGCAGCAATTTCTTTCTCCTATTACATAATCAATTAATGGCAGTTGTCCAAGCAGGTTTATTTTTCCTTGAAATCTTGCTTTGGTTCTTTTAGGTACAGCAGAGTCAATACAATTGTACAGGCACTTCTATAAAGCATTGGTGTAGGACTCAGCATAGGTGTCTGTTCCATCAGTAGGGGAGAGGCTATAAAGCTATTTATGCCGTCATGTAAGACTGTAATTGGGCTTGGATAATTTTTTTTAGTCTAGCTGTTGCTAGGGGGTGGTCTTGGGTTTTAGTTACTTTTAGCAAGACAGATTTGTGGTCAGATCTCACCAGGGCTAGCCACACACTGCGGGTGGTGCAGCAGTCTCCCATGTTGGTCAGCACAAGGTCCAGGATGTTTGAGCCCCTTGGGGTGTGTCAACCAGCTGGTCCAGGGCACTAGAGTTAAAAGTCCAGGAACCTTTAGGCAAGTGAGTTAGAACACGTATAATTTACCCAATCTATGGATGGGTAATTAAAATCACCCAAAACCAGGGTGTTTGGTTGTATCTTGACTGACTGAAGTAGATCCAAGTAGGCTGAGTGGATGTCCTGATTCATGGAGGGGGTCCTATAACTAGCAATAGCCTGAAGAGGGGTCTTACCTACAGTCAACTGCACCTGAAGTAAATTCAAGGGAATCGTGCTGTTTAATCTAGAGGTGCAGTCATCTTTAATGAATGTTGACATATCACCTCCTTTAGTTGTCATGCCTTCAGTGTGTGGTCTGAACATGTGGAAGGAAATGTAACTTGGTATAGCTGGGGTGCTTTGTGCATCCTAAATATCAGCAGCTTCCAGTGAGTGCAGCTTCTGGTTTAAACTCCTAGCATTTAGCAGCATAGCCCTGAGGTTGTTTCAGACAGTAATTGTACGTTGGGAATTTTGTTCTTGTGAGACTGCCTACGGGATGGCAAGAGCCTTAGCCAGTAACTGAAATCCCAAGATTGACAGATGGAAGACCATCTCTGACAAACCATCGAGGTCTGTCAACAATGTCGTCCCAGGCCAACGGACACTGGACCCCCTTTGAATGACGCCAGAAATTAAGCCAATTGTTGAAGTCAATCATTTTTTGTTTGTATTAAAGTATCATCTAGGCAGTATCACCCCCTGCCAGAGGACTCTGGCCTAAAAAGGCACTGAACCAGGGAGCTGCAAAAGCACCTGGTGCGTCAACTATTTCAAGAGATGTCTGTCTCCTGCACATCCCTCCCCTTAAGTTTCTTTGGAACAGCATCCTGGGAAACAACAGACATCATGGTATGCAATGGCCATACACAACCAGACTCTAGGTAATGAATGAGGGTATAGCCCTACACTTTACAGTTCTACCATTAAACCTAGCAAAAAAAAAATAGAAAGTAAGGCACATAATAGTCGGGGCTTATTTAGAAGGGGCAAGAATGGAAGCCTTTTGTGAGAGGTCTACTTCCCCCATAAGAGACAAATAACTTTTTTTTCTTTAAACATTAAACAGCTAAAACTATTAGAGAGCGATTTCCCAGTGGGGTACTTAACTGAATCCTCTGGCTTCAGCCTGACTAAAGGACTGATAATTCTCACACAAACAGTCTTGTGCATAACTGACATGGCAAGACAGAAATGTAGAAGGTTTTGGCAAATGACCTTTTGTGCCACAAATGTTCCCAGCAAGGGCATCCACTGGCTGAGGACTTGTGAAAACTTTTGGTATTTGGCCCGACCACAGGCTTCTGCATGTCAGGAAGGCTTAAGACCAAATACAACACTGGCTTTGATTATCACCATGTTTAGTTTTTTAAATTTATTTTTGGGAGTGTCCAAAGATAAATTCCAACCTGTAGCCAATGTAAGGACTTCCACACAAGAAACCAGTACCCCCCCTCCTCCCCAGCATTTGTGGGATACCATCTGACCCTTCTGAAATAAATTATGTGAGGTTCTCCCTTCATGGCAGTAGGTGTATATCTGGCACTTGAGTGCACGCCAGATTCACAATGTCTAGTGATTTTCCCTAGGAGCAGAGCCACAGGGGTCAGAAGACAGTGACAGACACTCCAAGGACTCCGATAAGGTCACAGCGAAGTTATCCACCAGAGGCCAAGAAAGTGCCGGTGAAAGAGGTGGCTTAAGTACCTCACATGTCCCCCTTCCAGAGTCCACTAACATTTTAAAGCGCTTTACATCAATACTGCTTTAGTAAAATAGCCAACATCCGATTGTTTTACTCCTAAAACACAGATACAACAGCAGATGTACAACTGCTCTAGACAGCAAGAATGTGCAAGAAGCTTTATAACTAATTTGTCTTCCACACAGACACTCCCCTTTTCTCCTAGACATAAGTAACAATTTATACAAACTTTTTCACAAAGAAAATGGAAGAAAACCCCTCTAAGAGGTACTTGTCTGCCCAAAAGACTGAAGAAGAAAACTGCCAGACAACTGAAGACATAGCAAACACAGTGATTGCTATAATCAATGGCAAGTTCTGAATTTTGCCACCCATGTCTGCATTTATACCAACAATGCATTCATGTTTCCTTGGATAATGCAGTGCATACGAAAGTGCACAAAAGTTTTTTAATGTTAGCCAGACACCTGATCATTGGCAGGATATGCCCCATATAGCCACTGGCTACTGCAACAGTGATCTAACGATGAATACCACAGAGCTTCTTGCATGTCAAATATGCAAGCACAAATTCTCTTCTAGCAATTACAGCCTTGGGCCTACAAGTCCTTAAAGATGTCTCATGAGGCAACTCTGGGTTGAGTTCTAAGCCACATAACACAGTTGTGCTGACCATCTTTCAAGTTAGGTCACCTCACATATGCTTGTCTTACTCTGAATGGTCATGTCCTGAATCCAGGGGGAAAAAAAAGTCAAAGAACAAATGATACAGTCCCAACCAACAAAAACTGAACAGATGAGGAAAATCTCCTAGAGAGTACCTGGCCTGCTCTTCTACTCTTGGCCTGGGCTTCATGACTTTAATGAACATCTGCATGATACCAAGTGGCAAAAAAGAACTCATGATAGCTGACCCCTACATATTCGTTTATACAGTGGAGTGGAAAGATGAGATTCCTCAAATCCATGCACTTCTTGCCAACCACTCAGAGGTAACCGGTCACAGGAGGGTGAGATGTCCAAACTATGACAGACCCTGCACAAAGCTTTTAGACTCTCTTGCCCTACCACTCAAGGAACAAAACAGACAAGATGTCTCAAAGGAATGTCTACAGCCTAAATGCCAAAGATGCAGACAGGAAAGGTGTACAGGGAAGCACATCTACCAGCACTTGTTATCCCAAAGGACAGCACAGAGTATGACACACAGTGACTCCAGAAACTGGGACTTGTACCCTCTTCCATACCAGCAATGTCAATATAACAGTCTGCAGCTGACACTGATGTAGACCCCAAGACTGTGTCCCTGAAACTTGAGGCACACTAATGTGAGGAAAATTAGGACAATGTGCCTGAAAAAAGAAGGGCAGAATCGAAACAGGTCTCTATCAACCCTGAAAGCATTGAGGGATAAAACAAGACAATTTTTGACAAGCCCTGATAAATTCATCCATATGCCTCTTACAACCTATCTCACAAAACAAACCACACTTGGTTGAGAACAGTCTCAGTCATTTTTTTTGTTAAACCTCTTATGTTAATGGAATCGTTTTAGGAATCTTACCAATTTAGATTTCTCAGAAACCACTCCATAAAGGTAACAATGGGCATAAAAACAGACGTATGCCTTTTTAACACAAGCCTTTAGAAAGTCACATGCTTAGACTTTTCTCTGCTGAGATTTAGGAGAATCAGCCAGCACTATAAATAATGTCCAGCACTAATGTAGAGGTTAACAGATCAGAACCCAAACATTAATTTAGCACCACAGGTTTGTAGGTCCTGGCTGAACTCTTATTCCAATGGCATTTTAAGTTGTTTTTAAATTACTGACAAATCCCTTACACGTGTATTTTTTTCTTCACCAAAACAAACTATTTGCAAGTTTCTCAAAAAAGAAAACAAAAAGTAACACTCAATCAAATCACTATTCAGAAACTGAGCAACTACTAAGAGCCACCAAAATAAAGAAAAAGTAATACTTCTGCAAGTTTTAACTATAAATAAACCTATTGTAAAAACAGAAATGCCAATAAGATTATGAGTCAAAAATAATAAAGACAAGTTCCAAAATCTGAGAAAGCAGAGCAACCACTAAAGTTGTTTGCCAAAAAATGTAAGAAAATACCAAAGACATTAAGTGAAGGGCAAAGAAATGCCTAGGCCTGGGGGAAAAGAACCATTCAGACTGTAAACTGCCCGAAAATGTCAAACATCTGACAAGAAACTGGTGTCAGAAGTCACAAGATTACAAAGAGAAAATTACCACCAAAAAAAGGGTCTATATTACATTGACGAACGCTTAAATGTTCGAAACTCTAAAGGTTGACCTTTAGAGAGAGAACTTTTAGGTGTTCGAAAATGTAAAAAAGGTAAACTGAAAGGGTTTTAGCAGGGGGGCAAACACCCCTGCACCCCCCGCTTAAATATATCAACTCAGAGATCGCACTTCAGTGCACGGCAGAGCGGAAATGGGAAATTTCCCATTCCCTACACTGTAAAGCGATTTTGAGTTGGTATATTTAAGTAGCGGGGGGTAGCCCCCCCATGTGGGGAGTGCAGGGGGGCTTCCCCCCTGCCTACACCCTTTAGTTTTTTTTTGTTTTACATTTTTTTTTTTTTTTTTTTTTTTTTTGTAATTTTTAAAGATATTCGAACAAATATATTCAATCTCTAAGGGTCGACCCTTAGAGATTCGAACATTTAAGCATTTATCTAATATAGACTCAAAAAGAAAGAGAGCAGTTAGGGGACATTCTCAGACAAGTCTGCTTTTCAGTACAAAAGAAATTTGGACAGGACGGTTGTACTATAGAGCATTGTGAATAAAATGAGAGTGGAGTTAACCTAATGCCAAACTCTATCTGTCCTACTATTTTAAAGGATTGGCCTCCTTATACCAGACCTGAGCTTATCCCTGCAGCAAAAAAGAACTAAATACAGTGCAGGCTGGCTATACCTTCATCATCCTGGAGGGATCCATACACCCCAGTGCTAAAGACAAGCCAAGCCCATACCATGACATCTGTGGTGCTCTGGTCAAGGGGACAGTCCCTGCTACTGCTTCCCATAAGTCATGAACACTAATGCAACAGTGATCCAAACAATGAGCATCTAGCAGACATTGAAGTAGGGTGTATTTATAGGGTCTATATTAAATCATTGAACGCTTAGAAAAGTGAACGATGATTTATCGACCCGACGTGAGCGAAAGCTTACAGACTAATGATTAGAACAGCGATTTTCTTTTTCCAAGGGGGGGGGGGAGTGGGGGGGGCTTTGCTCTCCACGCCCCCCCTACTTAAATATACCAACTCTGAGATCGCACTACATTGACGACAATGGCAAAGTAACTGACGCAGCCAAGCAAATTCTTCTCAGGGAAAGAATTTGCTTATATGCCGCTTCGTCGTTTTGCCTTTTCGTCTTTTCAAGTTCGAACAAGACGCATACGAAAGAATGCGTCTTCAGTCATCTAGCAGGAACCCTATTTATACAGCTGTTACTTGACATTACAGTACTCAATGCCACTATGTTTGTCCATCACTGACTAAAGCAGCACAAGTGAAAAGTGCCAAAATGACTGATGGACAGTAACAGCCCCAGTCACAGATCTGTTACAGACACACTCAGATATTAAATTACCTTGCTCTCTATTTAAAAAAAAAAAAAAAGAAACCTCTACCTTTACAAATTTCTTCAAGGAGAGTGGTTCTATCTCAGGAACTCTTCAGTGACAGTGTGGTCTTTCAGCACAAAATACAGTTTTGTGCCTACCATAAATGTAGATGTTAAGAGTGTTCACACTGCTGCAGTCATCATACTTGGGTTATCCTGCTGTCAGGCGGTCCCGCAGTCGGCCAGAGTTCCAAAGTCTTGGTCAAACGTCGGTTGCTGTCGCTTCTTCCCTGACGTCAGTGCACCAGGGGTATACAACAGGCATCCAACGCCAATTTCTTCAGTTTTTCTTGCCCCAGATGTCAGGTGCCCCAAGGTAGGTAGGCAATACATATTGCTAATAAAACATAAAAGGAATAAAAGGAATACCTTCAGTTACAAGCAAATACACCACAAAGGTTGTACAGGATAGAAAGGTATACAAAAGTTCAGCTAGGTCAAAGGGGATGGAGGGAGGGTAACCTGGACTGCAGCAGTGTGAACACTCGAACATCTACATATATGGTGGGTACAAAACTGTACTATGTTCGTGTTACACTGCTGCAGTCATCACTGATGCTAAGGATGGGCAGTGGAACTAAACAGGGTTTGGAGAAGCTAGTAGGCCCTGCAGAACTGCAGTGGCAAAGCCAGCCCTGGTTTTAGAGTATAGAGGTAAGTGATAGTGCTGGGTGAAGGTGTGCACTGAACTCCATGTTGCAGTCTCCAAAATATCCTTGGTTGGTACCCCTCTGAAGAAGGCTGTTGATGTTGCTGTAGCCCTGGTGGAATGGGGCCTAATGTTATTAGGTACAGGTTTCCCATGGTGTGTGCAGCAGAAACAAATACAATGTCCTATCCTTTTTGAAATGGTCTGTTTTGAGATAACCTTTCCTTGTAATCCTGCAGCATAGGATACAAAAAGCTGGTCAGATTTTCTGAAAGCCCTAGTTTTATCCAAGTAGAAACATAATTGCCTGTGAATGTCCAAAGAGTGTAGGAGCCTTTCCCCTTTGTTCTGGGGGTTTGGATAAAAGGTGGGCAAATGAATGGTTTGGTTTAGGGCCACACTGGATACCACCTTTGGCATAAAGGAAGGATTAGTTCGCAAAGAGACTGTCTTGATGAAAAATGATGAAAGGCTCCACTGCCATTACGGCCTGTAGCTCTGAGACTCTTCGTGCTGAAGTTACTGCTAGCAGCAGGGCAGTTTTCCATGATAGAAACTGTAAATCAGCTGTAAAAGCTGGTTCAAAGGGCGGTAGTGCAAGTTTTTCCAAAATAAAGTTGAGATCCCAAGTTGGTGTTGGTGCTCTCCGGGGCGGTCTTATGATCTTAGCCACTCTGAGGTACTGTCTTAGTAATGGATGTGAAAATATAGGAGGATCCGTGTTGTAATGAGCTGAAATAGCGGAGGCGTGGATCTTAATAGATGAAAAGGAAAGTCCTTTGTACAACATCTCAGTTAAATATCGCAGAATCTGAGGAATATTTGGGACAAGGGGATTTTGGCCTTTAGCCTGGTTCCAGGCGCAGAATCTTTTCCATTTGTCTGAATAGGTTTTATAACAGCTTTAGAGAGAAGTGTTGACTGGTTGTTTAGGTAATTTGACATGCAGACAGATTTAAAGTCTTGAGCTGGCTGTGTAGAATCTGATTGTTTTGCTGAGTCAGCAGGCGAGGAATTTGAGGTAAAATCCATGGTGGGCCTTGAGCCATGTTCCTTAGTATTGGATACCAGTGCTGGCTTGGCCAGTCTGGAGCAATGAGTATCATTTGTAGCCTCTCTAATCTGGCTTTCAGCAGCACCTTTGCCAGAAGAGGCAGTGGAGGAAAGGCATACACTGTTAATATTTTCCAACTGAATGAGAGGGCGTCCACTTTCCAAGCTAGTGTGTGGTATGTCCTTGTGCAAAATTTCCGTAGTTGGTAGTTTTGGGGGGAGGCAAACAGATCTATGGCTGGGCTCCCCCATTTTTAAGTTATCATTGTGAATACTTGTGGATCTAGTTTCCACTCGTGAGGATCTATGATGTTTCTGCTTAGATTGTCTGCCAATGTGTTTTTCTTTCCTGGCAGGAATTGTGCTTGTAGGTGAATTTGGTAGGTCAGTGCTGTGTTCCACAAGGTCATTGCTTGCCTGGATAGGGGGTAGGAATGTGTGCCCCCTTGCTTGTTTATGTACCACATCACTGTGGTGTTGTCCATCTTTATTAGGAGTTGTCCTCGATGTAGGAGGTCCTCGAAAGCTGTTAGGGCATTTTGTACAGCTAGCATCTCTTTTTGATTGATGTGTAGATGCATTTGATCTGCAGACCATTTGCCCTGAATACACTGTCCTGCCATGTGTGCTCCCCAGGCATAATCCGATGCATCTGTTGTTATAGTTTGCCTGACTGTGGGTAAGATAAAAGGTTGACCCTTGAGGTGACATGCCTGAGCCCACCATAGAAACAACTGTTGAAGGCAGGGAATGAGTGGCATTATTGTTTCCAAGTTGTGAATGTGTTGAGTCCATATGCTTTTCAGGTACCATTGTAATTTCCTCATATGCAGTTTGGCATATGGTATTAAGTAGAATGCAAGATGCCATGAATCCCAAGGCCTGCAGAACTTTTCTTGCAGGGAGTTGGGTCTTTGTTGCTATCATTTTGAAGTATTGAGTCAGTTGTCTTTGCTTGTATTTGTATTTTGTATTTGTATTTGTTTTTTGCTCTGTATGTGTGATCATTTTTTGTTTTAATTGAGACATCAAATATTGTTGATATTTCAGCATGTGAAACTGGCAATTTAGGGCCCTCATAGCTTGAGTAGCTGAGGTATATACTTTCTTTCTCCATCTTTCTAGTGCTCTAGAATCCCTTTCAGAGGGTACCGGATCTTTAGCAATAGAGGTCTTAACCCCTTTGGGACCCTGGGAAATGGTTTCTGGTTCAGCAACAGGGCTTTTATATAGGAATTTGTGAGAGTCAGGGACTCTGTAGTATCTGTCTGGTTTGGCTGGTGCAGGAGGTAGTGAATCTGGGTTAAGGCAAGATTCTGAATAAACATCATCCACAATATCGAACACGGGTGGAATAGCAAGTGGTCTGTGCTGGGGTAGTACAAGGAACTCTCTGAGCCTTTTCTTAGAATCACAGTAATCCTGGCCTTCCCAGTGGAAATGTTCCCTCATGGTATGTAAAGTTTCCCCAAAAGAGTAGTCTTCTGGGGAGATGCTGAAGGAATAGACTCTTCAGCAGCAGTGTCTTCATAAGGGGGAAGAGAGTATTCCTGTTCCTCAGAAGAATCTGAGGAAATTGAAACCTGGTCAGATGAAGCGTAGTCCTCCTCCTGTCTAGGCCTTTTATCAGGAGGGGGATGGGAACCCCTGATTAGGGTAATTAAGTCTTCAGCCATCTTAAGCATCTGTTTTTTTATGCATGGGGCCTTGTACTGGAGACTGCTGTACAGTCTTCTTTGCTTTTAAAAGAGTTTTCAGCTTTGCATAGGATTTAATAGTGAGTGTAGTCTGGGTGAGCTAGGGGAGAAATGGCTCCTGAGGGTACTAATTGCAGTGTGGAGAGAAAGGCGTATTCCAGATGACTGAAGAATAAGCATACTCGTGCCAGTGTACAAGAACAAAGGGGACATCCACAACTGTGGACAGTACAGAGGCATCAAACTCCTACCACATTGCATGAAAGTTCTGGAGAGGGTGATTGATAAACGGATAAGCAGAATAGTAGAATGTAAGATGGGAGATGAACAGCTCGGATTCAGATCAGGATGCAGCACAATTGACCCGATGTTTGCAATGAGACAGATACTTGAGAAGAAACTAGAGAAGAGGAGAGAGTCAAACTGGGCTTTCCTAGACTTGGAGAAAGCATATGACAAGGTCCCAAGAAAGCTGATCTGGGCAGTACTGCGGTGGTTTGAAGTCCCAGAAACATTGGTAGAATTAGTACAGGCTATGTACAAGGACCCAGTGACTCAAGTACGAACAGTGTTTGGCCTCACTGAGGGGTTCCCAGTGGGAGTGGGTGTACACCAGGGTTCAGCTCCGAGCCCAGTGCTGTTCATACTGGTAATGGACTACATCAGCAAACAGGTTGGAGGGGTCAGAGCAACAAAGCTGCTGTATGCAGACGATGTGGCAGTACTCTGATATAGAATTTCAGCAAAGGATAGCAGAATGGAATACAAATCTGAAGGCACATGGGATGAAACTAAGCACAGATAAGACAGTGGTAATGGCAGCAGATTGGGGAAATCAGAAGAAGCTGAGAATAGAGATAGATGGGAAGATAGTGGAACAGGTAAACAGCTTCAAGTATCTGGGAGGGGTGGTTGAGGAGAAGGGTAGTCTGAATGAAGAGGTCAAAGCTAGACTCAGAGGGGCTGCAGCCAACTGGCATAGAGTATCAGGTGTAGTATATGACAGAAGAATGCCAAAGAAGCTGAAAAGTAAGGTGTACAAGACAGTGGTGCGACCAGTACTACTGTATGGTACAGAAACCTGGGCAGTAAAGGCAGAACAGTTGAAGAAGCTAGAGGTGATGGAAATGAAGTGCCTGAGAAAGGTGGTAGGATGCACACTGCGGGACAGGCGAAGAAATGAGGACATAAGAGAAGAAGCCAAAGAAGCACCAATTGCAAAAAAGATCAAAGAAAACAGATTACGATGGTATGGGCACATGTGTAGAAAAGCAGAAGACAATCTGGTGAGGGAGATTTGGGACAGACAGGAAGAAGGTAAGAGGAAGCGAGGGTGTCCAGCAAAGAGGTGGATGGATTGTGTAAAAGAAGATCTGCGACAGTCAGGCAGGAGTGTTGAAGAAGGCAGGAGAGTGGCACTGAATCGAGAGAGTTGGCGACAGTTAAAACGATACCCCGACCCCATGTAAATGGGAAAAAGGGGATGATTATGATGACGATGATGTAGTCTGCCTGAAGACACCTTCTGCAACTGAAGGCGTTTCAACTGCACCGGAATCTCCTTCAGCCATTGAGTTGGAAGGGCCTAAAGATAAAGGCTCTGGAGGCCTAGCAATCTTTGCTTGGTAGTCAGATGCAGCCTGGGGTTCTAAATCAGCGGTAGTCAGGGGCTGCGTAGGCGCCTCACTGAAAACAGGAGAACCGGCGACTGACCTAGCAGAGGTCTGAGTCTGGTTTGGGTCTCGGCTGCCTGTCCTTATCTTTGCGTTTTTTAGGCATTCCGGTCGTCGGTTGCTCCGACAGCATGGTATAATTAAATTTTCTACCAAAATAATGTTGGGTGAAATCAAACAGACGTTTAAAAGTTCGTTTGTTAAATCTAGCACAAAACCGACAACCTGTGATGTCATGGTCTGGGCCTAGGCAAGGAATACAATAAGAATGAAAGTCCTTATGAGGTATTTGTTTCCAACAAGAAATGCAATTATTAACTTTTTCTGACATCGGTCTGAGGCAAGAAAAGGCTCCCCAACAGGGTACTCAGCTTTATTGAAGACTTCGGTCTGAAATTTGATTTGAAAATCTCAGGAGTCGGCCGACTGGCACTTGCGAACTGCTTCTGCTTCGTGCACCGCGCGGCAAGACAGACTGAAGAAAATGGCACTGGATGCTTGTTATATACCCCTGGCGCACTGACGTCAGGGAAGAAGTGACAGCAACCGACGCCAGACCAAGACTTTGGAACTCTGGCCGACTGCGGGACCGCCTGACGGCAGGATAACCCAAGTGTGATGACTGCAGCAGTGTAACACGAACATCTCCCTCTATGGGAAGACCTAATTGTTGTGAGACAAGACATTCTGAGATGTCCAGAATTTACCAATCTTTGATGACGGTTCTATAAATCTAGAGCAAACTCAGACTGGTGGACAGTCAAGGCTGCAGCAATTTTCCAGAGAGTCTGCTAAAGACAGCAAAACTGCCCAACTCTTGGAGAGTCCTCATCTTAGTATGATGTTCTTTCTGGGCTAACCCTAGAGCCGAAGGAAAAAGAGGTGATGCAGGGGAAGGTTCACATAAAAATCCTTCCACTGTTATGAATGCTGTTTCCTCTTTTGCAGGCCTTCAAAGTCTTGAAATATGCTCAAGCAGGACCTCACCTGAAAAATCATTAAGAATGGTCTGCATCAACTCGTCCTTGAAGTAAACCTATGTCACTTCATCCAGCAAAGGCACTTCCTGCACATGCTGCCAAAGCCACAGCATCAGCTCAACCAAAATTACTGCAATAAAACAAACAAGGAAGCCAGTTTAAGGGGCTTTTCAATGCCTTATTTTCTCAAGAACCAGACAGACCTGCCATATTGTCCAGAAGACAATCAATAGTGACAAATGGGACAACTAGCTAAGAACATCAAAGACTAAAGTATCAGAAAACAGCAGTCTTAACCATCTTATTGTTGGCTCCTTTCCTAGCATCAAAGCGAGCAAGTGCTATGGTTTCAGGAAATTAGGTGGAACATGAAGAATCTTGCTTCAAGACACTGTTAAAAAGCAAGACTACGCCATCAAGGGCTTGTTACAGAAAGAAAAAAGAAGTTATGTTCTTACCATAACATTCCATGTGAATTGTTCATCTCGCCTTTGTTCTTGCACACATGTGTTCGGCGCCGATCCTCGGCTCCGAGTCGGCCACATCACCAGCTTCGCATCTTTGAGAAAGCTCGAGGCACAGTGCTATCCCATGATCCTCCGGTGTCAACCCTCAGATCTAGTTTGCTAACACTCTAAGAATCCTACTAGTTTCTGCGCCCTAGTGCACAGGAAAGCTACTACACTGTCTAATACTTTATCATAAAGTAGAAGAGAAAAGATGCCATACCTGAAGTACAGTAGGAAGCTCAAGAACATCCACATGTAGAGAAGACCGAACTGAGCTCAAGACATGCCCGTTCTCCTAGGCCACAGGATGGGGGATGGAGGGGGGGAATGTAAGAACAAAGGCGAGATGAACAATTCACATGGAACGTTATGGTAAGAACATAACTTCTTTATGTGAAATTGTTCGATCTCGCCGTTTGTTCTTACACACACGGGTAGCGTCTTTAGCTCCTTTATCCTGGGTGGCTCAAGGGAGAACATTCCTGAGAACAGTGGAACCAAACGTAGCCCTGTCTCTGGAGTTGTTATCTAATTTGTAGTGGGTAATAAAGGTATGTGGATTCGCCCAGGTTGCCGCCGCACAAATGGTATCTAATGGTAAGCAAGCGGCATGGGCCAAGGAAGTAGCAACTGCCCTCGTAGAATGAGCTCTAGGATTAAAGGGGAGCTGTTTAGATTCTGCATATACGAAATTTATACAATCCGATAGCCATTTGGATAAAGTAACTTTCGCTATCGCTTGTCCCTTTTTTTGGTCAGCATAAGATACAAATAGTTGGTCTGATTTTCTGTATTCCTTAGTCCTGTCTAAGGAAAATCTTAGATGCCTGTGGACATCCAACTTGTGCAGCATGTATTCCAGCTTATTAGAGTGATTTTTAAAGAAGGTGGGTAGTTCAATGGATTGATTAATGTTTTGAACTGAACAAATCTTTGGAAGGAAGGATGGATTGGTGCGCAATGCAACTCTAGGTGAAAAATCATATATGGGGGCCGGACAGACAAAGCCTGCAACTCCAAAACTCTCCGAGTGGAAGTGATGGCAACCAGAAAGAGAGTCTTCCATGATAAAAATCTGAGAAGAGTTGTGGCGGCTGGTTCGAAAGGGGGCAGCATGAGCCGTGATAACATCAGGTTAAGATTCCAAGGGGCGACTGGATCACGAAAAGGAGGACGTATATGAAAGGTACCTTTCATAAAAGCTTTGCAAAGTCTGTGGGACATGAGAGAATTATCTCCTAGACCAATATGAAAATTGGACATAGCCGCCAGCTGTACTGTTATCGTGGAAGTGGAAGTGCCTTCCTGAAAGAGTGTGGAAAGAAACTCTAATATCTTGTGTACTGGAGCCCCTGATGGATCTATACCCTGTTGTGAGGCCCAGTATGCAAAACGCTTCCATTTGCTATTGTATACCTTCCTCGTGGATGGCTTATGGGAAGATACAATGATCTGCTGAACTGCAGGGGATAGCAAGTTTGACCTGGCTAAGACGGGAAGCGGAGCAGCCAAGCTGTCAGTTTGAGGGACTTGAGAGATGTGTGGGGAACTCCCGACGAGTGCGTCAACAGGTCTGGCACTGGGTCCAGAATCCACGGTTCGTCCACCTGATGAGTTTGAAGAAAGGGAAACCAGATTTGCCAAGGCCAGAATGGGGCTATCAAAATTATGGTCCTTTCCAGACGTTTGGCTTTCTGTAAGAATTTGGGGATTAACGGAATAGGAGGAAAAGCATAAAGGAGACGAGGGGGCCAATCGTGTACCACTGCGTCCCTGGGGGCGCCCCCCGGAGGGGGTAGTAGGGCAAAGTAGCTTCTGCATTTGGCATTCAATGGGGATGCAAATAGGTCGCAGCAAGGCTGGCCCCATCTGCGGAAAATCATTTCCGCTATTTGAGGATTGAGGGACCACTCGTGGGGCAACAGGACAGCTCTGCTCAACCTGTCCGCAATCACGTTGTATGTCCCCGGGATGTGCATTGCTATCAGAAAGCGTCCGATGGACACAGCCCATTGCCAAATCCTGAGGGCCTCTCTGCACAATGGAAAGGACCTGGTTCCCCCTTGTTTATGTACCAGACTACTGACATGTCTGTCTAAACTGTCACTGTTCCCAGAGGCAAGGACTTGTGAAAGTGCTGCAACGCTAGAAACACTGCCCTCAGCTCTAGGACATTGATGTGCAGATTGTATTCCAAATTGGACCATTAACCTTGGGCTGTTCTTCCCTGAAAAAGCCCCCCCCCCACCCTATCAGGGAAGCGTCTGTGGTCACAGTCGCTGTAGGACTGGGTAATACGAACGGTCGGCCTGTTATTAGATTCTGACTGTGCATCCACCAAAGGAGGTCTCGTTTGCAAAAGTCTGTGATTAGGATTTGGTGAGACAGTGGGAGCTGTCGGTACGACCACTGGGCGAAGAGCATCCACTGAAGAATCCTCATATGCATTCTGCCTAGGGGAACTACAATAAGGGAGGCTGCCATCATTCCTAGGACTCGCAGGATTTGTCGTGCAGGGACTTTCCTGCTCTGAAGAAGGAGAGTAATTTGAGTTCTGAGGGCTGATACCCTTAATGGGGGGAGATTTACTCGAGCCAGGGTAGTGTCCAAATCTGCCCCTATAAATGAGATACGCTGTGAGGGCGATAGTGCAGACTTTACAAAACTGATTGTTATGCCCAGAGAGGAGCAAAGGTTGATGGTGTAATCCCTGGCTTGCACAAGGCGATACTCGGTGGTGGCGGAGAGGAGCCAGTCATCTAGGTAAGGAAACACCCGGAATCCCATCTGTCTCAAGTGAGACCCTAACTACTGCCATGCATTTGGTGAACACCCTGGGGGCTGTGGTGAGACCAAAGGGCAGAGCATGAAACTGGTAGTAACTGGCTCCCAGCCGGAAGCGCAGATGATCTCTGGACGCTCTGGCCATCTTGATATGGTAGTACGCGTCCTTGAGATCTATAGAGCACATCCAGTCACCCTCCTGTAGGAAAGGAAGTATCAACTGAAGCGTGACCATCCTGAACTTTGCCTTCTCCACAAATGTGTTGAGCTTGCTGAGATCCAAAATCGGTCTCCAGTCCCCTGTTTTCTTCGGAACTAAAAAGAACCTTGAGTAAGTTCCGGATCCTATTTGGTCCGCCGGGACTGGTTGGATGACTCTGTTTTCGAGCAGCCTTTCTATCTCTACGACTGCCTGGTCTCGCAGACTGGGTGGAACAGCTGGGAACTTTTTGGGGCGGACGGAGTTTCTATAAAGGGAATATTGTAGCCTCTGGTAACTATGCTTTTTACCCAGGAATCTGATGTGAGATTTAGACAGGCCTCCAGGTATAAAGCTAAGCGACCTCCGACTGCCTCCAGAGTAGGACAGTAGGGCCTGCACTCAGGAGTGCTGGAAGGGTTTCCCAGAGGAGATCTCTGTTACCCTGATTTTGCGGACCCCCTCTGCCGCCTGGGCGGCGTCTTCCATTTCTTGCCCCTCCTCTGCCTCTGGAGGGGGTATCACTCAGAGGGCTGAAAGGATCCCAGAGTCTTTCGGAACCACATTTTTCCACCTCTATTCCCTTTGGGGTATGGTCTGGACGGGGCGGAAAAATGGACCCCTACGGCAGACAGGGTCTACCCTTCTTGCTCGCACCTAGTGAGGGTCTCCTTTACTTCGGGGCCCAACAAGGAAGCACCATCAAAGGAGGCGTTTGTAAAGGAAGACTTGAAAGATTCCGCAAAGGAGCATAGGCGCAACCAGGATTGCCTCCTCAGAGCAATCGCTGAAGCTGCCGCCCTAACTCGATCCTTCGGCTGCGTATGAAATAAGCCTCATGGACGACTTCACTATGGATTTGAGGGTATTAAGCTGTGCTATCACTTTTTCGGAGACAGCAGCATCTGTGTTACCCTGGAGAGCATCTCAGAGTTCCTTAAGGAGATCTCTCTGTAGACGCGTGAAATGCGCAAGGTAGTTGAACGATCTCATGGAGAACATCGCAGAACTAAATACGCGCTTCCCATACCTGTCCATCATCCTAGAATCCTTATTAGGAGGATGGACAGAGGAGGATGATTCAGACATTTCCTTTTTAGTGGCTGCCACCACCACCATAGCATCCACGGGAACTCCTTTTGTAAGGTAACTCTTGTCTTGAGGGACCGTGATGTATTTGTTAGGTCTACGGGGGACCGGTTCCACTGTATCAGATGATTCCCAAGCTCTACAGGCTATAAGATCCATAAGCTCGTCAAACGGAGGGGTCACCCAGGAGGTAGAAGGTTGAGCCCCAAATGCCTTCAGCAGTACCGATTCGTCTGCAGAAGGGGTAAGGGATTGCCAATCTCCCCTCTGTTTCAAGATTTCTAAAATGTCAGCAAAAGAGACTTCTTCAGAGGGGGACCGTGGAGACCCTTCTGCTTCATCCAAATCAGTATGCGATGTTAGAGATTCCTGTGGGGAGTCTATGTGCCTCCTCTTGCACAATCTTTTCCTCGATACATCCTCAGAGGGGGCTTCTGGGGATGCCTTCGAGAAAGTAGGGGCGCCCTCTGGGGCTTGCTGAGGCATTGGGTCTCGACGCTTAGCAGGGACCGAAGGTACAGAAGCAGAACCAGAACCCTTTGGGGAAGGAGAAGATGTTGATGATGTAAGTGTCTGTTCAGACAAGACCTTCCTCATGTCGAAGGCACCGGTGCCCCGGTCCAAGGACTGCATCGGTTCCGAAGAAGCAGATAGCCTCCCAGGAACCAGAGCCACGGGCTCCAACCCTGAGGACGGAACAGAGCTGATCTGAGCCGAGGCCCCGAGGGGAAGAGTCGGAACCAAAAGTTCGGTTCGACTGTCCCCCACGGAACCAAGGAAAGACCGCCGGCTCCGAGACCCCCCGGCTGGCTCCGAGGGTGTCTAGGTTAAAGGTGTCGATAGCACAAGTGGAGGCTTCGGCACCGAGGGCTCTACACTCATCGGCTCTTCGATTCCTGGCTCCAAGGACTCAAGAGGTCTCGGAGGAGGATTGGTCGAAGGGGTAGGAAGGGTCTCAAGTTTCGATACCAACTGGGATGAAACTTCGATGAGTTTGGACAGAGCCAAGTTCTCCATTAGTTTCTGTGCCACTCGGTCGACATCTGAATCGGAAAGCGGCCTCGAAGAACGGGTCGAAGAGACCGAAGCAGTCACCGAGCGAAGGATTGAAGGCGGTGGTAACTCCGATACCGGCTCCAACACGGTAGTCTCGATCAGAGACAAGGACTCGATGCCCGACCCCGAGGCCTTTGGAGCCGGCGTCCGAATCTGGAAAGAGGTGCTCGGAGCACAGAACTTAGACCCCGGCACCCCTGAAGACGTCGACCCCTTCGAAGACTTGGACACTTGTTCGGTCTTGTCCAGGGCCTCTTGAAATTCGGGTTTAAGCAAACCTCTGTCAACCAACTTCCTGCATCTTTCCAGCATGACCCTCCCACTGAAGGAATTTCATATGGAGCAGTCTTCCTGCAAATGGAGAGGGCCAAGACAGTAGACGCAGGAGGAATGGTCATCAGTAATAGACATCTTTTGTCCACACGGACATCTCTTGAAGCCTGATTTGGCTTTCTCAGACATTTTAAACAGTAAAGTTATGAAAAAAGAAAATATATATATATATGAAAAAATACAGCACACATATATAGAAACACACAATATATATAAGTTTAAATATTTATAGATATATATATATATATATATATATATATATATATATAAATAATAATAGACAAACAGTATCTAACTATGTTACAAGAAAAAGGGGAAAAAAGTTAAAGGCAAAAACTACAATAAAATATAAAAATTACTGTCAATCCTGACAGAGAAATCCAAGGCCTTAACTAAGTAAATACTAAACTATTTTTTTATATCTAATAGAAAAAAAGTACACACTGTTAACTACACCTACACTACTATACTACTTATAAAACTATTCTAATCACTAATTTAAACTACAAATTCGAAAAAGATGAAAAATATACTGGCCCGAGCCTCTCAGTGATGCAATCTGCTGCTAGCGGCAAACTAGATCTGAGGATTGACACCGGAGGATCTGCTGCTAGCGGCAAACTAGATCTGAGGATTGACACCGGAGGATCATGGGATAGCACTGTGCCTCGAGCTTTCTCGAAGATGGGAAGCTGGTGATGTGGCCGACTCGGAGCCAAGGATCGGCTCCGAACCAGTGTGTGTAAGAACAAACGGCGAGATCGAACAATTTCACATCACCACTTCACCAGAGGCATATTACAGAAAGCCATCACTTTCTCAGGAGAAAAGAAAAGGGAACCTGGTTAACTGGGGCTGCGCACACAGTATCAACAAAAAAAAAAAAAAAAGGCTAATCTAAAGAGAGTCTGGGTGCTACACTTCATCTATAGATTTACAGGTCTGAATTTCTGCCCAAAGAAGGGATCATTTTAAGAATTTGATAAGGGAAGGACTCCTTACCGAATAAATGAACAGCAAACAAAAAAACAAATACTACTTCGTGGAGCTCACCCCCAGCTACACACACACACACACACACAAGGAGGAGGAAAACTAGACTCGGCTGTTGAACAGGTTGGTGCTGGGGTCAGACAATGCAGTACCAATGTCTGGTATGGTGTATGATAAAACGCAGTGCCAGACTGGAAAACGCCTGCAAGGAGCCTTAAGTAGGTTTCAGCCAGTGTTCCCTAAACAGACTTTCAAAAAAAGTGACAATACACTTCAGCAAACATCAAGAAGCTCATACATCTAAATGCACTGAGCCCTGGGCAGGACTCTTCTTAAAGTCTGGCAGATCTTTCCTTAGCTCTGGAATGTACACAGGACCATACCTTGTGTCCCTTACATTTACAGAGCCTTCAGCTGGAGGACTTGAGGACTCATGCCATGCAAAGTGGCCTGTCATATAGGTGCTCTACACAAGCAAAAACATTGAAAAGGAGTGCGGTGGTGAATGCAGTTATAGATCCACCTCCCAGGGTAAGAGAAATTTGCAGTTATAGATCCACCTACCAGGGTAAGAGAAATTTTCAGAACTGTGCCACATAAATGTACATGTTCGAGTGTATTCACTGCTGCAGTCATCACATTTGGGTTATCTGCCTGCAGGTAGCCCTCAGCCGGCCTGAATACCAGAGTTTTGGAATTTCTGCATCGGATGCCGTCGCTTCTTCCATGACATCAGGTTGTCAGGGGTACAAAAAATGCAGCAGAAGCCATTACATCAGGTTTTTCTTGCCCCAGATGTCAGGTGCCCCCACAATAGGAAGCAATTATATGGTGTGGAACACCAACAGCAAAAAGCAAATATACATAAGATATGTCAAACCAAAAGGGATAGGTGAAAGCAAAGACAATCAGGGGGATGGAGGGAGGGTAAAGTACAGTTTTGTACCTACCATAAATGTAGATGTCCGAGAGGAATGCATCTGCAGTCTTTACAAGTGGGTTGTCCTGTCGTCAGGCAGCCCTTCGGTCGGCCGGATTCCAAAGTCTGGGTCTGGCTTCGGCTGGTGTCACACTTCACCCGACGTCATTGCGGCAGTTATTCGGGTATAAAGGCATCAGCCGACGCCATTTTCCTCAGTGTTTCTTGCCCCAGATGCCAGGTGCCCTCTTGGATGGCTAAATTTGGATAAATGCCAAAGTTTCCAAATAGCAGAGAGCAAACACACAAAATAAGCATGTATGTACATATATACAAACAAATACACCATAATAGATCCCCCCCAAGCTAGCTGAAGATTGGCAAATACCCTAGGAGTACCTCAGAGGGGAAGGAGGGTGGGTAATCCTGACTGCAGATGCATTCCTCTCGGACATCTACATTTATGGTAGGTACAAAACTGTACTATGTCCTTCAAGGATGCATCTGCAGTCTTTACAAATGGGTAGAATACCATAGCTAAACTAGGGGAGGAGGCAATGAGAAAAGATTATGGTGTAGTTAGGATCCCTTGCAAAACAGCAGTGGCAAAACCAGCACGGGATCTAGAGTATAGAGGTAAGTTATAATGCTTGGCAAATGTATGCACGGAGGTCCAAGTAGCAGCCTCTATAATGTCCTTGGTAGCCACTCCTCGTAAGAAAGCTGTAGTAGTGGCTGTAGCCCTTGTGGAGTGAGGCCTGATGTTCTCTGGAGTTTTCTTTCCATGGTAGGAGTAACAAAATCTAATGCAATTTCCTATCCATTTGGAGATTGTCTGTTTAGAAATTGGTTTTCCTTCCTTCCCTGTTGCATATGCTACCAGAAGCTGGTCAGTCTTTCTATTGGTTTTTGTCCTGTCCAGATAGTAGCGTAATTGTCTGTGTACATCCAAGGTATGTAAGAGCCTTTCTCCCCTGTTCTGTGGGTTGGGGAAGAATGTAGGGAGGTGGACAGCCTGATTTAGAGAAACTCTGGATACCACCTTAGGCATAAATGTAGGATTTGTTCTCATGGACACTCTATCTTGATGGAAGATCAGGAAGGGTTGCACTGCCATTAATGCCTGCAGTTCAGAAACCCTTCTTGCTGAAGTTATTGCTAGCAGGAAAGCAGTCTTCCAGGATAAGTATTGCAATTCTGCTGTTGCTGCTGGTTCGAAAGGAGGAAGAGTCAGTTTTTCTAGTACAAAATTCAAGTCCCATGCTGGTAATGGTGGTTTCCTGGGAGGTTTTACATTTTTAATTCCTCTCAGAAACTGTCTGAGCAGAGGATGCGAGAAGACAGGAGGATCCAAGCTGTAATCTGCTGAAATAGCTGATGCATGTATCTTGATGGAAGAATAGGACAGGCCTGTATGGTAGAGCTCCGCCAAGTACTCCAGGATGTTGGCTATGTTCACCAGTGTCACATCTTGCCCCTTTGCAGTACTCCAGATGAGATATCTTTTCCATTTTGCTGCATAATTCTTTCTTGTGGAAGGTCTACGAGCCTCCAGGATTAGGTCTTTAACCCTTTGGGATAAATTTGGGTTAATTGCTGTTATGTAATGTTCCAGGCAGTTAACTGCAGAGTTTTTAGGCTTGGATGCAGGATGTTGTAGTTCTGTGTTAGCAGTAATGGGATCAGGGGCAGCGTCCATATTTGTTCCCTCGACATGCTCCTCAACAGTGGATACCAATGTTGTCTTGGCCAGTTTGGGGCTATCAGAATGATCCTCGGACGTTCCTCTTTGATCTTCAGAAGCACCTTGTGCATCAAAGGAAGTGGTGGGAATGCGTATGCTGTCAGGCTTTTCCAACTGAAAGAAAGGGAGTCCACCTTCCAAGCAAGTGGGTGGTAAGTCCTTGTGCAGAATTTCTTCAACTGGTGATTGAATGGGGATGCAAACAAGTCTATTTGTGGTAATCCCCATTTTCTTGTGATGGTTTTGAAGATGTCCGGATGCAGCATCCATTCGTGGGCATCTGTTGTAGTTCTGCTTAATATGTCTGCTAGAATGTTTTCCTTCCCTGGTACATAAATTGCCTGTAACTGAATGTTGCAGCTCAGAGCCACATCCCATAGGTCCAGTGCCAGCCGGCATAGGGTATGAGTGTGTGCCTCCCTGTTTGTTGATGTACCACATAACTGTGGTGCTGTCTGTCCTTATCATCAACTGTCCTTCTTGGAGAAAAGGTCGGAATGCCTGGATTGCCAATTTCACTGCCATCATTTCTTTTAGATTTATGTGCAGATGCAGGTGGTCTTGAGTCCATAGGCCTTGAATGCACTTGTCCAGCATGTGTGCCCCCCATCCGAGGTCTGAGGCATCTGTCGTGATGGTTTGTCTCGGTTGACTTTTGCAGAAGGGCAATCCTGTGTTTGATTGGCAGGCCTGAGCCCACCATAGGAACTCCTGTTTCAGGCATGGGATCATTGGAATTTTGGTTTCTAGGCTGTGCTTGTGCTGGGACCACAAATTCTTTAGGTACCACTGTAGCTTTCTCATATGCAGCCTGGCATGAGGGACCAGTATTATGCAGGATGCCATGAAGCCTAGAGCTTGTAGCACTTTTCTTGCAGTCAGATGGTTCTGCTTTGTTAATGCCAAGAAGTAGAGAGGAAGTTGTTCGTTCTTTTCTGCAGTTAGGAATGCCATTTGTTTTGATGTGTCCAGTTCTGCACCCAGAAAGGTTATTCTTTGGGATGGAATCAGCCTTGACTTTTTTGTATTGACTGTATATCCCAGTGCTTGCAGCAGGTAGATGACTCTTTGTAAGTCTTCTGCTAGTTTGTTTTTGTTGTCCGCTTGTATCAGGCAGTCGTCCAGGTAGGGATAGATTTGAATCCCCTGAAGTCTGCAATGAGCTATAACTGATGCCAGGCATTTCGTGAACACTCTGGGTGCAGTAGATAAGCCAAAAGGCAATGCTGAGAATTGAAAATGCTCTGATCCTGCAAGAAATCTGAGGTATCTTCTGCAAATTGGTCTTATGGGGACGTGCAGGTATGCCTCCTTGAGATCTAGAGTTACCAGCCAAGACTCCTTGCCCAGCATGGGAAGAAGCTGCTGTAGGGTCAGCATTTTGAATTTGGGAACAATGAGGAATGTGTTTAAAGCGGACAGGTCTAGAATAGGCCTCCATTTGTTTTCTTTCCTTGGTACCAGGAAGAGTCTTGAGTAAAATCCCTTTCCTTGTTCCATAGATGGTACCTTTTCCACAGCTCTCATTTTTAATAATTGAGATATTTGCTTTAGAGCTTCTGTCTTTTGAGTAGGTGGTAGGTTTGGCATTCCTCTCTTTTCTGGTAGAGTGTGAAAATGGAACCTGCAACCTTGGTCTATAGTTTGCAAAATCCATTTTTCTCTTGTAATGCAGTGCCAGTTTCTTGAAAATAAGGTTAGCTTTCCGCCCAAGGGTGCTTGTAGTTGTTCCCTGGCAGGCGGTACCACCGCCAAGTCACTGTGATTGAGTTGTTGTAGTGGTGGTGGCTGTATCCGTGCCTCGTTGGTTGTTACCATGCCACTGGCGACCCCTGTAGGCACCCCTGGATTGGTTTCTGCCTCTAGAGCGCCTATTCCTGCCTCTTTGCGGCTTAGAGGATTCCGGAAAGGACCAATTCTTGGAGGGCCAGTTCCTGCTAAACCTTGGAGGTTGAACTTGTAGGAAATCTTTCACTGTTTGCACAGATTTTGCTTTCTCTTCCATCTTTTTTAGTACCTGCTGTGCAGGGGAACCAAATAAATTGACCTTGTCCATAGGTGCATCCAAAAGCTTTGATTTGACATGGTCTGGTAATGCCTGTTCTTTCAACCATGCATGCCTCCTAATAACTGTGCCAGTCATAGCTGATCTAAAGGAAGCCTCCAGTGCATCATAGCCACATTTTAAAGAATGGTTACTAACCTGCTGTATGTTATGTACCATTTCCTGAACATACTTTTTATCTGAAGATTCTTCAGAGGACAGATTTTTAGTCAACTGGTCAAGCATAAACTCTTGATATTGAATCATATGAAATTGGCAGTTCAAAGCTCTAGCTGACAAAGTAGCAGAGGTGTAAACTTTTTTACCCCATCTCTCTAAGGACCTGGATTCCCTTTCAGAGGGGAGGGGATTTTTAGAAGAAGTAGCTGCTACAGCTTTAGGGCCCTGGGAGATAGTCTCTGGATCTGCAAAAGGAGCCTTATATAAATGGTGATGAGTGTCCGGGACCCTGTAGTACCTATCGGGCTTAGCAGGAGCCGGAGGTAAAGAATCAGGAGCAGTGCAAGCATCATTAAATGCATCATCAACAACAGAAAGAACTGGAGGTATAGCTAAAGGTCTATGTTGTGGCAAATGTAGAAAGGTCCTAAGCCTCTTTCTAGAGTCTGAGAAATCTTGGCCCTGCCACTGAAATTGTTCCCTCATAGCATGCAAGGTTTCCCCAAAGGAAAATTCCTCAGGAGGAGAGGCTGAAGGGATGGACTCCTCAGCATCAGAGTCTTAGTAAGGGGAATAAGAAGCCTCAGGAGGGTCTGTATGTTCTGAGTCATCAGAAGAATCATCTGCGGATACTGGCTCAGGGGGCTCTGCTCTAGGTCTCTTTTCTGGAGGAGGGAGAGAGGCCCTGTCAGGATGAGGCTGGGCTCCACGGATTAAAGAGATGAGATCCTCAGCCAAAAAAAGCATGTGGGAGCTGGTGCTGGGCCTGTGAGAAGGGGGCTTGGCAGGCACAGGTTTTGATGTTTTGGCTGCTTTAGCCCTGGCAAAGGCCTTAATAGACATAGCTGGAGGAGGCCTAGCAGCTCCACGTGCAGGGGTTGAAACATCCAGGGGAATGGTGTCTGATAAATCCTGTGAAACCGCAACAGAAGGTTGGATTTCAGAAGCCGTCTCTACCAGGTTAGAAGGGGCCTCGGTAGAAGGCATGTTATCGGCTGAAGAAAGAACCGCTTGCTCGGTTTCGGCCGAAACCGAGACACTTGTGGTTTGCTTAACCGCGGTTTCGGCCGAAACCGCGGACCACGAGTGTCGGTCCTTTTCTTTGCGTTTTTTGGTAATTTGCGTAGTCGGAGGATCCGACGGCATAATGTAGGCAAAATCAGAGCCGAATATCTGTTCAGCAAAGTCTGACCGACGTCTAAGCGTCCGTCGGTTAAAAGAAGCACAGGCTAGACAAGCTGCTACGTCGTGGCCTGGGCCTAAACAATGTATGCAATAGGAGTGGAAATCTTTATGAGGTATTTGTTTCCCACAAGATAAACAGTTATTAACTTTCTCTGACATCGGCTGAGGCAAGAAAGAGTCCCCAACGGGGTACTTAGCTTTATAGAAGTCTTCGAAGAAGTATTCGGTAGTAGTAATCTCTGGATCTGACCGACCGGCACTTGCGAACAGCTTCTGCTTGGCCACGCGGCAAGAAAGACTGAGGAAAATGGCGTCGGCTGATGCCTTTATACCCGAATAACTGCCGCAATGACGTCGGGTGAAGTGCGACACCAGCCGAAGCCAGACCCAGACTTTGGAATCCGGCCGACCGAAGGGCTGCCTGACGACAGGACAACCCATTTGTAAAGACTGCAGATGCATCCTTGAAGGACATGCAGGACTGCAACAGTGAATACACTAACATCTACATTTATGGTAAGCATACACAACTGTACCATGTTCTTCGTGTTTCACTGTTGCAGACATCACATTTGGGTTGATTCCCAAAGCCAAGGGTGGAGGTAGATTAAAAATCAATAGGGCTGGCAATCAGGCCCTGTAAGACTGCTGTGGCAAATCCAGCTCTGGATTTAGAAAAGAGAGGCAAGCGGTAGTGCGTGTTGAATGTGTACAGAGCTCCAGGTTGCAGCTTCCAGGATATCCCTGGTAGGGACTCCTCTGAGAAATGAAGTAGATTTAGTCCTAGTGAAATGTGTTCTTATCCCCTGTGGGGTAGGTTTTCCATGGTGCTTGTAGCAGAAATGGATGCAGTGTGCTATCCATTTGGAAATGATTTGCTTTGAAATGGCCTTCCCCTCTGCCCCTGCAGCAAAGCTGACTAGCAGCTGGTCAGATTTTCTGAGAGGCTTAGTCCTGTCCAAACAGAATCTAAGCTGTCTGTGCACATCCAGAGAATGCAGCATCCTTTCTCTTTATTCTGAGGATTAAAGGAAAAAGTACGCAAATGAATGGACTGGTTTAAAGCCACACTAGACACCACCTTGGGCATAAAAGATGGGTTAGTCCTGCGGGAAACCCTGTCCGCATGGAAGATAATGAAGGGTTCCACTGCCATAAGGGCCTGCCGTTCACACACTCTTCTTGCTGAAGTGATGGCTAGAAGTAAAGCTGTTTTCCGAGAGAGGAATTTCAACTCTGCTGTAGCAGTTGGTTCGAAGGGGGGGGGGTAAGTTTTTCCAATACAAAGTTAAGGTTACAGGCTGGAGTGGGAGCTCTCCGGGGGGGGGGGCTTAAATTTTTGGCCCCCTCTAAGGAACTGCTTCACCAGAGGATGAGAGAAGAGGGGTGGTTCAGTATTACAATGAGCTGTGATGGCTGACATATGAATCTTAATGGAAGAGAAGGATAAGCCCTTGTGGAGCATTCTGTTAAGTAATCTAGTATACGAGGTAAGCTGGGCACCGTTGTTCCCATCCCCTGAGACTGGCTCCAGGAACAGTATCGTTTCCACATTTCTAAATAGGATTTTCTAGTACTAGGCCTCCTTGCCTCAATAATTACATCCAGCACCTGCTTACTGAGGGTTGCTAGAGGTGAGCTCTGGGGATTAGCCAGGCTGCAAAGCTCAGGGTCTGAAGCTGAGGATGCATAATCTGGCCCGCCTGCTGTGACAGCAGGGAAGGTGTCTGGGGCAGTTGCCATGGGTGTGGCGGTGTCAGACTGCGCAAGAGAGGGTACCAGTGCTGGCATGGTCAGTCTGGTGCAATCAGGATTGTCCTTGGCTTGTTCTGCTTGCTCACTATTAGAACCTTCAAGAGGAGTAGCAGAGGGGGAAATAGACAGAGAGGCTATCCCAGGTAAAGGACAGGGCATCCACTTTCCAAGCTTGACTATGGGGAGGAGTGCTGGTGCAGTATTTGTTCAATTGACAGCCCGGCTCCACAAAGTCTGCTCTTCACTTTTTCCCTTAGAACTGAACTAGTTCTCATAATAAAAACCTTATTCCCACTCTAAAGCCTGGCACTTGCTCACTAAAGTAATTATACAAGTCAGCACTAAAAAATTAAAAGCACTACACCCTCACAAACTCCCCTTGAGTACTTTGTTCCCCATTGGCCCTTTTTTTCAATTATAAAGGAATTCCCAATACTGTTCTAGCATGTCCAAAGGTCAGTTGTCAATCTCCTCTCCAGTCCAGCTGGTGAATCTGGGAATCGAGGCAATGTTACAACTGCCTCATGTACACAGACACCCTCTCCTCCTCCCAACAAATTCCAACACATGTGAGAGATGCAACCATATAGCCAAACTGGAGGCTAAGCTCTCTCAACTCAGTACTGGCGTAACCAGTCAGGAGGAGAAGGAAACCACACTCACTACAATTCCAGTCTCACATAGACCTACCACGACAGCAAACCAAACACAAACACACAAAAACATAAACGGAGGCTCTAAATAAAAATCTGCCTAAGCAGCAGAGACCTCCAAATCAGACACCCAAGCAACCGCTACCCCAAAACAAAACACATGCAACACATAGCTCACAAAGCCAGTGTGCTGAACAGTCACAGCCGTTAAGGCTAAACAACACACCTGATACACTTGTAATAGGTGACTATCCATCAGGCATACTAATATCCTGCTCACCAGGCTGAACAAGGAGAAGGTCACGGTGACCTGCCTGTCGGGCGCTAGGATTCACCACATAACAAGCACTCAGGTCACTCCAAGGCAAGAACAAATATGACTTAGTCATTGTCCATGCTGGTGTGAATGATCTGAGACGTACCTCCCTGGACTGCATGAAAAGAGACATAGAGGAGCTCTCTGAACATGTAGCCCAGGCCGGTATGACCCTGACCTTGAGTAGCATCTTACCCTCATCAAGAATGATGCCACAATATGAAGACAAGATGATCAATTTCAACAATTGGCTTAAGTATTGGTGTCATTCAAAGGGGATCCAATGCCTGTCTGCCTGGGATGACATGCTCGACAAGCCACGATGCTTCGCTAGGGACGGCTTGCACCTGTCACCCCTGGGCTTTCGGATAATGGCAAAGGCTCTTCCCACCCCCATAGTGCCTTTTTTAGGCAAGGCTCAAAATACAAACCCACCTCCATAGGTATCACAAGGGATAAGAAACTAAGAGTAATGCTACTCCATGCCAGAAGTCTAATCCTCAAGACGCACGCACTCGAAACTCTCCTTAGCATGGAGAACATAGATATCTGTGCAGTAACAGAAACCTGGTTCAAGGCGCCAGAGAGCACCCCAGCACTACCAGGTTATACCTCATACCATGTTTTTCGGACCAAACCACAAAAGGAGGGGGGAGTATCAATATTCGTCAAAGATACCCACACCTCCAGGTGGCAAAGCACGAAGCAGAGACTATCCATGTGCAACTAACAGTGGGTAAAACTGCCTTCCAGTTTATAGCCTGCTACAGACCACCCTCCCAAACCCAGGAACCCTACTAGGCCTTCCTGAGAACACTGGAAAATATGAAGGTCTCTCCAAACACCATTATACTGGGCGACTTCAACTACCCAAACATAGACTGGGAGCATTACTCTACCTCCAACACCCTAGCCTGAAGGTTCCTAGAATTTATAAACTCAAATGCTATGGAACAACTTGTTGCCACTCCTGCAAGAGGGGAAAACATACTGGACCTGATCATCACCAACATGGGGACTCTATGCTCCAGACTAGAAGTGTATCCCTCACTGGTAAGATGAGACCATAAACTAATCTCACTAGATATTCACATCCCGACCCCAGCCCCTGCCCAGAAAACCACAGTAAAAAACTTCTCTAAAGCAAATTTCACACTCCTCAAAACCGAGGTGGAATCCTTCAAAGCCCCAGGGCCTGTGGAAAATACGGCCCAGACCGCAGAATCCTTTATAAATGCATTCTATGAACACCTTCAGGAATGCATGGATCATGCAATCCCAAATAAAACCAAGACCCAATCCTCCAAAGTTAGGCGTCCTGTCTGGTGGACCCCAGCTATAAACAAACTAGACAATAGGAGGAGGAAGCTACTACATGATAGAGCAAAATCCCAAAAAGGGAAGGTATCTTTGATCAGTACTAGCAAAAAACTACGGGCACACAAAATCGTCTAAGGCCAGCTTCGAGACAAAAATTGCACAGGACACTAAGGATAATCACAAGGCTTTCTTTAGTTATGTTACGAACCTGGGTGGGAATTCCCAGATATGCTCAGAATTAGTCCAAAATGACAAAAAAATACACCGAACCCACAGACATTGCCAACATCCTAGCTGACAAGTTCAGCGCAAACTTCTCCCCCCCCTTCCCCACCAAAAGGGCAAATATCTATCCCAGCAGAGTGCTGCCCCCCCTGACATCTCAGATGCTCAGGTAAGAGCCGCCCTCTCCAAAGCAAAAACACAGCATCAATGGGACAAGACGGTGTCCCGGGCTGCATCCTACATGAACTCCAAGAACAACTAAACCCAAACATAAAACTACTGTTCAATCTCAGCCTTACTACAGGATATGTACCAAAAGAGTGGTGTACAGCAACAGTGGTCCCTCTCCACAAAGGTGGTGCCTCAACAGATCCTGGAAACTATCGCCCCATAAGCCTGACTAGCTTGGTCTGCAAAGCTATGGAAAGGATCATCATGGACCTCATAAATAAAGATATTGGGGACCTACAGACACTGGATCCTACCCAGTTCGGCTTTGTTAAGGGCAGATCCTGCCACTTAAACCTGGTTGACTTCTTTGAAACAGTCACCAAGGCCATTGTCGAGGGGAAGGTGGTCCACACAGCCTACCTGGACCTTGCAAAAGCGTTCGATACAATACCCCACTCGGGCATTATAGATAAGCTCACCAGCTTAAATATAAACCCCTATGTCACTAGATGGGTTGCAAACTGGCTCAAGGACAGAACCCACATGGTTAGAAATGCTGGAGCCATGTCAGACTCCAAACCAGTTACAAGTGGTGTCCCATAAGGCTCAGTCTTGGGACCTCTCTTGTTCGGTACATATTTCTCGGAGGTACAGGCTAACACGGAAAAACTGTGGCTGACCAAGTTCGCAGATGACTGCAAACTGGGCACCATAATCGATTCTCCAGCCGACACAAGCATCCTACAAAAGGGCCTCATAGAAACAGACAACTGGTGCCAGAGCCAAGGCCTCAAGCTAAACGCCAAAAAGTGTACAGTCATCCCCTTTGGCAAAAACAAAGTGCCCACAAATTACCACATAGGTGGAAATCCATTAAGTACAGAAGAAGTAATTAGGGACCTGGGGACCCAATTTGATAGCAATCTCTCATTTGACAACCACGTGGCCCAAGTGGCTAGAAAAACATTTTATATAGCCCACCTAATCATGAAGGGATTCACATCTAGATCGGGGAGGTCATCGTGCCTCTTTACTCATCCCTCATCAGGCCCATAATTGAATACAATGCCCCTTTTGGGATGTACCTTACCAGACACCTGCAGCAACTGGAAAGACCCCAAAAGTACCTCACCAAGAGGATAAAAGGGCTCAAACAGATGCCATATGCTACCCGGTTAAAGAAACTCCAGCTCTACTCAGTGGCATACCGCCTGCTCAGAGGCGATCTGTGCCTGACGTATAAAGCCATGTCCAACCCAGAATTAATGGACATGCTGCACCTCAAAAAATCCAAATCCCATCGAGCTACGGGCTCCAGAGACTTGAACCTCAGCACTGAAATAAATAGGACATGCTGGAGGGACAGATTCATAACCCAGAGGATCCCTTCACTCTGGAATAAAATCCCAGTCCAGGTTAGGCAGAGTCCCTCATTGACTCTCTTAAAGAGGAATCTTGATGAGTGGATGGGAGATAGTAGGTTTACCCTGGGTATCACCTGTGTCACTGTTAGACAGAGGCACAGTATACTAACCTCGAAAAAGGGCATAGCAAAATTAATTTAAAATGGGTGGCGAAAGCCAAACACACTCTGGCTAGGCTTATAAATGCCCTAGGGCAGATAGCCTAGTATGAACCTATGAACCTAATTGACAGTTCTGAGTGGAAGCAAGCAGGTCCACCTCTGGTGTCCCCCATCTGTTCCTCAAAAGCTAGAGTATTTTAGGTTCCAGTTTCCATTCGTGTGGATCCATGAGATTTCTGCTCAAGTCTGCCAGCGAATTTAATTTGTCTGGCAGGAATTGAGCTTCTGGTGCACTTGGTGGCTCAAGACTGTGTTCCACAGAGCCATGGCTAGTCTGCAGAGTGGGTAGGAATGGGTTCACCCCTGCTTGTTTATGTATCACATAACTGTGGTGTTGTCTGTCTTTGCCAATAGTTGTCCTGGAAGAATAAGTTCTTTAAAGGCTGTCAGAGCATTCTGTACAGCTAACATTTCTTTTTGATTGTTATGCAGGTGCATCTGCTTTGGGTTCCATTTGCCCTGAATGCACTGCGCTGCACTGTGAGCCCCCATGCATAGTCTGATGCGTCTGTTAGGGTTTGAGTGGCATGAGGTAGAGTTAAAGTCCCCTGTTGTGGTTGCACTCCTCTGCCCACCAAAGAACTCTGCTCTTAGACAAGGAATGATTGGGATTATTGTTTCCATGTCCTGAGAATGTTGACTCCATAGACTTTTTAGATACCACTGAAGTTTCCTCATACGCAGTCTTGCATATGGAATTAACAGGATGCAAGAAGCCATGACCCCAGAGCTTGCAATATTTTCCTTGCAGATAGCTGGGTTTTTGTAGCCAGTAGGTTGAAGTAGGTTGTCAAATAAATTTGTTTCTCTGGAGTGAGGAATGCCATCTGGGAAGCTGTGTTCAAGCTTGCTCCCAGTGGTGGCAGGGTACTAGGTGCAACTTCTTTTCATTGATGGTGTACCCCAATGAAGTTAGAAGTCTCTTTACAAATGCCAGGTGCTGTAATAAAAAGTCCTGACTTTCCACCCCAAATCAGATAATCGTCCAAGTATGTGTAAATCTGAATACTTCTCTGCCTGTAAAATGCAATGGCTGGAGCTAGGCACTTTGTGACTACCCTGGGTGCAGTAGATAAGCCAAAGGGAAGTGCAGAGAACCGATGGTGCATACAGCCTGCCCTGAAGCGTAGGTATTTCCTGCAAGATTCCCTTATGGGGATGTGCAGGTAAGCTTCTTTTAAGTCTATGGTTGCCAGCCAGGCATCCTTGGCTAGCATAGGAAGCAGTTGTTGGAGAGTTAGCATTTTGAATGTTGGAACCACCAGGAAGGTGTTGAGAATAGACAGATCCAGGATAGGACACCAGGAGCTTACTTTTCTGGGAACCAGGAACAGTCTTGAATAAAAAACATTGCCCCCTTTGTTCTGCTGGGACAGGTTGAATAGTCTTGATGTTGAGGAGAGAAAGTACTTGCTTTTGGGCCTCCACCCACTGGTTTGGGGAGAGGTCTGGCCATCCACTTGGGGTTGGGAGTGAGTGGAAGTGGTATCTGTATCCTACGGAAACAATTTTTAAAACCCATTTGTCTCTGGTAACGTGTTCCCAGTATTTGCATGCAGGGCGAGTTTTCCTCCTAAGGGTGCAAGTAGTTGAGCAAGGTTTGGAAAAGTTAAGGATAGGTCACACTGTGCAATTTTACCACAGGGGGTTGGCTTAATACTCCCTGTTTTGGACGTGGGAGCACCCCACTGCTTAGATCTGTGAAAAACCTGAGACTGAAGTCTTGGTGGTCTGCTGCTCTTGGGTTTGCACTGAGAAGGACCAGATCTTTTAAGGCCAATGCCTACTGAATCTAGGTGGCCGTACCTGTAGGAAATACTTAACAGTTTGCATAGATTTAGCTTTTTCCTCCATCCTTTTGAGGATGACTTCTGCTTTATTGCCAAACAGGTGCGCTCCTGGTTTAAGGGTGCATCCAGTAATTTTGCTTTTACATGACCTGGCAAGTTTTGTTCCTTAAGCCAAGCATGCCTTCTAAGTACAGACCCAGTGAAAGTAGCCCTACAAGATGCCTCTAAAGCATCAAAATCACAATGCAAAGTATGTTTACCAACTTGGTCAGCAGAATACATCAACTCTTGTAAATCCTTGTGATCTGCAGAGTCAGGAATCAACATCATTTTCTGTTTAATTAGCCCCACAATATGCTGCTGATACTTAAACATATGAAGCTGACAATTTAAAGCCCTAATGGCCAGAGTAGCAGAGATGTATACCTTCTTACCCTATCGGTCTAAAGCCCTAGAATCCCTGTTAAAAGGGGTCAGATTTTTGGCAGTAGTAGCCTTAATGCCTTTTGGTCCTTGGAAAATGTTCTCTGGATCTGCAGTAGGATTCTTGAAAAGGAATTTGAGTCAGGTACTCTATAGTACCCGTCAGGTTTCCTGGAAGCTGGAGGCAAAGTATCTGGGGTAACGCTGGATCCAAGAAAACATCTACAATCTCCAGAACAGGAGGGAAAGCTAGAGGCCTGTGCTGAGGCAGGTTTAAAAATTCCCAGAGTCTCTTTTTGGACAGAGTAGTCCTGGCTTTCCCAGCGGAAATGCTCCTTAAGGGTATGTAAAGTTTCACCAAAAGAAAAATCTTCTGGAGGGGAAGCAGAAGGAATGGAATCCTCTGCATCAGAATCCTCAAAAGTAGATAAGGTATGTCCTGGGAGTCAGAAGGAACAGAGATATCAGATTCCAGATCAGAAGAATCAGATGGAAAAATCAGTTCTAGTTCTCTTGGGGGGGGGGGGGGCTGGCTTCCCCTAATTAAGGTAATAGGGTCTTCAGCCATTCTAATCATTTATTTCTGAGGCATGTGGGCCTGAGAATGCTCTTTGGTCAGTTTCCTAGGCGTAGTGCAAACTTTAGGTCTGAGGAATTCAGTATTTTTGGCTTGAAGCAAAGTCATCTGTTTAATATGAAAACCGGTAGGCCTGAATACACCCTCAGAAGCCGATGACTGCACAGCAGCACCAGACACATCCAAGGCAGAGACATCCGCAGGTTCCACAGTCTAAGAAGCATCTCGCGGTGTACTGGGCTCTGAATGGGTCTCAGTAGAGGCCTGCGAATCTGTAGAAACGGGTATCGGGCTGCGAAAGCTCCTCACAGAGTATCAGCAGACTGGCGCCTAGCTTAACGGTAGCATCGTTGGCAGTTTTGGACCTATGCGGTCTCTCTCTGTCTTTATCCTTACTTTTTTGGAAGATCAGTAGTCAGAGGACTTAACGAAGCCATTTCAGAGTACAGAGATAGAGTGTGAAAATATTTAGCTACAAAAATAGCCTGACGAGGAATAGTTTGGGCGTTGAACAAGGCACAAAACAGACAGCGAGGGACGTTGTGGTCTGGGCCTAAACAGGTGACGCAGTAAGAGTGAAAATTTCTGAGAGGTATTTGCTTTCCACAGGGAAGACAATTTTTTTTCTGACATCGGTTAGAGCAAGAAAAAAGGATTCCCAACAGGGTACTTATCTTTTAGAAGACTTCATGTCTGATACTCGAAAACAAAAATTTCAGGAGTCTGCTGACTGGGACTTGTGAACTGCTTCTGCTTCGGGCACAGCACGGCAAGAAAGACTGGCATCGGCTGCATGTTTTATAACCCTGACCACCTGACGTCATGGAAGAAGCGACAGCAACCGCAGAAGAAATTCCAACACTCTGGTATTCAGGCCAGCTGAGGGCTACCTACAGGCAGATAACCCAAATGTGATGACTGCAACAGTGAAACCCAAAGAACATCTATGGATATAAATACCAATGCAAGGGACTTTGAACTCAGTTTTGACACTTCCTGCTTTTATAACAAGGTCATGTGTCACTGACAAAGGCTACTGGAGTTCCAACCCTCATATCCCAGCTGTTCTGTATAGGAATGCAAAGCTGCGCCAAAACAAGTTTTCTGTTTACAAGGCAGACAAAAAACATTTAAATGTAATGCTCTTATAAAGTATGCAATGCAAATGACAAAAAAACTAGCTGCTACATAAAGTATAATCTATCATGAGCTCTACCCTTCATGATGCATTCCCTAATACTAACATGTAAATCTCAAAACAGTAACAATCCAGACAATGTATGCTTGTACAGATAACTGTTTATGAACGGGATTTATTTTTCCTACTGGGAGCAATTATGCAAAAAGTGCAGTTGTGCACACTTACCATAAATGTAGATGTTAAGTGTGTATTCACCGTTGCAGTCATCACCTGTGGGTTATCCCTGCTGTGGTAGCCCTTGGTCGGCCCGAATACCAGAGTCAAAGTTTTTGTGCGCTGGTTGTCGTCGCCTGCAGTCTGACGTCAGGTCGTCAGTGCTATAAAGCAAGGCAGCTGACATAATTACATCAATTTTTCTTGCCCTAACCCGTCAGAAGCACAAGGGAAAAGACAGAAGTGGTCATGGTGGTTAAAAGCCACCTAGGGAAGTTTATCTCCCCCTAAGGGAAGATGTCAAATGGGGGATGGAGGAAGGGAAAAGTACAGTTGTGTACACTTACCATAAATGTAGATGTTAGAGTGTATTCACTGTTGCGGTCATTACACTTGGGTTATCCTGCTGGCAGGCTACCCTGTCGGCCTGAATTCCAAAGTCTAGGTCCGGCGTCAGCTGCTGTTGCCTCTTCCCTGATGTCAGTGCGCCAGAGTATAAAAGATGCAGCCGCCGACATTTTGTTTAGCTTTTCCTGCCCCAGATGTCAGGTGCCCCCCAAAAGGGCAGGCTAAACATATGCCAATAAAACATGCATGCACCAAAATATATAATACCTTCATCTACAAGCAAATACACCACATAGGTTGTATAGATTAGAGAGGTGTAGGTAAGATTCAGTAAAGTGAAAGGGGACGGTGGGCGGGTAACCTGGACTGCCACAGTGAATACACTCGAACATCTACACAACTGTACTATGTTCTTCGCGTTTCACTGTCGCAGTCATTACTCGTGGGTTGAATCCCAAAGCTGAGGATGGGTGGCTGGGGCTAATAGGATTAGGAGAGGCTATGAGGCCCTGCAGAACTGCAGTGGGTTGAGTCCCAAACCTATGGTTTGGGTGGCTGGAGCTAGATAGCATTAGGAGTAGCTATGAGTTCCTGCAAAACTGCAGTGGCAAAGCCTGCCCTGGATTTGGAGTAGAGTGGTAAATGATAGTGCTTTGTAAAGGTGTGCACTGAACTCCAGGTAGCAGCCTCTAAAATGTCTGGTTGGTACTCCCCTGAGGAAGGCTGCTGAAGTGGCTGCTGCTCTGGTAGAATGTGGTCTATTGCCCTTAGACACTGGCTTACCATATTCTGAATAGCAGAAATGAAAGCAGTGGCCTATCCACTTGGAAATAGTCTGCTGTGAGATAGCCTTTCCTTGTGATCATGCAGCATATGCCACTAGTAGTTGCTCAGTTTTTCTGAAAGCTTTGGTTTTGTTCAAGTAGAAGCGTAGCTGTCTGTGTATGTCCAAAGAATGCAGAATTCTCGCCCCCTTATTCTGTGGATTTGGATAAAAAGTAGGCAGATGAAAAGCTTGGTTAAGGGCCACACTGGACACTACCTTAAGCATAAATGTCGGGTTTGTCCTCAGAGAAACCCTGTGTGGATAAAAAATGATAAAAGGTTCCACAGCCATGAGTGCCTGTAGCTGAGACTCATCTTGCAGAAGTTATTGCTAGGAGCAGAGCTGTTTTCCAAGATAATAACTTTATATCAGCTGTAGCGGCTGGCTTAAAAGGGGGGGAAGAGTGAGTTTTTCCAAAACATAATTGAGGTTCCATGCAGGTATTGGTGATCTCCTTGGAGGCCTTAAGTTTATGGCTCCTCTGAGGTATTGCCTTAAAGGATGAGAAAAGATTGGTGGCTCTATATTGTAATAAGCCGAAATGGCACAGGCATGAATTTTAATTGCTGAAAAGGATAGGCCTTTGTCCAACATCTCAGTTAAGTAATGCAAAATCTGAGGAATATTTGGTACTGCTGTGTTCCAGGCGCAGAATCTCTTCCATTTTCCAGCATAGGATTTTCTAGTACTAGGCCTCCTGGCCTCCAAAATGACATCCATCACCGCTTTCGTGAGAGGAGCGTTTTGTATGACCACCATTATCCGGTTTTGAGTTGGCTGTGCAGGATCTGATTGTTTTATTGGGACAGTAGTTAAGGTATTTGAGGCAAGGTCCTGGCTGGGCAATGAGAAGTTCCTTAGGAATGGATACCAGTACTGGTGGGGCCAGTCTGGGGCAATCAGTATCATTTTTGGCTTCTCTTGTCTGACCTTAAGGGAGGAGAGGCAGTGGAGGAAAGGCATATACTGTTAAGTTTTTCCAGTTGAAAGATAGGGCATCCACTTTCCATGCTTGTCTGTGATAGGTCCTTGTGCAGAATCTCTTTAGTTGGCAGTTGTGAGGAGAGGCAAGTAGGTCTATGTCTGGGCATCCCCATTTCCTTATGTTGAAGACTTGAGGATCCAATTTCCATTCGGGGGATCCATGAGGTTTCTGCTTAGTGCGTCTGCCAGAGTATTTATCTTTCTTGGCAGGAATTGTGCCTGCAGATGTACTTGGTAAGTCAATGCTGTGTCCCACAAAGTCATGGCTAGTCTGCAAAGGGGATAAGAATGAGTGCCTCCCTGCTTGTTTATATACCACCTGACCGTGGTATTGTCTGTCTTTATCAGTAGTTGTCCCAGATGAAGCAGGTCCTTGAGGGTTGTCAGGGCATTCTGAACAGCTAACATCTCTTTTTGATTGATATGTAGATGCATTTGGTTGGCGGACCATGTGGCTTGAATACATCTTCCTGCCATGTGGGCCCCCCAGGCATAGTCTGATGCATCTGTAGTCAATGTCTGCCTGGCTGGGGGTAAGGTGAATGGCTGTCCCTTGTTCTGGTGACAGGCCTTCGCCACCATCGAAACTCTTGTTGCAGGCAGGGAATGAGAGTAATTGCTTCCAGGCTGTGGCAATGCAGAGTCCAAACACTTTTTAGGTACCATTGAAGTTTCCTCATATGCAGTCTTGCATACGGAATTAGTAGAATGCAGGATGCCATGAAGCCCAAAGCCTGCAGAATTTTCCTTGCAGATAACTGGGCCTTTGTTGCCAACAGTGTGAAGTAGTCAGTTGCCTTTGTTTATCTGGCATGAGATAAGCCATCTGGGCAGTTGTATTTAAGCTTGCACCCAGGAATATTCTCTCTTGAGAGGGTACTAATTTTGATTTTTGTTCGTTGACTGTGTACCCTAGGCATGGTAGTAATCTTTACAAACGTCAGATGCTGTAGTAGAATGTCCTTGTTCTCTGCTTGAATGAGGCAGTCGTCCAAGTAAGGAAATATTTGAATTCCTCTTTGACTGCAGAATGCAATTACTGGTGCCAGGCACTTTGTGAAGACCCTGGGTGCAGTATATAAGCCAAAGGGCAGTGCAGAGAATTGATGGTGCATTCAGCCAGCTTTGAATCTGAGGTATCTTCTGCATGTTTGTCTGATTGGGACATGCAGGTATGCCTCTAAGTCTAATGTCACAAGCCAAGCCTTCTTGCCCAGCATGGGCAGAAGCTGCTGTAAGGTCAACATTTTGAATTTTGGTATATCCAGATATGTGTTTAGAATAGATAGGTCCAGTATTGGTCTCCACGCTTTGTCCTTTCTGGGTACCAAGAACAGTCTTGAATAAAATCCTTGTCCCTGCTCTTGTTCTGGTACTTCTTGAATGGCCCTCATGTCCAAAAAGGATGAGACTTGTTTTTGTGCCTCTGCCCATTGTTTTTTTGGTAGGTCTGGCCAACCGTTTTTCCTTGGCAGGGTGTGAAAGTGAAATATGTAGCCCTGTGACACTATGCCTAAGACCCATTTGTCCTGGGTTATGTGCCAATTTTGAGGAAAAAAAGAGCTAGTTTCCCCCTAAAAGGTACTGCCAAACGATAAGTGCTTGGCGTAGGCAGAGGGAAGTCATTGGGACGGTTTCCTGTAAGGTTGTGATTTGTCTTCTACACTTTTGGAGGTAGAAGCACCCCATTGTTTAGACCTGTATGAACCTTGGGGCTGGGATCTGCCACTTGGGCGTCTGTATCTGCCCCTTTGTGGTCTGACACTGGAAAGGACCAATTCTTAGTAGGCCAGTGGTCTGCTAAATCTTGGAGGTTGCACCTGTAATGAAATCCTTGACTGTTTGCATAGATTTAGCTTTGTCCTCCATTTTCTTTAACACCTCTTCTGCTTTAACACCAAACAAAGTACCATGCTGTAATGGAGCATCCAGTAATTTTGCTTTAGCATGATCTGGTAAATTTTGTTCCTTTAACCAAGCATGCCTCTTAATGACAGAACCCGTAACAGCGGCCCTGCAGGAGGCCTCCAACGAATCAAAACCACATTGCAAAGTATGCTTTCCAACTTACTCAGCCGCATGCAATAAATCCTGCATTTCTTTGTTTTCTGCACCTTCAGACTTTATCAACATTTTCTGTTTAAGCAGTGACATAATATATTGCTGATATTTGAGCATAAGAAATTGACAATTCAAAGCTCTTATAGCCAAGGTAGCAGAGGTGTAAATCTTTCCCCATCTAATACCCTAGAATCCCTGTCAGAGGGAGTAGGATTTTTTTGCAGTAGATGCTTTGACCCCTTTGGGACCCTAATAAATAGTTTCTGGGTCAGCAGCAGCGTTCTTGAAAAGGAATTTGTGAGAGTCCGGCAACCTGTAGTACCTGTCCGGCTTAACAAGAGCTGGAGGTAAGGAGTCTGGGGTCAGACTAGACTCTGAAAATGAATCATCTACAATGTCTAACACAGGCGGAATAGCTAGGGCCCTGTGTTGTGGGAGTAAAAGAAAGTCCCTGAGCTTTTTCTTGGATTCAGAATAATCTTGGCTCTCCCAGTGGAAATGCTCCCTCATGGTATGCAGAATTTCCCCAAAAGAGTAATCCTCAGGAGGAGAGGCTGAAGGGATAGATTCTTCAGCATCAGAATCCTCATAGGGAGGAAGAGAGTATTCCTGATCAGAGGAGGAATCTGAAGAAATGGAAACCTGATCTGAAGATTCATATTCTGTCTCTTGCCTACGCCTCTTAACAGGAGGGGGATGGGAACCCCTGATCAAAGTAATTAAGTCTTCGGCCATTTTGAGTATCTGTTTTTGGGCATGGAGGCGTGACCATGAGGCTGTTGCACTTGTTTCTTTGTCTTTAAAGATGCATTAGTCTTTGCCTTTTTAACTGGAGTCGCTTTAATGTACAATTGAGTAGGTCTGAAAACACCCTCAGAAGCCGATGCCTGCTCAGTGGCTCCAGACCCATTTGCAGGAATAGTTTCCGAAGGTCCAATATCTTGAGCTTCCAGTGGCCTAGGCGACTCCACGCGGGAGTCTGTAGCGGCCTGCGGGTCCAAATAACGGGCGTCAGGGGCTGCAAAAGCACCTCACTGAGAGCTCGCAACTGGCTTAGAATAAGCCTTGTCGTCTGTTTTAGACCTCTGATGCCTGTCCTTTTCTTTGCGTTTCTTGTGAACCGCGGTAGTCAGTTGGCTATCCGACGGCATCGTGTAATTGAATTGTCTGCCAAAATAGTAAAAAGCATAATCGTACCGGCACTTTATAGTGCGCTGGTTAAATCTAACAAAACCGACAAGCAACATCGTGGTCAGGGCCTAGGCAAGGAATACAGTACGAATGAAAATCCTTATGAGGTATTTGCTTCCCACAAGAAATACAATTAACTTTTTCTGACATCGGTCTGGAGCAAGAAAGAAGCTATCCCCAACGGGGTACTTAGCTTTTAATGAAGACTTCAGATCTGAAATTCAAACACGAAAATCTCAGGAGTCGGCCGACCGGCACTTGCGAACTGCTTCTGCTTTGGGCACCACGCAGCAAGAAAGGCTAAACAATATGGCGTCGGCTGCATCTTTTATACCCCTGGCGCACTGACTTCAGGGAAGAGGCGACAGCAACCGACGTCAGACCTCTACTTTGGAATTCAGGCCGACTGAGGGTAGCCTGCCAGCAGGATAACCCAAGTGTAATGACTGCAACAGTGAAACAGGAAGAAAATCCAAGACTACCACAGTGAATACACTCAAATATCTACATTTATGGTAAGTGTACACAACTGCACTATGTTCATCATGTTTTCCTGTTGCAGTCATCACCTGCGGGACGATTCCCAAAGCTGAGGAAAAGGGTGGAAAGACAGGTTGAGTCTTGGGTGTGGGTCAGGAGTCCCTGCAGAATTGCAGTGGCAAACCCTGCCCTAGACTTAGGAAAGAGAGGTAGGTGGTAATGCTTTGTAAAGGTATGGACAGAGGTCCAGGTGGCCACTTCCAAGATGTCCCTGGTAGGTACTCATCTGAGGAAGGCAGTGGAAGTGGAGGCTGCCCTAGTGGAGTGGGTACGGATGGGTTTCCCATGTAGTCTGTAGCACAAATGGACACAGTGTGAAATCCATTTGGAAATGGTTTGTTTGAAGATGGGTTTCCCCTCTGTCCCTGGGGCAAAGCTTACAAGCAGCTGGTCCGTTTTTCTGAATGGCTTAGTACGGTCCGGATAGTATCTGAGCTTCCTGTTCATGTCTAGTGAGTGTAGAATTATTTTCCCCTTGTTTTGAGGGTTGGGAAAGAAGATGGGAAGGTGTATGGCCTGGTTAAGGGTCACATCAGATACCACCTTGGGCATAAAGGAGGGGTTAGTCCTCAGAGTGACTGTCTGCATGGAAAATTATGAAGGGCTCGACAGCCACGAAAGCTTGAAGTTCAGAGACCATTCTGGCTGAGGTGATAGCTAGTAGGAAGGCAGTCTTCCAAGAGAGGTATTTCAATTCTGTAGAAGCAGCAGGTTTGAAAGGAGGTAAGGTTAGTTTCTCTAACACAATTCAGGTCCCAGGGAAGCGAAGGCCTTCTGGGAGGCCTGATATTAGAAGCCCCTCTGAGGAATTGCTTAATCAAAAGATGACAGAAGAGGGCTGGGTCTGAATCATAATGGGCAGAGATGGCAAAGGCATGGATTTTAATAGAGGAGAAAGAGAGGCCACTATTGAGCAACTCTGCTAGGTAATCCAGGATGAGAGGGATGGGAGGTACTGCTCCCCTTTTTGATTGTTTCCAGGAGTAGAATCTTTTCCATTTCCCTGCATATGATTTTCTTGTGCTGGGCCTTCGGGCCACAGTGATGATGTCCAGGACCAGTGTGCTTAACAAGGACTCCTTGTTAGTTTTTAGTTTATAAGCCATGCTGAAAAGTTTGAGAGACTGTAGGTCTGGTTGCAGTACCTTCCCCCTCTCCTGGGTCAAGAGGTTTGACGTCAGGGGAAGTAGCATTGGGGGCTGTAAGGTCACAATGCGTAATAAGGGGTACCAATGCTGTCTGGACCAGTCTGGAGGAATGAGGATGGCCCCTGGTCTCTTCTCCCTTATTTTAATCAGGACCTTGGGAATAAGGGGCAGAGAAGGGTATGCAAACACGAAGAAGGAGCTCCAGGGATGGTGAAGGCATCCACCTTCCATGCTAGGAAGTGATATTCACCGGTACAGAACTTGTGCAGCTGGTGATTGAGATGCAAGGCAGAGAGGTCCACTTCTGGGGTCCTCCATTCCTGGGTGATTTGCAGAAAGCTTTCTCTGTGGAGCTGTCATTCGTGGAGGTCCAGTAGGTTTCTGCTTAAGTGGTCCGCCAGTGTGTTGTTGATCCCTGTTAAGTACTGGGCAATTAGGTGCAGCCCCATGGAGGTGGTCATCAGCCAGAGATTCATGTCTACCCTGCAACAGGGGGTAAGACTGGGTGGCCCCCATGCTTGTTGATGTACCACATTACTGTGGTGTTGTCTGTTTTTATAAGTAGGACCCCTGGCTTGAGAAGGGGATAGAAGGAAGTCACAGCCTTTTGCACTGCCATCATTTCTTTCTGGTTGATGTGCAAGTGACGTTGCTGGGCATTCCACAGCCTTGCCTGCTAGGTCAGTGCCCCAAGCAATGTCTGAGGCGTCGGTGGTGATGGCCTGGCTGGAAGGGCGGACGATGAAGGGAAGACCCTTGTTCATGGCACAGGCCTCTGCCCACCAGAGAAATTTGGCCCTTATACAAGGGATCAGAGGGAGAGTGGTTTCTAGGGACCGAGTGCTGACACCAAAGGTTCTTTAAGTACCACTGAAGTTTTCTCATGTGAAGCCTGGTGAGAGGGATGAGAAGGATGCAAGATGCCATGTATCCCAGGACTTGCAGGAACTTCCTCACAGTGAGGTGACTTCTGGAAAGCCAGCTGGGTGAAGTAGACAGGCAGGAAGCTCTACTTTTCTGGGGATAGGAAGGCCACGGGGTTGTTGTGTCTAGCACAGCTCGCAGAAAACAATTTTTCTGGTGGGGTTTTGCTTTGATATTTTCTCGTTGATGGTGAAACCTAGGGAAGTTAGCAGAGATTTGACAAAGAGAAGGTCCTACAGCAACTTTTCTTTGCAGTCTGCCTGAATGAGGCAGACGTCCAGGTAAGGATAAATCTGTACTTTTCTCTGTCTGCAGAATGTTATAGCAGAGGCCAAGCATTTGGTGAATACTCTTGACAGCAGTAGATAAGCCAAAGGGCAGTGCAGAGAACTGAAAGTGTTGACAGCCTGCTCTGAAGCGCAGGAATTTTCTGTATGATTCCATGATGAGGATGTGGAGGTAAGCATCTTTTAGGTCTAGTGTCACAAGCCATGCATTTTGTGTGAGCATAGGCAGGAGCTGCTGCAAGGTTAGCATTCTGAATCTGGGGACTACCAAGGAGGTTGTTCAGTTTGGATAGATCCAGGATGGGGTGATAAGTGCCCTCTTTTCTGGGAACAAGGAATAGCTTGGAATAAAAACCTTTACCCGTTTGTTCTGGAGGGACAGGTTTTACTGCCCCCTGGGATATTAGAGTTTGAACCTGTTTCAATGCCACTGCCCACTGGGTTGGGGGAGGTCTGGGTATCCTCTTAGAACAGGATATTTGCTGAAGGAGAATCTGTATCCCTGAAAAATGATTTTTAAGACCCATTGGTCACTGGTTATAGAGACCCAATTGTCCTTGAAGATGGTGAGCCTTCCTCCTAGTTTTTGATGAGTGAAAGGAAAGAGGGAGAGTCACTGAGTGCTTGCGATAGAAGCTTGGCTTAGAACTGCCTGCCTTAGAAATGGAAGTGGTCCATTGTTTGCTTCGTTACTGGCCCTGGGGCAGGGGGCTGGATGGCCTGTTTCTGCGGGGCATACCTTGGCCCTGTCTGCTAGGTGCAGGGAAGGCCCAGTGCTTAGAGGGAAAGTTCCTACTGAATCTGGGAGGTTGAACTTAAAGAAATCTTTTACTGTTTGCACAGATTTTGCTTTGTCTTGCATCTTTTTAAGCACCTCTATAGCTTTTTCTCCAAACAGGCGTTCCTTATCTAGGGGTGCATCAATAGGTTTCGACTTGACATGACAAGGAAGAGGTTATTCCTTCAGCCATGCATGTCCGCTAATAACAGATCCTGTCACTGCTGCCCTGATAGAGGCTTCTAGGGTGTCATATCCACATTGCAATGAGTGTTTGGCCACTTTACAAGCAGAGTGTAGTAATTCTGCTAGATCTTTTGAAATGGAACCATCAGGAGAAGTAGCAATCTTCTGTTTTAATTGTTCCAAAGTGTGTTGTTGATATTTTAACATATGGAACTGACAATTGAGTGCTCTGATAGCTAAGGTTGCAGAGGTATATACATTCTTACCCCATCTGTCCAGAGCTCTGGAATCTTTGTCAGAGGGCAGAGGATTCTTGGCAGAACTAGTCTTAGCTCCTTTGGGTCCCTGTGTAATGATCTCATGGTCTGCAGCAGGATTCCTGTAAAGGTATTTTTGAGAATCCGGTACTCTGCAGTACCTGTCATGTTTAGTTGGAGCAGGAGGCAGGGCATCAGGGGCCAAGCTGTATTCATGGAAAAACATCATCCACTTCTAAAATAGGTGGAATGGCAAGGGGTCTGTGCTGGAGCAGGTCCAGAAACTCTCTATGTAGTTTCTTTGACTGTGGGAAGTCTTGAGATTCCCATTAAAAAAGTTCCCTGAGGGAGTGAAAGGTTTCAACAAAGGACAGGTCCTCTGGAGGGGAGGCAGACGGCATGGATTCCTCTGCATCTGAATCCTCTAACAGTTAAGGGATGTTGCTCCTCTTCAAAAGCAGAATAATCAGATTCTTCACACTCTTGGGTCTGTCAATTTCTGGAGAAGGATGCCTTTTCCTTTTTGGAGAGGGGGCCCGAGTACCTCGGATCAGGGATATGAGATCCGGTGCCATTTTAAGCATCTGAGCATGGGGTGGGGGAGCAGTAGCAAGATGGTGGCTAGAAGCATAATTCCTAGGAGTGGCCTTGCTTCTAGGCCTGAGAAAATCCACTGCTCTTTGAAAAGCGGTAGCTGGATGTGAAGACGCCAGTTTTTGTCTAGAATTGGTAGTGTGAAAGGCCTCCTCAGAAGCTGGTGCTTCCGTCGCAGCTCCGGAATCAACCAAGGCAGAGACAGCCAAAGGCTCGAAAGACTAAGTGGATTTCTGCAGCATACCAGACTCCGAAAGAGTCTCTGCAGAGGCCCGCATAGAAAGCGATTCTGGCATCACTGGCTGCGAAAGCACCTCACTGAATTCCAGAGAACTGATGACTTGCTTAGTGGTAGTGTCATCAGAAAGCTTAGCCTTGTGTGGCCTGTCTCTATCTTTATCTCTACGTTTTTTCGGAATGTCGAGGGATTGTTGGCTGACTGACGCCGTATCGGAATTCGAAGACTGAACATGAAAATAACTGTCTACAAAAAGAGTTCTACGGTGAATAGTTCTCACATTAAAGAGAACACAGAACCAGCAACTAGGGACGTCGTGGTGTGGTCAAGCCTAAAAGTGTGATGCAGTAAGCATGAAAGTCTCAGTGTGGGGCCTACTTTCCACAGGCGAGACATTTAACTTTTTTGGACATCGATTAGAGAGTCCCAAGGGGGTACTTAGCCTTAGACGTTTTCTGCTGAAATTCAACTTCTGGTTGCGACCAACCGGCACTCGTGTGAAAGTACAGTTGTGTACACTTACCATAAATGTAGATGTCCGAGTATATTCACTGTTGCAGTTATTACATTTGGGTTATCTGCTTGCAGTGGGCCCTCAGTAGGCCTGTAACAAAGTCTTTGGTCCTACGTCGGTTGCTGTCTCTTCTTCCGTGATGTCAAGTTGTCAAGGGTATAAAACATGCAGCAGATGCCATTACGTCAGTTTTTCTTAACCCAGATGTCAGGTGCCCCCCTAATGGGAAGAAATTAAATCTATAAATATACAAGGTTATACCTCAAACAAAAAAGCAAATACACCAAAAAGCTTTTAAGAATTGAAAAGGAGAGAAGAGGTATAGCCAAACGAAGTCAGGGGGCTGGAGGGAGGGTAACCAGGACTGCAACCATGAATACACTCGAACATCTACATTAAGTGTACACAACTGAACTACGTTCTTCATGTTTCACTCTTGCAGTCATTACATTTGGGTAGATTCCCAAAGATAAGGATGGGAGGAGGAACTTAAGATAGCATTAGGGCCAGCTATAAGGCCCATCAAAACTGAAGTGGCAAAGACAGCTCTGGATTTAGAGAAAATTAGCAAATGGTAATGCTTGATGAAAGTTATGTACAGAACTCCAGGTAGCAGCTTCTAGAATGTCCTTGGTAGGTACGCCTCTGAGAAAGGCTGTAGAGGTAGATGCAGCCCTGGTTGAGTGGGATCTGATCCCCTGTGGGTTAGGTTTTCCATGGTGCTTATAGCAGAAATGAATGCAATGGCCTATCCATTTGGAGATGGTTCGCTTTGAAATAGCCTTCCCGTCTGTCCCTGCAGCAAATGCCACCAGCAGCAGTTGAGATTACCACTGAGGTTTAGACCTGTCCAAGTAGAATCTAAGTTGTCTGTGCACATCTAAGGAGTGCAGTATCCATTCCCCTTTGTTCTATGGATTTGGAAATAAGGAAGGCAAATGAATGGACTGATTAAAGGCCACACTGGATACCACCTTTGGTATGAAAGAGGGATTGGTCCTGAGGGACACCCTGTCCACATGAAAGATGATGAAAGGCTCCACTGCCATAAGGGCCTGTAATTCAGATACCCTTCTTGCTGAAGTGATGGCTAAAAGGGAAGCTGTTTTCCAAGAAAGGAATTTTAAATCTGCAGTAGCAGCTGGCTTGAAAGGAAGAAGGGTGAGTTTCTCCAAAACAAAGTTAAGGTCCCAGGCTGGATTTGGAGCTCTTCTGGGTGGTCTTAAATTATTGGCCCTCTGAGGAGAGTACAGTTGTGTACACTTACCATAAATGTAGATGCTCAAGTGTATTCACTGTTGCAGTCATTACATTTGGGTAATCTGCTTGCAAGTTGCCCTCAGTCGGCCTGATTAACAAAGTCTTGGGTCCTGGGTCGGTTGCTGTCCCTTCTTCCATGACGTTAGGTCGTCAGGGGTATAAAACATGCAGGTGACGCAATTACATCAGTTTTTCTTGCCCGAGATGTCAGATGTCCCCCTAATGGGGAACAATTAAACATAAAAACAAAGGTATACCTCCAACAGAAAAGCAAATACACCAAAAAGGCTTTTAAGTATAGCAAAGGAAAGTAGAGGTACAGCCAAAAGAAGTTACGGGGAAGGAGGGAGGGTAACCAGGACTGCAACAGTGAATACACTCTAAAATCTACATTTATGTTAAGTGTATACAACTGTACTATGTTCTTCATGTTTCAATGTTGCAGTCATTACATTTGGGTAGATTCCCAAAGCTATGGTTGGAAGGAGGAGTTTAGATAGCATTAGGAGCAGCTATAAGGCCCTGCAGGATTGCAGTGGTAAAGCAGCTCTGGATTTAGAGAAAATTGGCAAATAGTAATGCTTGGTGAAAGTATGTACAGAACTCCAGGTAGTAGCTTCTAGGATGTCCCTGGCAGGAACGCCTCTGAGAAAGGCTGTAGAAGTAGATGCAGCCCTGGTGGAGTGAGGTCTGTTCCCCTGGGGGATAGGATTTCCATGGTGCTTATAGCAGAAATTAATGCAATGGCTTATCTATATATAAATGGTTTGTTTTGAAATTGCCTTACCCTCTGCCTCTGCAGCAAATGCTACCAGCAGTTGTTCAGATTTTCTTTGAGGTTTAGTCCTGTCCAAGTAGAATCTAAGTTGTCTGTGCACATCCAAGGAATGCAGAATCCGTTCCCTTTTGTTCTGTGGATTGGGAAAGAAGGTTGGCAAATGAACGCACTGATTAAGAGCCACACTGGATACCACCTTGGGCATGAAGGATGTTTTGGTCATGAGTAATACCCTGTCTGCATGAAAGATGATGAAAGGCTCCACTGCCATAAGGGCCTGTAATTCAGATACCCTTCTAGCTGAAGTGATTGCTAAAAGGAAAGCTGTATTTCCAAGAAAGAAATTTTAAGTCTGCAGTAGCAGCTGGCTAGAAAGGAGTGAGCGTGAGTTTCTCCAATACAAAGTTAAGGTCCCAGGCTGGGGTTGGAGCTCACCTAGGTGGTCCAAAATATTGGCCCCTCTGAGGTACTGCTAGAGCAGTGGATGAGAGAAGAGGGGAGGTTGTGTGTTATAATGAGCTGATATGGCTGAGGAGTGGATTTTAATGGCGGAAAAAGACAGGCCCTTGTGAAGCATCTCAGTTAAGTATTGTAAAATCTGAGGTACATTGGGCACTGCTGTGCTCATCCCTTGAGATTGGTTCCAGGCACAGAATGTTTTCCATTTTTCAGCATAAGATTTTCTAGTACTAGGCCTCCTTGCTTCTAAGATGACATCCATCACAGGTTTGCTAAGGGATAGTAAGGGAGAATTTAAGTAACTAGCCAGGCTACAAGGTTCAGTGTTGGAAGCTGAGGGTGCAGAATCTGGTTCTCCTGCTAAGACACAGCAGGGAAGGAGTCTGAGGCAGGTGCCATGGAGATAAAAATGACACACTGCGCAGGAGGGGGTACCACTGCTGGCGCGGCCGGTCTGGAGCAATCAAAATCATCCTTGGTTTGTCCTGTTTGATCTTTAGAAGTACTTTGGAGAGCAGAGGCAGCGGAGGAAAGGCATATACTGATAGGTTTTTACAGCTGAAGGACAGAGCATCCACTTTTCAGGCTTGTTTGAGGGGAGTCCTTGTGCAGAATTTGACCAATTAGTAGTTCTAGAGGGAAGCAAACAGGTCTATATCTGGCTCCCCCATTCGCTTGTCAACATGTTGAAAATCCTTGGTTCTAGTTTCCACTCGTGTGGGTCCATAAGTTTTCTGCTTAGTCCGTCTGCCAGTGTATTTAACTTTCCTGGCAGGAATTGAGCTTGTAGGTGCACTTGGTAGCTCAAGGCTGTGTTCCACAATGCCATGGCTAGTCTACAGAGGAGGTAAGAATGTGTACCCCCCCTGCTTGTTTAAGTACCACATAATCGTAGTGTTGTCCGTCTACCATTAGGTGTCCTGGAAGAATGTAGTCCTTGAAGGCTGGCAGAGCATTCTGTACAGCTAACATTTATTTTTTATTGATATGCTGGTGCATTTGACTTTGGTTCTATTTGCCCTGAGTGCACTTCCCTACCAGGTGAGCCCCCCATGCATAGTCTGATGCATCTGTTAGCGTTTGGGCGGCAGGGGGTGGTGTGAAAGGTAGTCTTGTTTTTGTGGCAGGCCTCTGCCCACCAAAGGAACTCTAGGCGCAGGCAAGGTATGATAAGAATAAGAAGTTATGTAATCACCATAACGTTCCATCTGAGTAGGTAACCTTCATTTTGTCTGCAACCTTTGGGATTTGGATCAGACCTTGGAACCGAGCCGGCAATCTTTCATAGCTTAGATCCGAGCTCCTAGCTCCTCCCCTTCACCCATAATCCCCTGCTAACCCTGACTGACCTCAGATCAAGTTTGCTCATAGCCAAAAAGGCTAATAAAGGAGTATAACTACCTTGCTTAAAGAGCAGGGTAAAACCTCTAACCAAAGAACATCCGAAGGTCAGGGGGAAGGAGGGTGGGATGGCTGCAGACAAATGAAGGTTACCTACTCAGATGGAACGTTATGGAGAGTACATAACTTCTTAATCTGAAGTAGTTAACTTCATTTGTCAGCAACCTTTGGGACAGAGTCCCCAGCTACCTGAATCCTGGATGGCCTTCATGGAAGGCTGTTCCGGAGCACTGCAGAGCCAAAGGATGTTCTCCCTCTGGAGATAATATCCAACTTATAATGGTTGACAAAGGTATGAGGTGAAGCCCAAGTGGCTGCTGAACAAATATCATCCAGGGGTACTCTAGACCAAAAGGCAGCAGAAGTAGATATGGACCGAGTCGAGTGGGCACGGACTCCCTGAGGTGTGGGCTTGCCAGAAGTTTCATAAGCCAAAAGGATGCATTGCGAGATCCACCTCGACAAGGTGACCTTCGATACCAGTTTACCTAGGTTAAATTTGGCAAAGGAGACGAACTGGTCGGATTGTCTATGACCAGCCATTCTGTGAATGTAAAAACGTAGCTGTCTATGCCCATCTTAAGAATGTAGCTTATATTCTCCTTTGTTCTGGTATTCAGGAAAGAAGACTGGCAGGTTAATGGATTGGTTAATATTTGCCTCAGAAGCAATCTTGGGAAGGAATGAGGGATTGGTCCTGAGGTAAACCCTATCCTTGTGGAAGGTCAAGTAAGGAGATTTGACACAGAGCCTGAAGTTCAGAGACCCTCCTAGCCGAAGTAACAGCGAGGAGAAATGCAGTCTTCCATGATAAATGTTTGAGATCAGCTGAAGCTGCAGGTTCAAAAGGGGGAGCTGTTAAAGCCTGAAGTACTAAAGTCAGATCCCAGGGAGGCACTACTTCCTTAACTGGGGGCCTGAGTAGGAAGGTGCCCTTCAAAAAGGTCTTACATAACTTAGTGGTAATTAATGGGCCCAGTTCATGTCCCTCGTGGTAATGAGAGATAGCCACTAGTTGAACTTTGACTGTGGAACAGCTAGCCCCCTGATGAAAAAGCCCTGAAAGGAAATCCAAAACGGCAGGTAACGGAGCTGTGAAGGGGTCCAGGTTCTGACGCTTCGCCCAAATAGCGAAACGTCTCCATTTACTATTATAGACTTTCCTAGTAGAAGGCCTGTGTGCTGCTACTAGGATAGCTTTAACTGGGGACGAGATACCAGGAGTCCTAGCTACAAGTGGAACTGGAGCAACCAAGCCGTAAGCTTGAGGTTGACCAGGTTCGGGACTGGGAGACCTAGGGGGTGGGAAATCAGATCCTGGAGGGGATCTAGAATCCAAGGCGGATTCAGCAGATGAGACCATAGGTAAGGGAACAAAGCTTGACAAGGCCAGAATGGGGCAATGAGGATCATTTTGCTCCCCAACCGACTGGCTTTCTGTAGGAGTTTTAGCATCAGAGGTAGAGGGGGATAAGCATAAAGAAGACCGGGAGGCCAAGCATGCACCAGAGTGTCTCTCAGGGATTCCCCGGCGGGGGGAATTAGAGCGAAGTAGCTGTTGCATTTCGTGTTTGAAGAAGAGGCGAAGAGATCACAACAGGGTTGCCCCCATACGGCAAATATCCACTTCGCTACCTGGGGGTTGAGAGACCACTTGTAGGGAGACAGTACAGTGCGAATGAGTTTGTCCTCCAGGATGTTGGACCGTCCCGGAATGTGCGTTGCAATAAGAAAGCGGTTGGTGGAGATTGCCCATTCCCACACTCTCATAGCTTCTCGACAGAGTGGGTAGGACCAGGCTCCCCCCCTGTTTGTTGATGTACCAGACCACAGATATGTTTGTCTGACTGGACTGCAATTGTTCCTGAAGGGAGGAGGCTCTGAAGTGCTTGCAACGAGAACAGCACTGCCCTCATCTCTAGAACACCGATATGCAGTGAGGTCTCTGTCGTTCCACGTGCCTTGGACCGTCCTGCCCGCATAATGCCCCCCCCACCCGGGGCGAGGCATCCGTGGTCACCGTGGCGAGTGGAGGAGCCATGGAGAAGGGGCGTCCCGCTTGAAGGTCCGGGGATTGCAACCACTATGTGAGAGCCCTTCTGCAAGCCTTGCTGAGTGGAATGGGGTGACTTGAGAGGGTAACGACGAAAGGACCACTGGACTTGGAGTCCACTGTAAAAACCTCATGTTCGGGCGAGCCATGGGGAGCAGGGTAATCGCGGCCGCCATAAAGCCCAGCGCCCTCAGGACCAATCCCACTGGAGGAGCAGATGATACCAAAATGGCCCGCACATGAAGCCTCAGGGTGTGAAGTCACTCTGTGGTTAAGAAGGCTAGAAGGTTGTTGTTGTCTAACCTGGTCCCGATAAAATCTACCACCCGAGTCGGGCTGAGAAGGGACTTGTCCATTTTGACGGTGATCCCCAGCTGGGGAGAAAGGTGGAGAAAGTAATTCCTGGCTGAGCAGAGTAAATGCCTTGTTGGGGCGGTCAGGAGCCAGTCATCTAGGTATGGAAAGACCTCCATTCCCTGGAGTCTCAGGTGGGCCGCTATCACTGCTAATACCTTGGCGAAAGTACAGTTTTGTACCTACCATAAATGTAGATGTTCGAAGATCCACATTGCTGCAGTCCTAACACTTGGGTAGTCCGCTGTCCCAGTCGGCCCGAATACCAAAGTATAAGGCTGACGTCGGTCAAGGCGCATTTGACTGACATCAGAACGTCAGGGTACAAATGCGCATGACCGACGTCATATCCTCAGTCTTTTCTTGCCCTAGATGTCAGAAGACCCTAAAAAGATAAGGCCAAAACCAAAAAACACCAAAACACTCCTGTGCCTAAAATATGTACAATATATACAAATGTACAAAAAATAGAACCTCACCCACACAACCACCCCTAAACACAGAGGGGAAGGAGGGAGGAATTGGACTGCAGCAATGTGGATCTTGAACATCTACATTTATGGTAGGTACAAAACTGTACTATGTTCTTCATCTCACATTGCTGCAGTCCTAACACTTGGGTAGAATCCCAAAGCAGAGGTAAGGGAGGATGGCTAAGCTATAATGAAGCAGGAGCTGCCAAAATGCCCTGCAACACAGCAGTGGCAAAACCAGCCCTGGACTTAGAATAGAGAGGAAGGTGGTAATGCTTGGAGAAAGTATGCACTGAACTCCAAGTAGCTGCCTCCAAAATATCCTTAGTTGCCACCCCCCTTAGAAATGCTGTTGAAGTGGCAGTAGCCCTAGTGGAATGAGGCCTAATCCCAGCTGGAATCTCTTTGCCATGATGAGAGTAACAGAATGCAATGCAAAACCCAATCCACTTAGAAATAGTTTGTTTTGACACAGGCTTGCCCTGAGAACTCAAAGCAAAAGAAACAAACAACTGCTGAGACTGCCTAAAATCCCTAGTCCTGCTTAAATAATAACGCAACTGCCTGTGTACATCTAAAGTATGCAAAATCTTTTCCCCCCTATTTTGGGGATCTGCATAAAAAGTAGGCAAATGAATAGTTTGGTTTAAAGCCACACTAGAAACCACCTTAGGCATAAATGAAGGATTAGTACGTAATGATACCCTATCCTTATGAAAATCAAAAGGCTCCACCGCCATAAGGGCCTGCAATTCAGAAACCCTTCTTGCAGAAGTAATGGCCAACAAAAAAGCAGTCTTCCATGACAAGTATTTCAACTCAGCAGTAGCCGCAGGCTCAAAAGGTTGTAGAGTAAGTTTATCCAACACAAAATTGAGGTCCCAAGCAGGAGTAGGGGCTCTTCGTGGTGGTCTTATATTCTTTGCCCCTCTAAGAAATTGCTTGAACAAAGGATGAGAAAACAATGGTGGGTCACAATCATAGTGAGCTGAAATTGCTGCAGCATGAATCTTAATGGAAGAGAAAGACAAACCTTTGTCCAATAGCTCAGTAAGATATTGAAGAGCCACACTCAAATTAGGCTCAGAAACATCCAAATCCTTTGCTGCACTCCAAAATAAAAATCTCTTCCATTTTTCTGCATACACCTTACGTGTACTAGGTCTTCTGGCTTCCGTAATCACATTCAAAACTTGTTGAGGAAGTTGAGACCTGCTGTGGTTCAAAAGAGAATATGCCAGGCTGTTAGATGAAGAGAGTGAAGCTTGACATTGAGTAGATGACCGTCCCTCTGAGACAAAGGTGTGGAATCAAAGGTAAAGGCCATGGAGGCTTTCTTACCAGATTCCTCAGTAATGGGTACCAGTGTTGCCGAGGCCAATCTGGAGCTATCAAAATCATCCTTGGCTTGTCTTGTCTGACCTTTAGGAGTACCTTTGGGAGGAGAGGCAGAGGTGGAAAGGCATACACATGAAGATTTTCCCAACTGAACGAAGAGCATCCACTTTCCAAGCTGTGTGATGATAACTTTTCGTGCAAAACTTTGGCAGCTGGTGGTTTAGTGGAGAAGCGAACAGATCTATGTCTGGAGTTCCCCATGACACTGTCCATTTTGAAATACATGAAGATCCAGTTTCCACTCGTGGGGATCCATGATTTGCCTGCTTAACACATCTGCTAAGGAGTTCTGTGCTCCTGGCAGAAACCTTGCTTGAAGAGTAAGCTGCAAGCTGAGCGCAGTCTCCCACAAAATCATTGCTTGCCTGCATAGAGGATAAGAATGTGTTCCCCCTTGCTTGTTGATGTACCACATGACAGTTGTGTTGTCTGTTAGAATCAACACCTGCCCTGGAAGAAGTAACTCCTTGAAAGCCTTCAATGCAAACTGGACTGCTAACATCTCCTTCATGTTGATATGTAGATGCTGTAGTCTGGCAGGCCACTTGTCTTGTATCCACTTTCCATTCAGATGAGCTCCCCAAGCTATGTCTGAGGCATCTGTCGTTAGAATCTGACTCGCCTCTGGCCGGGTCACAGAGAGTCCCTTGTTTAGGTGACATTCCTGAGCCCACCACAAAAATTCCTTTTGAATGCAAGGTATTATTTGAATGACAGTGTCCAGATCCTGGCAGTGCTGTGTCCATACATTTTTTGAGATACCATTGTAGCTTCCTCATATGCAGTTTGGCATTGGGAAGCACCAGAATACAAGATGCCATGAACCCTAATGCTTGAAGGACTGTCCTTGCAGTCAGCACGGACTGATGAGATAGTTGATGGAAGTAAAGGGATAGACTCTTTTGTTTGTCCGGGGTTAAAAAGGCCATCTGGGCTGCTGTATTCAGTCTCACACCCAGAAAGCACATGTCTTGAGAGGGTACTAGACTGGACTTTATTTCGTTCACAAAATACCCCAGGCATCTTAGCACTGCTATCACATAATCCAGATGCTGAAGAAGCTCGTCCTTTTCTTGAGCCAGAATCAGACAGTCGTCCAAGTAAGGATAGATTTGTATTCCTTTTAGCCTGAAAAAGCTACAACTGGAGCCAGAACTTTTGTGAATACTCTGGGTGCAGTAGATAAGCCAAAGGGCAATGCAGAGAACTGATAATGGGAATTTCCAGCTCGAAAACGCAGATACTTCCTGCAACTGAGTCTGATAGGCACATGAAGGTAAGCCTCCTTGAGATCTAAAGTTACCATCCAGTGATCTTTGCCAGCAGAGGTAAAACCTGTTGTAACGTCAACATTTTGAACTTGGGAATGTCCAAATAAGTGTTGAGGATAGACAAATCCAAAATTGGTCTCCACGTGTTCCCCTTTTTTGGTACTAGGAACAGGCGAGAATAAAATCCTAGGCCCCTTTCTGGCACAGGAACCAGCTGAATGGCCCCTATCTGGAGCAACAGAGAAATTTGCTTGTGAGCCTCTTTTCTTTGTAGAGGAGGAATGTCTGGCATGCCTTTGAAAGGAGGCAAGGTATGGAAATAAAACCTGTAACCGTGGTGAACGATATCCAATACCCATCTGTCTTGGGTAATAACACTCCAGTTTTCTTTGAAAAGTGCCAGCCTTCCTCCCAAAGGTGCTGCCAGACGAGAAGGCTCTGGCAGCTGAAAAGGCAAGTCATTGGGTCTGCTTACGAAAGGACTGACCCCTGCCCTCACCAGAAGACTGGGCAGGCGAACTGCCTGCTCTAGGCCTAAAAGAACCTTGAGCTCTGCCCCTACCACGTCTAGATCTACCCCTAGACTGAGAATCATAAGAAGGATAAGTCCACCCCTTAGTAGGCCAATTTCTACTAAACTTTGGAGGCTGAACCTGCAAAAATCTTTAACAGTCTGCATAGACTTAGCCTTGTCCTCCATTTTCTTTAAAACTGCGTCCACAGGCGCACCAAATAACACATCAGATTGTAAAGGAGCATCTAAAATTCTTGTCTTTACATGTTCAGCTAAATTCTGATCCTTGAGCCAGGCGTGCCTGCGAAGAACAGAACCAGTGGCTGCCACCCTCGAAGAGGCCTGTACAGCATCAAAACCACATTGCAAGGAATGCTTACCCACTTGTTCAGAAACATGAACTAAATCCTGCAACTCTTTACACTCAATACCTTCCGCCAGAGCATCTACCTTAGACTTCAATTGTGAAAGGAGATAATTTTGGTATTTCAACATGTGAAACTGGCAATTCAAAGCCCTCATGGCTAAAGTGGAAGAAGTATACACTTTTTCCCCATCTATCCAAAGCCCTTGCCTCTATCAGAAGGAACAGGATTTTTAACAACAGAAGCCTTAACACCTTTAGGGCCCTGAGAAACAGTTTCTGGGTCTGCCCTGGGACTCTTAAAAGATACTTATGAGCTTCAGGCACCCTATAATACCTGTCCGGTTTAACTGGGGCAGGAGGCAAAGAATCAGGGTTCAGGAAGCCTCTGCAAAACATCCTCTACCACATCCAGAAAAGGAGGTATAGCTAAAGGCCTATGCTGGGGTAGAAACAAAAATTCCCTAAGCCTTTTCCTAGAATCAGAGAAATCTTGACCTTCCCATTTAAAATGCTCCCTCATGGAATGAAGGGTCTCTGAAAAAGAAAAATCCTCAGGAGGAGAAGCCGAAGGTGTAGAGTCATCTACATCAGAATCAGAATAAGGAGGATACTCCTGCAAGTCTTCAGCTGAAGACTCAGAAGCCTCCGAACACTGCTCAAAACTTTCAAGCTCAGGTTCCACCCTAGGCCTCTTATCAGGGGGGGGGTAAAGAACCTCTAATCATAGTAATCAAATCTTCTGCCATTTTAAGCATATGTTTCTTAGGCAGAGACCCTGAAGAACTAGGGAGACCCCACTGAAGTTAACCCTGGCCTACCTCTAGAAGGAGCCTTGGAAACAGAAGGGGAGGGCCTAACCACCTTAGGAAGGGAGGGGAGAACAGCTACCTGAGAAGCCCCTTCAGCCTGGCCTACCTCCTGAGAGGACACATCTTGTAACAGTAAAGTCTCACCCTGAGAAACCAAAGGAACTTCTGGTAGAACCACCGGCTCCACCAAGCCCTCTAAAGAACCGACGTCCGGGACAGACGGTTCTTCCACCCTAGGCTTCGCTGCTTTGTCCTTGCATTTTTTAGACGAAGCGGGCGTCGGAGCATCCGACGGCATGTTGTAATTACAACGCTTCCCAAAAACTAACCTGGCACAATCTAATCTTCTCTTAATAGTGCGTTTGTTAAATCTAGCACAAGAGCGACAGCCAACAACGTCGTGCTCAGGCCCTAAGCAAGGTATACACAATGTATGGTAATCTCTATGAGGTATTTGTTTCCCACAAGAAATACAGTTATTCACTTTTTCTGACATCCGGTTAAATACTGAGGCAAGAAAAAACCAAAATATTCCCCAACGGGGTACTTAGCCAACTTTGATTCGGTCTGAAACTCCGACTTCAGAAAATTTCAGAACGCCAACCTGCACTCGCAATACTGCTTCTGCATCGGACCATGCGGCAAAAAAGACTGAGGATATGACGTCGGTCATGCGCATTTGTACCCTGACGTTCTGATGTCAGTCAAATGCGCCTTGACCGACGTCAGCCTTATACTTTGGTATTCGGGCCGACTGGGACAGCGGACTACCCAAGTGTTAGGACTGCAGCAATGTGAGATGAAGAACATCACCTGGGGGCTGAGGTGAGACCGAAGGGAAGGACCCTGAATTAATAATGACTGGCTCCTAGCCAGAAGCGGAGAAACCTCCTGGAGCGTTTGTCCATCAAAATGTGGTAATACGCATCCTTGAGGTCTATTGAGCACATCCAGTCGCTCTCCCGCAACAGGGGGAGAATGGATTGAAGTGTGACCATCCGGAACTTCTCCTTGGTTACTGACAGGTTCAGGAGGGAGAGATCGAAGATTGGCCTTAGGTCCCCCGTCTTTTTTGGCACCAAAAAGAACCTGGAGTAGTAACCCGATCCGAACTGGTCTGGGGGGACATGTTGGATGGCTCTTTCTTCTAAGAGCTGCTGAATTTCCGCAGCCGCGGCCTCCCTCGGATCGGGCGAGACGTCTGGGAGGCGTTTGGATCCGAGAGGGATGTGAGAAAAGGGAATTTGGTATCCTCTGGATATGATGCGAAGCACCCAGCGGACTGTTGTGATGGACTCCCAAGTTGCCAGGTGCCTCGAAAAACGTCCCCCAACTGCCTCCAGAGAGGAGCAGTCGGGCAACCCCTCAGGGTCGCTGAGTGGGCCGGTCAGAGAAGGCTTCTCTGGACCCACTATTCCTCGGGCCCCCTCTGCCTCTAGGGCGGCGTCCACCCTGTCCTCCTCTGCCTCGGAAGGACTGGGGATCCGGAGTGGACTGGGATTGTTGCGACTTTCGGACCCACATCTTTTTCTGACCCTTTTGGTTCTTAGAGAAGGACATCTGGGGCGCAGAGAAGCGGACTCAGACGGCAGACAACTTCTTCCAGTCCTTTTCACTCTGGACAATGTCTCACGAACGGTCTTGCCAAACAGGGCAGAACCATTGAAAGGGGCATTCGCAAATGACGCCTTGAAGGGTTCCGCGAAATCGCAATGCCGGAGCCAGGCCTGACGTCGCATGACGAGGCCTGTTCCGCTGGCTCTAGCGGCTCCCTCTGTGGCATGGGACAAAAGCCGCATACAGGTGTTAGATATTGACCCGAGAGTGGCCATTCGAGTGGAGCACAACCATTTGTCCTCCTCCGACATGGACTCCGGGGTGATGCAGCGTACTCTTTGATAAGGTCCCGCTGGGGTGATGCAGCGTACTCTTTGATAAGGTCCCGCTGCAGTCGAACAACATGAGCCATGTAGTTCAGAGACCTCACCTAAAAGGTCGCCGAACTAAATGTCCGCTTCCCTAAGCGGTCCATCAAACGGGACTCCATGCTTGGTGGATGGACCGAGGGACTCTCCTGAGCTAACTCCCTCTTGGTGGCCGCCGCCACCAACATGGCATCTACGGGTGGACCCTTGCTCCAATGGGACCTCTTGGAGGGGGGACTAAGGATCTTGTTGGGGCATTTTGGGACTGGCTCCACAGTGTCCGGCTCCTTCCACGCCCTATAAGGTCCACTAAAGGGTCAGGCGGAGCAGACACCAAGAAGTAGTTGGGCCTGCTTCGAATGCCTCCAGGAACACGGATTAGTCTGAGAAAGCCTTGGGGGCAGACCACCCCCCTCTTATCCTGAGCATTTCCATTACGTCTCCAAAGGAGACATCCGCGAGGGAGGATGTGACCTGGGGGAGCCTTCCCCTTCACCCAAATCCGTGTCATCAGTCAAGGACTCGGGGGAGTCCACATGCCTCCTCTTGCACTTTCACTTGTGAGGAATGTCCTCGGGGTGACTGTCCGAGGACGTCTCACCAGCCACGTCCTGTTCCAAGGGAACGACCTGAGACGTCAAAGCAGGCTGTCCCTGGGGCCGGGTGACGGAAGCCAGACCCAACAGAGAGGGAATGCGGGGTGGAGCCGTAGCAAGGACCAGGGGCCTGGATGCACTCAACAGCGCCCTCTCCACCACATCGAAAGCAGAGGGAGAGCCGCTCTCTCTGGGATCAGAAAAACCCACTCGTTAGGCCCCAAACACAACACACAGAAAACTAACGACCAGCGAAGGGGAGGGAGGGAAAACTTAACTAAAACAGTTTAAAACTAGGGTAAATTTTACACTAAAGGGAACCTGAAACTCACACACACTTAAAGGGGATGAGAAAAAAATTGAAGAATGTTTCTTACAAAACCCTCGAGCCCAGGAGCTCAAAAACCTAGCTGCTGACAAGATGCGTGGCAAACTAGATCTGAGGTCAGTCAGGGTTAGCAGGAGATTATGGGTGAAGGGGAGGAGCTAGGAGCTCGGATCTAAGCTATGAAAGATTGCTGGCTTGGATCAGAGGTCAGATCCGAATCCCAAAGGTTGCTGACAAATGAAGTTAACTACTTCAGATTCATTGTTTCTAGGCTGTGAGAATGTTGACTCCATAGGCTTTTTAGACACCACTGTAGTTTCCTCATATGCAGTCTTGCATAGAGAGTTAGAAGAATGCAGGGGACCATAAACCCCAAGGCTTGCAGTATTTGTCTTGCAGACAGCAGGGATTTTGTGGCCACCTGTTTGAAGTAGGTTGTCAAATAAGTTTGCTTTTCTGGTGTGAGGTAAGCCATCTGGGAAGTTGCACTCAAGCTTGCTCCCAAGAATGTAATTTGCTGACAGGGTACCAAGTTGTGATTTCTTTTCATTTATGGTGTACCCCAGACAAGTTAGAACCCTTTATACAAACGCAAGATGATTCAAAAGTATGTCCTGGCTTTCTGCCTGAATTAGACAATCGTCCAGATAAGTGTATATTTGTATACTTCTTTGCCTGCAAAATGCAATCACTGTAGCTAGGCACTTTGTGAAGACCATGGATGCAGTAGATAAGCCAAAGGGCAGTGCAGAGAACGGATAGTGCGTGTAGCCCACTTTGAAGAGTAGGTATTTTCTGCAGGATTCCCTGATTGGGATGTGCAGGTATGCATCTTTTAAATTTAGCGTTGCCAACCAGGCATCTTTGCCTATCATAGGAAGTAAATGGTAAAGTCAGCATCTTGAATTTTGGAATCTCCTGAAAGGTGTTTAGAGTAGACCGGTCCAGGATAGGACGCCATGAATTGTCTTTTCTGTGTACCAGGAAAGGTCTCTAGTAGAAATCTTGTCCCTTTGAATCTTCTGGTACCAGTTGAATAGCCCCCATGCTCAAGAGAGAAAGTACTTGTTTCTAGGCCTCTGCCCACTGATTTAGGGGTAGGTCCGTCCACCCGCTTGGTGTTGGCAACGTGTGGAAGTGGAATCTGTATCCCTGGGACACTATTTAAAACCCATTTGTCCTAGGTAATGAGTTCCCAATTCTTTGCATGAAAAGCAATCATTCCCCCCAAAGGGGCAGTTGATAAGTACTTGGAAATTTTAAAAGGAAGTCATTGAGACAGTTTACCATGGTGGTGGTCTTATTATTCCCAGATTTGGAAGTGGAGGCCCCCCCCACTGCTTAGTTCTGTGCCCCCTGGGACTGAGACCAGGGGGTTTTGCTGCGTCTGGGTTTGGCTTGAGAAGACCTGGAAGGGGCCGGGAAGAACCAATTCTTAGAAGGCCAGTGTCTACTAAATCTAGGTGGCTGAACTTGTAAAAAATCTAACAGTTTGCATAGATTTAGCATTATCTTCCATCTTTTTAAGAACTTCTTCAGCCTTGTTGCCAAACAGGCGGTCCTGATCTAAAGGAGCATCCAACAATCTAGATTTAACATGATCAGGCAAAGATTGCTCCTTAAACCAAACATGCCTTCTAAGCACAGACCCAGTAACAGCAGCACTGCAATAGGCCTCTAAAGAATCAAAACTACATTGCAAAGTATGTTTTCCAACTTGTTCAGCAGAATGCATTAAAATTCTGTAAGTCTTTATTTTCCACACAGTCAGGAATCAACATCATTTTCTGTTTAAGTAGTCCAATAACATGTTGCTGATATTTTAACATATGAAATTGGCAGTTTAAAGCTCTAATTACCAAGGATGCTGAAGTATAAACCTTTTTACTGCATCTATCCAGCGCCCTGGAGTCTCTATCAGAAGAGGTAGGATTTTTAGCAGTAGAAGCCTTAATGCCCTTGGGCCCCTGTGAAATAGTCTCTGGATTTGCAATAGGATTATTAAAAAGGAACTTGTGGGACTCGGGGACCCTGTAGTATCTGTCAGGTTTACTGGGAGCAAGAAGCGGGGAATCAGGACCCAAACTGGATTCCGAGAAAGCATCAACAATGTCTAGTACAGGAGGAATAGCCAAAGGCCTACGGTGAGGTAAAAGAAGGAAATCCCTAAGCCTCTTTTGAATCAGAAAATTCCTGGCTTTCCAAGTGAAAATGCTCCCTTAGAGTATGTAAAGTTTCCCAAAAGAAAAATCCTCAGGAGGGGAAGCAGAGGGAATAGAGTCCTCTGCATCAGAATCCTCATAAGTAGGTAAGGACAAATCCAGGTCATCAGAAGAGTCAGAAAAAACAGAATCCTGTCAGAAAATTCATAATCAAGTTCAGCCCTAGGACTCGGGAGGGATGTGGGGTGGGGGTGACTACCCCCGAGTAGAGTTATTAGATCTTCATACATTTTTATCAATTTTTGTTTAGGCATAGAGGCCTGAACATGTGGCCTGGGCGTCATTTTAAGACCTGGATCGAGATTTAGGCCTTATTAATGAAGGAGGCGTCGATTTAATATTCAAGCCCGTAGGCCTGAATATATCCTCAGAAGCCGGTGCCTGCACAGCGGCTCCGGAACCATCCAGGATAGAGACATCCGCAGGTTCCATAGTTGGAAGTAACTCATGGCATACCAGACTCCAAATGGTTCTCAGGAGAGGCCTGCGAATCAGAAGTAGCGGACATCATGGGCTGCGAAAGCACCTCACTGAGTACCGGCGAACTGGCGACTGGCTTAGAAGCGTCGTCGGCAGTTTTGGACCTTGGCGGCTTGTCTCTGTCTTTATATTTGTGTTTTTTCGGAAATCCGGTAGTCAGATGGCTAAACGACATTTCTGGATAATTAAACAGAGAACCAAAATATTTAGAGGCAAAAATATAACTACGACGGATAGTGTTCTGATTATATAAAGCACAAAACCAACAACAATGTACGTAGTGGTCAGGGCCTAGGCAAGGAATACAGTACGAATTAAAATATTTATGAAATATTTGCTTTCCACAAGTAATGCAATTAACATTTACTGACATCGTTAAAGAGCAAGAAAATGTTTCCCCAATGGGGTACTTAACTTTCAGATAAAGATTTCGGTTCTGAAACTCGAAAATGAAAATTTCAGGAGTCGGCAGACCGGCACTTGCGAACAGCTTTTGCTTCGGGCACCGCACTGCAAGAAAGACTGATGTAATGGCATCGCCTGCATGTTTTATACCCCTGATGACCTGACATCATGGAAGAAGGGACAGCAACCAACCCAGGACCCAAGACTTTGTTAATCAGGCCGACTGAGGGCAACCTGCAAGCAGATTACCCAAATATAATGACTGCAACAGTGAAGCACGAAGAACATCCGCTTGAGCAGTGGAAGAGAGATGAGGGGAGGTTCTGTGTTATAATGAGCTGAAACGGATGAGGCGGGGATTTTAATGGAGGAAAAAGACAGGCCCTTGTGAAGCATCTCAGCTAAGTATTGTAAAATCTGAGGTAAATTGGGCACTGCTGTGCTCATCCCTTGAGATTGGTTCCAGGCACAGAATCTTTTCCATTTTTCAGCATAAGATTTTCTAGTACTAGGCCACCTTGCCTCTAAAATGACCTATATCACTGGTTTACTGAGGGATGGCAAAAGAGAGCTTAGGTAATTAGCCAGGCTGCTAGGTTCAGTGTTTGAAGCTGAGGGTGCAGAATCTGGTTCTCCTGCTGAGACAGCAGGGTAAGAGTCTGAGGTAGGTGCCATGGGGCCAGCAGTGACACTGCTCAGGAGGGGGTACCAGTGTTGGCATGGCCAGGCTGGTGCAAACAAAATTATCCTTGGTTTGTCTTGTTTGATCTTTAGTAGTACTTTGCAGGGCAGAGGAGGAAAGGCATAAACTGATAGGTTTTTCCAGTTGAAGGTCAGAGCATCCACTTTCTAAGCTTGTCTGTGGGAAGTCCTTGCACAAAATTTTTCCAATTGATAGTTCTGGGGGGAGGCAAACAGATCTATATCTGGGCTCCCCCATTTGCTTGTTAACATGTTGAAAATCCTTGGTTCCAGTTTCCACTCATTTGGGTCCATGAGGGTTCTGCTTAGTCTATCTGCCAGTGTATTTAGTTTTCCTGGCAGGAATGGAGGTTGTAGATGTATGGGTAGCTCAAGGCTGTGTTCCACAATGCCATAGCTAGTCTGCAAAGGGGGGTAAGAATGTGTACCCCCCTGCTTGTTGATGTACCACATAACAGTGGTGTTGTCAGTCTTTACCATTAATCGTCTTAAAAGAATGTGGTCCTTGAAGGCTGTCCGAGCATTCTGTACAGCTAACATTTCTTTATGATTGGTGTGACTGTGCATTTGAATTGGGTTCCATATGCCCTGAATGCACTTCCCTGACAATTGCGCTGCGCCCCCCCCCCCCCCCGCCTAGTCCGATGCTTCTGTTGTTAGGGTTTGGGAAGCAGGGGGTAGTGTGAATGGTAGTCCCTTGTTTTTGTGGCAGGCCTCTGCCCACCAAAGGAACTCTAGGCGTAGACAAGGAATGATAGGAATCATTACTTCTAGATCCTGATAATGTTGACACCATAGGCTTCTTAGATACCACTGTAGTTTCCTCATACGCAGTCTTGCATATGGAATTAGAAGAATGCAGGAGGCCATGAATTCCAAGGCTTGTAGTATTTGCCTTGCAGATAGCAGGGTTTTTGTGACCACTTGTTTGAAGTAGGTTGTCAAATGAATTTGTTTCTCTGGCGTGAGGAAAGCCATCTGGGAAGTTGTATTCAAGCTTGCTCCCAGGAATACAATTTGTTGACAGGGTACCACGTGTGACTTCTTTCTGTTTATGGTGTACTCCAGACAAGTTAGCACCCTCAATACAAAAGCCAGTGATTCAAAAGTATTTACTGGTTTTCTGCCTGAATTAAACAATCGTCCAGGTATTGGTATACTGGAATATTTCTTTGCCTGCAAAATGCAATGAATGGAGCTAGGCACTTTGTGAATACCCTGGCCGCAGTAGATAAGCCAAAGGGCAGTGCAGAGAACTGATCGTTCATGTAGCCTGCTTTGAAGCGTAGGTATCTTCTGCAAGATTCCCTGATTGGGATGTGCAGGTATGCTTCCTTTAAATTTAGTGTTGCCAACCAGGCATCTTTGCTTACCATAGGAAGTAACTGATGAAGAGTCAGCATCTTGAATCTTGGAATCACCAAAAAGGTGTTTAGAGTAAGCAGGTCCAGGATAGGACACCATGAATGGTCTTTCTGGGTACCAGGAAAAATCTCGAGTAGAAACCTTGCCCCTTTTTCTTTTCTGGTACCAAATGAATAGCCCCTATGCTCAAGAGAGAGAGTAATTGCTTTTAGGCCTCTGCTCTCTGCTATGGACGTAGATCCGGCCAACCGCTTGTAGTTGGTGACATGTGGAAGTGAAACCTGTATCCTTGGGACACTATATATAAAATCCATTTGTCCTGGGTAATGAGTCCTCAGTTCTTTGCATGAAGTTCAATCTTTCCCCCAAAGGGGGCAGTCAGTTGAGAAGTGCTTGGAAGTTTTAAAAAAAAATCATTGAGATAGCTAACCATAGGGGGGAGTTTTATCACTCCCAGATTTGGAAGTGGAGGCCCCCCACTGCTCAGTCCTCTGCGCCCCCTGGGACTGAAGCCTGGGTGCTCTTGCTGGATCTGGGTTTGGACTGAAAAGGTCTGGAAGAGGCAGGAAAGGACCAACTCTTCGAAGGCCAATGCCTACTAAATCTTGGAGGTTGTACTTGTAAAAAGTCTAACAGTTTGTATGGATTTAGCTTTTTCCTCCATCTTTTTAAGAACAACTTCTGCCTTTTTGCCAAACAGGTAGCCCTGATTTAAGGGAGCATCCAGTAATTTTGCTTTAACATGATCTGGCAAGGATTGCTCCTTAAGCCAAGCATACTTTCTAAGTACAGACCTAGTTACCGCAGCCCTGCAAGATGCCTCTAGTGAATCGTTTACCAACTTGTTCAGCAAAATGTATAAAATTCTGTAAATCCTTATTTTTAGCACAATCAGGAATCATTTTCTGCTTAAGCAATCCAATAATATGCAGCTGATACTTTAACATATGAAACTGGCAATTCAAGGCCCTAAGGGCCAAAGTAGCAGAAGTGTATACCTTCTTACCCAATCTATCCAGCGCCCTGTTGTCTCTATCAGAGAGGGTAGGATTTTTGGCAGAAGTAGCTTTAATGCCCTTGGGTCCCTGTGAAATGGTTTCAGGGTCCACAGTAGGATTTTTGAAAAGGAACTTGAGAGAGTCAGGAACCCTGTAATATCTATCAGGTTTTCTGGAAGCAGGAGGTTAAGAGTCAGGAGCCAGCTAGATTCCAAAAAGGCATCATCAACTACGTCAAGTACAGGAGGCATAGCTAAAGGCCTGTGCTGGGGCAGGAGTAAGAAATCACTAAGCCTCTTTTTAGAATCAGAGAAATCCTGACTTTCCAACGAAAAAGCTCCCCGAGAGTATGCAGGGTTTCACCAAAAGAGAAATACTCTGGGGGAGAAGCACAGGGAATAGAGTCCTCAGCATCAGAATACTCGTAGGTAGATAAGGGTAAATCCTGGTTATCAAAGGAAAAGTACAGTTTTGTACCTACCATAAATGTAGATGTTGAAGTGTATACCCTGCTGCAGTCGTCACACTTGGGTTATCCTGCTGTCAGGCAGTCCCGCAGTCGGCCCGAATTCCAAAGTCTTGGTCCGGCGTCGGTTGCTGTCGCTTCTTCCCTGACATCAGAGCGCCAGGGGTATATCAGAGGCATCCAACGCCATTTTCTTCAGTTTTTCTTGCCCCAGATGTCAGGTGCCCCTAATAAGTAGGTAAAAAATAAATATATGTATATATACATATAGCTATATGAAAAAATAAAACAAAACCCTTAGGCACAAGCAAATACACCACAGAGGTAGTATAGGATAGAGTGGTAGAGATAAGTTCAGCTAGTTCAGAGGTGATGGAGGGAGGGTAACTTGGACTGCAGCAGGGTATACACTCGAACATCTACATTTATGGTAGGTACAAAACTGTACTATGTTCATCGTGTTACCCTGCTGCAGTCACCACACTTGGGTGGAATCCCAAAGCTAAGGAAGGGAAGTGGAGTCAAACAGGGTTAGAGGAGGATAGAAGGCCCTGCAAAACTGCAGTGGCGAAGCCAGCCCTAGTCTTAGAGTAAAGTGGTAAGTGGTAATGTTTGGTGAAGGTGTGTACTGAACTCCAAGTTGCAGCTTCCAGAATATCCTTGTTTGGCACCCCCCTGAGGAAGGCTGTAGATGTAGCTGCTGCCCTGGTAGAGTGGGGCCTTATGCTAGCGGGAACTGGTTTTCCATGGTGGGTGTAGCAAAAGCGTATGCAATGTCCTATCCATTTGGAAATGGTCCGTTTTGAGATAGCCTTTCCTTGTGATGCTGTAGCATAGGATACAAAAGGCTGGCCAGATTTTCTGAAAAAGTACAGTTTTGTACCTACCATAAATGTAGATGTTCGAGGATTCCATTGCTGCAGTCCTTACTATTGGGTATAGTCCGCGTCCAGTCGGCCCGAATACCAGAGTATAAGGCTGACGCCGGTCAGGGCGCATTAGACTGACGTCAGTACGTCAGGGTACTAATGCGCATGACCGACGCCATATCCTCAGTCTTTTCTTGCCCCAGATGTCAGAAGACCCTAAAAAGACAAGTCCCAAAATACCTGCACCAAAAACATGTACAATATATACAAGAATATATACAAAAATATAAGCATGTAAACTCACCTACACAACCACCCCTAAACACAGAGGGGAAGGAGGGAGGAATTGGACTGCAGCAATGGAATCCTCGAACATCTACATTTATGGTAGGTACAAAACTGTACTATGTTCTTCGCTTTCCATTGCTGCAGTCCTTACTATTGGGTAGAATCCCAAAGCAGAGGTAAGGGAGGCTGGCAAATCATAAAGAAGTAGGAGCTGACAACATGCCTTGCAAAACAGCTGTGGCAAAACCAGCCCTAGACTTAGAGTAGATAGGAAGGTGATAACGCTTAGAGAAAGTATGCACTGAACTCCAAGTAGCTGCTTCCAAAATATCCTTAGTTGCCACCCCCCTTAGAAATGCTGTTGAAGTGGCAGTAGCCCTAGTGGAATGAGGCCTAATCCCAGCTGGAATCTCCTTGCCATGATGGGAATAACAAAATGCAATGCAAAAGCCAATCCACCTAGAAATAGTTTGTTTTGACACAGGCTTGCCCTGTGAACTCAAAGCAAAAGAAACAAACAACTGCTGAGACTGCCTAAAATCCTTAGTCCTGCTTAAATAATAACGCAATTGCCTGTGTACATCTAAAGTGTGCAAAATCTTTTCCCTTTATTTTGAGGGTCTGCATAAAACGTAGGCAAATGAATAGTTTGGTTTAAAGCCACACTAGAAACCACCTTAGGCATAAAGGAAGGATTAGTACGTAATGATACCCTATCCTTATGGAAAATCAAAATGGGCTCTACTGCCATAAGGGCCTGCAACTCAGACACCCTTCTTGCAGAAGTAATAGCCAACAGAAAAGCAGTCTTCCATGACAAGTATTTCAATTCAGCAGTAGCTGCAGGCTCAAAAGGTTGTAGAGTAAGTTTATCCAACACAAAATTGAGATCCCAAGCAGGAGTAGGAGCTCTACGTGGGGGTCTTAAATTCATTGCCCTCTAAGAAACTGCTTGAACAAAGGATGCAGAAACAAAGGTGGGTCACAATCATAGTGAGCTGAAATTGCTGCAGCATGAATCTTAATGGAAGAGAAGGACAAACCTTTGCCCAATAACTCAGTAAGATATTGAAGAGCCACACTCAAATTAGGCTCAGAAATCTCCAAATTCTTTGCTGTACTCCAAAATAAAAATCTCTTCCATTGTTCTCGGTACACTCTCCTTGTACTAGGTCTTCTAGCTTCCATAATCACATTTAAAACTTGTTGAGGAAGTTGAGACCTGCTGTGTTTCAACACAGAATATGCCAGGCTGTTAGATGAAGAGAGTGAAGCTTGACATTGAGCAGATGACCGTCCTTCTGAGATAACAGATGAGGAATCAGAGGTAAAGGCCATGGAGGCTTCTTTACCAGACTCCGTAGTAGTGGGTACCAGTGTTGCGAGGCCAATCTGGAGCTATCAAAATCATCCTTGGCCTGTCTTGTCTGACCTTTAATAGTACCTTTGGAAGAAGAGGCAGAGGTGGAAAGGCATACACATGAAGGTTTTTCCAACTGAAAGACAGAGCATCCACTTTCCAAGCTGTGTGATGAAACCCCTTTGTGCAATACTTTGGCAGCTGGTGGTTTAGTGGAGAAGCGAACAGATCTATGTCTGGAGTTCCCCATGACACTGTCAATTTCTGAAATACATGAAGATCCAGTTTCCACTCGTGGGGATCCATGATTTGTCTGCTTAACACATCTGCTAAGGAGTTCTGTGCTCCTGGCAGAAACCTTGCCTGAAGAGTTAGTTGCAAGCTTAGCGCAGTCTCCCATAAAATCATTGCTTGCCTGCATAGAGGATAAGAATGTGTTCCCCCTTGCTTGTTGATGTACCACATGACAGTTGTGTTGTCTGTTAGAATCAACACCTGCCCTGGAAGAAGTAACTCCTTGAAAGCCATTAATGCAAATTGGACTGCTAACATCTCCTTCATGTTGATATGTAGATGCTGTAGTCTGGCAGGCCACTTGTCTTGTATCCACTTTCCATTTAGATGAGCTCCCCAAGCAATGTCCGAGGCATCTGTCGTTAAAATCTGACTTGCCTCTGGCCGGGTCACAGAGAGTCCCTTGTTTAGGTGACATTCCTGAGCCCACCACAAGAATTCTTTTGAAGGCAAGGTATTATTTGAATGACAGTGTCCAAATCCTGGCAGTGCTGTGTCCATACATTTTGAGATACCATTGTAGCTTCCTCATATGCAGTTTGGCATTGGGAAGCACCAGAATACAAGATGCCATGAACCCTAATGCTTGAAGGACTGTCCTTGCAGTCAGCACGGACTGATGAGATAGTTGATGGAAGTAAAGTGACAGACTCTTTTGTTTGTCCGGGGTTAAAAGGCCATCTGGGCTGCTGTATTCAGTCTCACACCCAGAAAGCACATGTCTTGAGAGGGTACTAGACTGGACTTTATTTCGCTCACAGAATACCCTAGGCATCTTAGCACTGCTATAACATATTCCAGATGCTGTAGAAGGTCTTCCTTTTCTTGAGCCAGAATCAGGCAGTCGTCCAAGTAAGGATAGATTTGAATTCCTTGAAGCCTGAAGTAAGCTATCACTGGAGCCAGAACCTTTGTGCATACTCTGGCAGTAGATAAGCCAAAGGGCAATGCAGAGAACTGATAATGAGAATTTCCAGCTCGAAACGCAGATACTTCCTGCAACTTAGCCTTATAGGCACATGAAGGTAAGCTTCCTTGAGATCTAAAGTTACCATCCAGTGATCTTTGCCCAGCAGAGGTAAAAGCTGTTGTAACGTCAACATCTTGAACTTGGGAATGTCCAGAAAAGTGTTGAGGAGAGATAAATCCAAAATTGGTCTCCACGTGTTCCCCTTCTTTGGTACTAGGAACAGGCAAGAATAAAATCCTAGGCCCCTTTCTGATACAGGGACTGGCTGAATGGCCCCATCTGGAGTAACTGAGAAACTTGCTTGTGAGCCTCCTTTCTTTGTGGAGGAGGAACGTCTGGCATGCCTTTGAAAGGGGCATTGTATGGAAATAAAAACTGTAACCGTGGTGAATGATATCCAACACCCATTTGTCTTGAGTAATTAAATCCCAATTTTCTTTGAAAAGAGACAGTCTTCCTCCCAAAGGAGCTGCCAGACGAGAATCTACTGGCAGCTGAAAAGACAGGTCATTGGGTCTGTTTACGAAAGGACTGACCCCTGCCCTCACCAGAAGTCTGAGCAGGTGAACTCCTGTTCTAGGCCTAAAAGAACCTTGAGCCCTGCCCCTACCACGCCTAGACCTACCCCTAGACTGGGAATCATAAGCAGGATATGTCCACCCCTTAGCAGGCCAATTTCTACTAAACTTCGTGGCTGCACCTGCAAAAATCTTTAACAGTTTGCATAGACTTAGCTTTGTCCTCCATTTTCTTTAAAACTGCTTCCACAGGCGATCCAAACAACACATCAGACTGTAAAGGAGCATCCAAAATCCTTGTCTTAACATGCTCAGCTAAATTCTGATCCTTCAACCAGGCATGCCTGCGAAGAACAGAACTAGTAGCAGCCACCCTCGAGGAGGCCTGTACAGCATCAAAACCACATTGCAAAGAATGCTTACCCACTTGCTCAGACACATGAACCAAGTCCAGCAACTCTTTACACTCAATACCTTCCGCCAAAGCATCCACCTTAGATTTTAATTGTGAAAGGAGATAATTCTGATATTTTAGCATGTGAAACTGACAATTCAACGCCTCATGGCTAGAGTGGAAGAAGTATACACTTTCTTTCCCCACCTATCCAAGGCCCTTGCCTCTTTATCAGTGGGAACAGGATTTTTAACCACAGAAGCCTTAACACCTTTAGGCCCTTGAGAAATAGTTTCTGGGTCCGCCCTAGGACTCTTAAACAAATACTTATGAGCTTCGAGCACCCTATAATACCTATCAGGCTTAACAGGAGCAGGAGGCAAAGAGTCAGGATTCAGGGAAGCCTCTGCAAAAACATCTTCCACCACATTCAACACAGGAGGAATAGCTAAGGGCCTATGCTGGGGCAAAAACAAGAATTCCCTAAGCCTTTTCCTGAATCAGAGTAATCCTGGCCTTCCCATTTAAAGTGCTCCCTCATGGAATGCAGAGTCTCTGAAAATGAGAAATCCTCAGGAGGAGAAGCTGTTGGAGTGGAATCATCCACATCAGAATCAGAATAAGTAGGATACTCCTGCAAGTCTTCCGCAGAAGACTCTGAAGCCTCTGAACACTGTTCAAAACTATCAAACTCCGGTTCCACCCTAGGCCTCTTATCAGGCGGGTCATAGAACCTCTAATCATAGTAATCAAATCTTCTGCCATTTTAAGCATATGTTTCTTAGGTACAGAACCCGAAATGCTAGGAGAAGCCCCCACTGAAGCTGAACTAGGCCTACCTCTCAAAGAAGTTTTGGCAACAGAAGGAGAGGCTCTAACTACCTTGGGAAGAGAGGGAAGAACAGTTACCTGAGAAGCCCCCTCAGCCTGGCCTACCTCCTGAGAAGGCACATCCTGTAACAGTAAAGTTTCTGCCTGAGACTCCATAGAAACTCCTGGCAAAACCTCTGGCTCCACTGAGCCTTCTAAAGAACCGACGTCCGGGACTGCCGGTTCCTCAACCCTAGGCTTCACTGTTTTGTCCTTGCGCTTCTTGGAAGCGGGCGTCGGAGCATCCGACGGCATTTTATAATTGCAACGCTTCCCAAACACTAACCTGGCACAGTCTAACCTCCTCTTAATAGTGCGTTTGTTAAACCTAGCACAAGAGCGGCAACCAACAACGTCGTGCTCAGGCCCTAAACAAGGTATACACAAGGTATGGTAATCCCTATGAGGTATCTGTTTCCCACAAGAAATACAGTTATTCACTTTTTCTGACATCCGGTAAAATACTGAGGCAAGAAAAAACCAAAATGTTCCCCAACGGCGTACTTAGCCAACTCTGTTTCGGTCTGAAACTCCGGTTTCGGAAATATTTCAGAACGCCAACCTGCACTCGCAAAACTGCTTCTGCATCGGACCATGCGGCAAAAAAGACTGAGGATATGACGTCGGTCATGCGCATTAGTACCCTGACGTACTGACGTCAGTCTAATGCGCCCTGACCGGCGTCAGCCTTATACTCTGGTATTCGGGCCGACTGGACGCGGACTATACCCAATAGTAAGGACTGCAGCAATGGAAAACGAAGAACATCCTTAGTTTTATCCAAGTAGTAACGTAGCTGCCTGTGAATGTCCAAGGAATGCAGGAGCCTTTCTCTTTTGTTCTGTGGATTTGGAAAGAAGGTGGGTAAATGGATGGTTTGATTTAGAGCCACACTGGATACCACCTTAGGCATAAAGGAGGGGTTAGTTTGTAGAGAAACTCTGTCTTGATGAAAAATGAGGAAAGGCTCTACTGCCATTAGTGCCTGAAGCTCTGAAAATCTTCTAGCTGAAGTAATTGCTAGCAGCAGGGCAGTCTTCCATGATATAAACTAAGTCAGCTGAGAAAGCTGGCTCAAAAGGAGGTAGCGTGAGTTTTTCCAGAACAAAGTTGAGGTCCCAGGTAGGTGTTGGTGCTCTCCTGGGAGGCCTAAACTTTTGGCCCCTCTGAGAAACTGCCTTAGGAGTGGATGTGAAAATAAGGGAGAATCCGTGTTGTAGTGAGCAGAAATAGCTGAGGCATGAATGAAATTCATTCATTTCATTAGATGAAAAAGAAAGCCCTTTGTGTAACATCTCAGTTAAATATTGCAGAATCTGAGGTATGTTAGGCTGAAGGGTATTTTGGCCTTTAGCTTGGTTCCAGGCACAAAACCTTTTCCATTTGTCCGATTAGGCTTTCCTGGTGCTGGGCCTCCTGGCCTCCAGAATAACATCCATAACAGCTTGTGAGAGAGGAGCTGGCTGGTTGCTTAGGTGTTTTGCAATGCAGCCAAGTTTAAGGTTTTGAGCTGGCTGTGTAGAATCTGATTGTCTTGCTGTGTGCACAGGTGGGTAATTTGTGGTAGAATCCATGGTGGGCTCTGGGCCATATTCCTTAATAGTGGGTACCAGGTGCTGGCGTGGCCAGTCTGGGGCAATGAGTATAATTTGGGGTCTCACCATCCGGACTTTCAGTAGCACCTTTGTGAGAAGGGGTAATGGAGGAATGGCATATACTGTTAGCATTTTCCAACTGAACGAGAGTGCGTCCACTTTCCAAGCTTGATGAACAGTCCGTGTGCAGAATTTTGTTAGCTGATAGTTTTGAGGGCTGGCAAACAGGTCTATGTCTGGGAGCCCCCATTTTTGAGCTATACAAATACTTGTGGATCCAGTTTCCACTCGTGGGGATCCATGATGTTTCTGCTTAGGTCGTCTGCCAATGTGTTCTTTTTTCCTGGCAGGAATTGAGCTTGTAATTGAACTTGGTAAGCCAGTGCTGTGTTCCATAAGGTCATTGCTTGCCTGCATAGAGGGTAGGAGTGTGTACCCCCTTGTTTATGTACCACATTACTGTGGTGTTGTCTGTCCTTATAATAAGCTGTCCTGGATGTAAGAGGTCCCTGAAGGCTGTCAGAGCATTTTGTACAGCTAGCATTTCTTTTTGATTGATGTACAGATTCCTTTGATCTGCAGTCCATATGCCTTGAACGCACCGTCCTGACATGTGTGCCCCCCAGGCATAGTCCGATGCATCTGTTGTCACAGTTTGCCTGGCTGGTGGTAAGGTGAAAGGCTGACCATTGTTGAGGTGACCTGCCTGTGACCACTATAGAAACTCCTGTTGAAGGCAGGGAAGGAGATGTATCGTTTCCAAGCTGTGGCTGTGTTGAGTCCATACGATTTTTAGGTACAATTGTAATTTCCTCATATGCAATTTTGCAAATGGTATTAGTAGTATGAAAGATGCCATGAAGCCCAAGGCCTGCTGAATTTTTCTTGCAGGGAGATGGGTCTTTGTTGCCATTGTTCTGAAGTATTGAGTTAATTGTAGTTTGTCTGGCGTCGGATAAGTCATCTGGGCCGTTGTATTCAAGCTGGCACTCAGGAATGTCATTTTGTGAGGGCACTAGTTTTGATTTATTTTCGTTTACTGTGTATCCTAGGCAACTTAGATGATGTTTTACAAAAGCCAGGTGTTGTAAGAGAATGTCCTTGCTTTCTGCTTGGATGAGACAGTCGTCCAGGTATGGGTATATCTGAATTCCTCTGTCTGCAGTATGCAATTACTGGTGCCAAGCATTTTGTGAAGACCCTGGGCACAGCAGACAAGTCAAACGGCAGTGCAGAGAATTGGTAATGGGTTGACCCTGCAATGAAACGGAGGTATGTTCTGCAATTTTGTCTGATAGGGACATGGAGGTATGCCTCCTTGAGGTCCAACGTTACTAGCCAAGCTTTCTTGCCAAACATGGGAAGAAGCTGCTGTAGTGTTAGCAACTTGAATTTGGGTGTTTAAAATTGAAAGGTGCAGAATGGGTCTCCAAGCATTGTCCTTTCTGGGGACTAGAAAGAGCCTTGAGTAAAATTCCTGGCCTTGCTCCTGTCTAGGTACCAGTTGAATGGCTCTCATGTCCATGAGAGCTGTAATTTGTTTTTGTGCCTCTGCCCATTGATTTTGTGGCAGGTTTGGCAATCCTTTTATCCTCGGCAATGTGTGGAAATGGAATCTGTATCCGTGTGAGAATGTGTAGTACCCATTTGTCCTTTGTGACTATGTGTCAGCTGTCTGCAAAAAGTGCTAATTTTCCACCCAAGGGAGCTTGCCAAGAGAGTTTTGCTTGGCAGTTTGAGGTTTAAGTCATTGTGTTTGCCTTCTAGTAGTTTGGGACCTGTCTTCTCCCTTCTGTGTTGCAGTGCCCCATTGGCAAGGTTTGTAAGGGATTTGTGCTTGTCCTCTGCTCCTTGGGCGCCTGTATTTACCCCTCTGTGGTCTGTCAGAAGCTGGAAAGGACCAATTTTTTTGTTGGCCAATTTCTGCTGAAGCGTGGGGGCTGTACCTGTAAGAAGTCTTTGACCGTCTGCATAGATTTTTCTTTACCCTCCATTTTCTTTAAAACCTCCTCTGCTTTAACCCCAAATTAGACATCCTGCTGTAAGGGTGCATCCAGTAACTTTGCTTTAACATGATCAGGCAGAGATTTGTTCCTTTAACCAAGCATGCCTATGTATAACAGACCCAGTAACAGCTGCTCTAGAGGAAGCTTCCAAGGCATCAAAACCACATTGTAAAGTATGCTTGCCCACCTGTTCAGCTGCATGCAACAGATCTTGCATTTCCTTGAATTCAGACTGTTGAGGGTGCGTGCTCATCTTTTGTTTTATTTGAGACATTAGGAATTGCTGGTATTTAAGCATGTGAAACTGACAATTTAGTGCTCTCATAGCTAGAGTAAGCTGAGGTGTAAACCACCTTTCCCCACCTATCTAGTGCTCTGGAGTCCCTTTCAGAGGGTACAGGATTTTTAGCCATAAAAGCCTTAGCCCCTTTGGGACCCTGGGAGATTGTCTCTGGATCAGCATCAGGGCTTTTGTATAGGAATTTGTGCGAGTCAGGCACTCTATAGTATCTATCTAGTTTGGCTGGAGCAGGAGGCAGAGAATCTGGACATAGACTAGATTCTAAGAAAACATCATCCACAATGTCCGAAACTGGGGGGATAGCAAGTGGTCTGTGCTGGTGGAGTAAAAGAAACTCTCAGCCTTTTCTTTGAGTCGGAGTAGTCCTGACCTTCCCAGTGGAAATGTTCCCTCATGGTATGCAAGGTTTCCCCAACGGAATAATCTTCAGGGGGAGAAGCTGAGGGAATGGAGTCTTCAGCATCAGAATCTTCATAAGGGGGAAAGGAGTAATCCTGCATGAGGAAACAGACACTTGATCAGAGGAGGCATAATCCTCCTCTTGTCTAGGCCTTTTGTCGGGGGGGGGGGGGTTGGGAAACCCTGATCAAAGAAATCAAATTTTCAGCCATTTTAAGCATCTGTTTCTTAGGCATAGGGCCTTGACCTGGAGACTGAAGTGTAGGCTTTTTTGGTTTTAGAGGAGTCTTAAGCTTAGCATAAGATTGTATGGTGAGAGTAGTCGGTCTGAAGACACCTTCAGAAACCGAAGGCGTTTCTACAGCACCAGCTTCTCCTACTGCAATGTTGTCGGTAGGGCCTAAAGAAAATGGTTGCGTCGACCTAGAACTCTCTGCTGGGGGATCCGAAGCGGTCTGGGGATCCAAATTCAGCAGTAGCCAGGGGCTGCGTAAGCGCCTCGCTGAAAATCGGAGAACCAGCGACCGGCCCAGCCGAGGCCTCAGAGTCTGGCTTGGATCTAGGCTGCCTGTCTTTATCTTTGCGTTTTTTCTGCACGCCGGTAGTCGGTTGCTCCGACGGCATAGTGTAATTAAATTTTCTACCGAAGTAGTGTCATGCGAAATCAAAGCGTTGCTTTACAGTTCACTTATTGATCCTAGCACAAAACCGACCACTGACGACGTGGTCTGGGCCTAGGCAAGGTATACAAAAAGAATGAAAGTCCTTATGAGGTATTTGCTTCCCACAAGAAATGCAATTGTTAACTTTTTCTGACATCGGACTGAGGCAAGAAAAGGTTCCCCAACGGGGTACTTAGCTTTGAAGACTTCGGACTGAAACTCTATTCGAAAATCTAAGATGTCGGCCAACCGGCACTTGCGAATTGCTTCTGCTTCGGGCACCGCGCGGCAAGAAAGACTGAAGAAAATGGCGTCAGATGCCTCTGATATACCCCTGGCGCTCTGATGTCAGGGAAGAAGCAACAGCAACAGACGCCGGACCAAGACTTTAGAATTCGGGCCGACTGTGGGACCGCCTGACGGCAGGATAACCAGAGTGTGATGACTGCAGCAGGGTAACACGATGAACATCAGAAATGTCAGAATCCTGGTCAGAAGTATCATAAGCCAACTCAGTCCTAAGTCTCTTGGGGGGGGGGGGGGGTTGGCTTCCCCTGATTAACGTAATAAGGTCTTCAATCATTCTTATCATTTGTTCTTTAGGCATAGAGGCCTGACCATGCGATCTGGGCATCAGTTTTCAAGGCATGGTTCGAGATTTTAGGCATGGAAGAAGATGGCGTTGGTTTAACATGCAAGTCAGTAGGCCTGAATAAACCCTCAGAAGCCGGTGCCTGCACAGCGGCTCCGGACCCATCCAAGGTAGAGATATCCGCAGGTTCCACAGTTGAAGCATCTCGTGGAATACCAGACTCAAATGGGTGTCAGTAGAGGCCTGCGAATCTGAAGTAGCAGCTATCAGGGGCTGGGAAAGCGCCTCACTGAGTACCGGCGAACTGGGCGGCCTGTCTCTGTTTATCTTTGCGTTTTTTTGGAATGTCGGTAGTCGTATGGCTTACCGAAGACATATCAGGATAATTGAACCGAGCACCACAAAATTTAGAAGCACAAATATACCAACATAGTTTGTGGTTTAAATAAGGCACAAAACTGACAGCGAGGTACGTCGTGGTCAGGACCTAGGCAAGAAATACAGTACGAATGAAAATCTTTATGAGGTATTTGCTTTCCACAAGAAATGCAATTATTTACATTTACTGACATTGGTTTAGAGCAAGAAAAAGTTTCCCCAATGGGGTACTTAGCTTTTAGTTGAAGACTTAGGTTCTGAAACAAGAAAAATGAAAAATTTCAGTAGTTGGCCGACCGGCACTTGCGAACTGCTTCTGCTTCGGGCACCGCACGTCAAGAAAGACTGATGTAATGACATCAGCTGCATGTTTTATACCCCTGACGACCTGACGTCACGGAAGAAGAGACCGCAACAGACGTAGGACCCAAGACTTTATCAGGCCGACTGAGGGCTACTGCAAGCAGATAACCCAAATGTAATGACTGCAACAGTGAAACACTGCGAACATCTACAAATAAGAAAAACACAACTCAATGTTCATATAAAGCAGTGGTCCCCAACCACCGGGTCACGGACTGGTACTGGGGCATAGATCAATTGGTACCGGGCCACCAGGCAAAGATTAAACGAAAAAATGAATATGTGTATGAGTGCACTTGTGTCAAACTGCATGTATGACTGAATGCTTGCATGAAAGCAGAATGTATGTTTTGAATATATGTGCCTCCGACTGAACTTTTTGGTGAATTGTTTTGGTATTATTCAGTCAAGTCTCTCCTTTCTGGTTGTCTGTGAAAGAAGAGACTGTGTGTATGTATGTATGTATGTATGTATGTATGTATGAGAGAATGAGCAGTGAGACTGAGCGAACTGTTATTTTACATTTGCTAAGCAGCACTTTTGCTGTTCAGCGAATGAAAAATAAGTCAAGGAAACCGAAAGTGTACGTTTTTCTCTCTGCGTGTGTGAGTGAACGCATGCATGAATGTAGAAGAGACTGTGTGCGTATGTTTTTGTCTGCACATATAAGTGAATGCGTGTATGAAAGCAGAAGTGTGCGTGTCTGAAGAGTGATCCCTGGCAACAGAAGCAGTAGCAATGAGGTTTGTGTACCTTTCAAGCATACCACTCAACCCCCTCTCACAAATTGGGACAGAGCCAAATAAGAGGGACAGATTCTAAGTTTATAAGAGCAATATTTAAAAAGTCAATAAGGTTGCCATTAGGTTTACTTACCTCTCAACCATACCACTCAACCAAACCTCTCAACTGTACAGATTTTCACAAGAAGTCCATTTTTTTGCCTCATATATTTAGATCAGTTTTTCATAAAGTTGTGGTTTTCTGGCAAATCACTGGCAAGGAATTAAAGACTGAAGTTAGAAAATAATAACATACATTTTAGACTCAGACTTCATACCCTTCAGAAAATTCATGCTAACAACCAACCTGTTATTCTATCAACTTACTAACTTTGTAACAGCAATATTTAAAATTTGTTCCCATTTTTGGGCCTTTGTCTACCCATTATTTATGGCTTTGTCCATATTTCTTGGTCTACTCTAAGAGGTATGCAATCAACCTCTTGCACAATAAATCTGGACAGAGCCACAAATAAGGACAGATTTTAAATATTGCTCTTATAAACTCAAAGTCAATAAGGTTGCCATTAGGTTTACATACCTATACACCATAGTAGATCAATATTATCCTGTTAAGCAGAAAGTACACTTTTGGGGGGAGTAATTATTGTCAACTGTCTTATTATTCTTCCCGGGTCTCGGATGAAAATGTACTTCTAGTCCAGTTGGACCTTCCCAGTACACAAATATCAAATAAATAAATATGCACTTTATTATGTTTTATTATGCACACACAATGGCCGGTCAGGGGCGAAATTGTCTTACATGAAACCGGTACTTGGTGCAAAAAAGGTTGGAGATCGCCAATATAAAGAATTCCAATGCTATGCAGTTGCCGGAATAATGTCTATGCTCCACAAGCGCCACGAAAACACCCTCAACATTTTACGATAAGTTCTGTGCCTACCTGCAATAGTTCAACATCTGCAACCCTTCAAGAGGGAGGAGGAAGAAAAAAAATAGGAACATTTAAAACTCCTATCACTTTTGTAGGCTATGTAAACAATAGGAGGGATACTTACATGCTACATTAACTGACCCTAACTGCTTGTCCACCATAAATTATCAACCCTATACAAAATAATAATGTAGTAATAAGGAACAATGCTGAAATTTAATAAAACAAGGCGCAAACAATGCATGTGTGTGTTGAGGATAATCTACTCTTTAGAAAACAGATGCACACAACCTTGACAAAAAAATAAAATAAAAAAACAAATAAAAAAAAAAAAAACAAAAAAAAACTAACTGCACAAGACTGACCATGCAATGCGTATGCTCCAAGACATAAAACTTTGGAGCATGCAATCAAAGATGCTTTTTGCAGGAGGGCAATACCCCCTGCAACCCACACTCCCTGATACTTAAATATACCAACTATGACATCACACAGTACTGGGGATAGGGCATATTCCACAGCTTTGACATTATGTCAATCACGCAGCAATGTGAATCAGCTTCCCTGCCGACCAAACAAACTGCAGGAGAGCTGACTAAAGTAAAATTCAGCCAGTATCACTGGACCCATATAAATACGCGCGTGCACACACCTACCTACACGATCTAACAACCAATACAGACAATCAGCAATAAACTACAGTATGTGCTTTTAGTGAACCACTTCAGTTATGCAAAACGCAATCAAAAGAAAACAAGACGGAATTACACAAGGACAATCTGCTGAGAGAGTGGGTAAACAGACTCAGAGTAGGAACCAAAGTAAATCTTTGGGTGATACATACGTGATTTGTAAAATGCTGATGATGCAATGCATGCAGTCTTTTCAGGTTTAACAGCATTGTAAGTATGATCACTGGCCCATGACACTGCACTGTATTCAAAGGCTGGGTCTTTGACCGTCTGAATAGGAGCACCCTCCATTTTATGGACTACCACCACCACATTCTTCATCTTAATTTCACTCATGTCTGGAAACAGCTTCTTTGACTCCATGGGAGACTTCTGAACTACCTGCAAATAAATAAAAACAAAAAATAAAATTAAGCAGAGATTAGTGTAGCTTACTAGCTTCCATCATCCACGTTAAACTTCCTAAATCTTATACATAAAAGAAATCCACACAATTTCAAACCAGTCGCATTAGTTGTTTAACAGAACCAAAACAGAAACAAGTTGAAATAACTCCACACTGCAATGGGTGTTAGAATACAAGGCTCAGTGCTATATCAACAATATCTGCCTTGACATTAACAGGTGTAAACAGCGCAACAGCTGATCGGTCAAATCTGCATATCAAGGAAAAACAGCATCCCAGGTGGGAGAAAAAAGTACAGTTTTGTACCTACCATAAATGTAGATGTTAGAGTGTTCACACTGCTGCAGTCATCACACTTGGGTTATCCTGCCGTCAGGCGGTCCCACAGTCAGCCAGAGTTCCAAAGTCTTGGTCCGGCATCAGTTGCTGTCGCTTTTTCCCAGGGGTATACAAGAGGCATCAGACGCCATTTTCTTCAGTTTTTCTTGCCCCAGATGTCAGGTGCCCCCAAGTAGGTAGACAATACATATTGCTAATAAAAGGAATACCTTCAGTTAAAAGCAAATACACCACAAAGGTTGTACAGGATAGAAAGGTATAGAAAAGATCAGCTAGGTCAGAGGGGATGGAGGGAGGGTAACCTGAACTGCTGCAGTGTGAACACTCGAACATCCACATTTATGGTAGGTACAAAACTGTACTATGTTTATTGTGTTGCACTGCTGCAGTCATCACACTTGGGTTAAATCCCAAAGCTAAGGATGGGCGGTGACTATACAGGGCTTGGAGAAGCTAGTAGGCCATGCAGAACTGCAGTGGCAAAGCCAGCTCTGGTTTTAAGAGTATAGAGGTAAGTGATAGTGCTTAGTGAATGTATGTACTGAACTATAAGTTGCAGCCTCCAAAATATCCTTGGTTGGTACCCCTCTGAGAAAGGCTGTTGATGTTGCTGTAGCCCTGATGGAATGGGGCCTAATGTTACCAGGTACAGATTTCCCATGGTGTGTGTAGCAGAAACGGATACAATGTCCTATCCATTTTGAAATGGTCTGTTTTGAGATAGCTTTTCCTTGTGATCTTGCAGCAGAGGATACAAAGAGCTGGTCAGATTTTCTGAAAGCCTTAGTTTTATCCACGTAGTAACGTAATTGCCTGTGAATGTCCAAAGAGTGTAGGAGCCTTTCCCCTTTGTTCTGGGGGTTTGGATAAAAAGTGGGCAAATGAATGGTTTGGTTTAGGGTCACAATGGATGCCACCTTTGGCATAAAGGAAGGATTAGCTCGTAAAGCGACTCTGTCTTGATGAAAAATGATGAAAGGCTCCACCTGCCATCAGGGCCTGTAGCACTGAGACTCTTCGTGCTGAAGTTATTGCTAGCAGCAGGGCAGATTTCCATGATAGAAACTGTAAGTCAGCTGTAAAAGCTGGTTCAAAGGGCGGTAGTGTATGTTTTTCCAACACAAAGTTGAGATCCCAAGTTGGTGTTGGTGCTCTCCTGAGCGGTCTTATGTTCTTAGCCCCTCTGAGGAACTGTCTTAGTAATGGATGTGAAAATATAAGAGGATCAGTGTTGTATTGAGCTGAAATAGCTGAGGCGTGGATCTTAATAGATGAAAAGGAAAGTCCTTTGTGCAACATCTCAGTTAAATATTGTAGAATCTGAGGAATATTTGGGACAAGGGGATTTTGACCTTTAGCCTGGTTCCAGGCGCAAAATCTTTTCCATTTGTCTGAATAGGCTTTCCTGGTGCTGGGCCTCCAGAATCACATCCATAACAGCTTTAGAGAGAGGTGTTGACTGGTTGTTTAGGTAATTTGCCATGCAGCCAGATTTAAAGTCTTGAGCTGGCTGTGTAGAATCGGATTGTTTTGCCGAGTGAGCAGGCGAGGAATTTGAGGTAAAATCCATGATAGGCCTTGAGCCATGTTCCTTAGTATTGGATACCAGTGTTGGCGAAGCCAGTCTGGAGCATTGAGTATCATTTGTGGCCTCTCTAATCTGGCTTTCAGCAGCACCTTTGCCAGAAGAGGGAGTGGAGGAAAGGCATACATGGTTAATGTTTTCCAACTGAATGAGAAGGCGTCCACTTTCCAAGCTAGTGTGTGGTATGTCCTTGTGCAAAATTTCCGTAGTTGATAGTTTTGGGGGGAGGCAAAAAGATCTATGTCTGGGCTCCCTTATTTTTGAGTTATCATTCCGAATACTTGTGGCTCTAGTTTCCACTCGTGAGGATCTATGATGTTTCTGCTTAGATAGTCTGCCAGTGTGTTTTTCTTTCCTGGCAGGAATTGCGCTTGTAGTTGAACTTGGTAGGTCAGTGCTGTGTTCCACAAGGTCATTGCCTGCCTGCATAGGGGGTAGGAATGTGTGCCCCCTTGCTTGTTCATGTACCACAACACTGTTGTGGTGTCCGTCTTTATTAGGAGTTGTCCTGGATGTGGGAGGTCCTTGAAAGGTGTTAGGGCATTTTGTACAGCTAGCATCTCTTTTTTTGACTGATATGTAGATGCCTTTGATCTGCAGACCATTTGCCCTGAATACACTGTCCTGCCATGTGTGCTCCCCAGACAATCCGATGCATCTGTTGTTATAGTTTGCCTGGCTGTGGGTAAGGTAAAATGCTGACCCTTGTTGAGGTGACATGCCTGAGCCCACCACAGAAACTCCTGTTAAAGGCAGAGAATGAGTGGTATTATTGTTTCCAAGCTGTGGCTGTGTTGAGTCCATATGCTTTTCAGGTACCGTTGTAATTTCCTCATATGCAGTTTTGCATATGGTATTAGTAGAATGCAAGATGCCATGAATCCCAAAGCCTGCAGAATTTTTCTTGCAGGGAGTTGGGTCTTTGTTGCCATCATTCTGAAGTATTGAGTCAGTTGTCCTTGCTTGTCTGGCGTGAGTTAAGCCATCTGGGCCGTTGTTTTTAAGCTGGCACCCAGGAATATTATGTCTTGTGAGGGCACTAGTTTTGACTTCTTTTCGTTTACTGTGTACCCTAGGCAACTTAATAGGTTTCTGACAAACGCCAGATGCTTTAAAAGAATGTCCTTGCTTTCTGCTTGAATAAGGCAGTCATCCAGGTACGGATATATTTGAATTCCTCTGTCTGCAGTATGCAATTACTGGTGCCAGGCATTTTGGGAAGACCCTTGGCGCAGTAGATAAGCCAAAGGGCAGTGCAGAGAATTGATAATGGGTTGAACCTGCTATAAATCGGAGGTATCTTCTGCAATTTTGTATGATAGGGCCATGCAGGTATGCCTCCTTGAGGTCCGTTACTAGCCAAGCCTTCTTGCCCAGCATGGGAAGAAGTTGCTGTAGTGTTAGCATCTTGAATTTGGGTACTTGCAGATATGTGTTTAGAATTGAGAGGTCCAGAATGGGTCTCCAGGCTTTGCACTTTCGGGGAACTAGAAAGAGTCTTAAGTAAAATCCTTGTCCTTGCTCCTGTGTAGGAACCTGTTGAATGGCTCTCATGTCCATGAGAGCTGTAATTTGTTTGTGAGCCTCTGCCCATTGATTTGGTGGCAGGTTTGGCTTTCCTTTTATCCTTGGTAAAGTGTGAAAGTGGAATCTGTATCCTTGAGATACAATATTTAGGACCCATTTGTCTTTTGTGATGATGTGACAGTTGTCTGCAAAAAGTGCTAGTTTTCTCCGCAAGGGAGCTGCCAAGAGGGATTTGCTTGGCAGTCTGAGGGGTAAGTCATTGCGTTTGTCTTCTGATAGTTTGAGACCTGTCTTCTCCTCCTTTCTGGGTTGTGACACCCCATTGTCGAGGCTTGTAAGAGCCTTGTGACTGACCTCTGCTCCTTGGGCGTCTGTATTTGCCCCTCTGTGGTCCGTCAGAAGCTGGAAAGGACCAGTTTTTGGTTGGCTAATTTCTGCTGAAACGAAGGGGTTGAACCTGTAAAAAAATCCTTGACCGTCTGCATAGATTTTGCCTTATCCTCCATTTTCTTTAAAACTTCTTCTGCTTTTACACCAAATAAAACATCCTGCTGTAACTTTGCTTTAACATGAATAGGTAAAGTTTGTTCTTTTAACCAAGCATGCCTACGTATGACAGACCCTGTCACTGCTGCTCTACAAGAAGCTTCCAATGAATCAAAGTATGTGTTCCCACTTGTTCCGCTGCATGCAACAAATCTTATATTTCCTTGTAATCAGGCTGCTCTGTATGTGTGATCATTTTTTGTTTTAATTGAGACATCAAATATTGCTGATATTTCAGCATGTGAAACTGGCAATTTAAGGCCCTCACAGCTAGAGTAGCTGAGGTATATACTTTTTTCCCCAATCTGTCTAGTGCTCTAGAATCCCTTTCAGAGGGTACAGGATTTTTAGCAATAGAGGTCTTAACCCCTTTGGGACCCTGGGAAATGGTTTCTGGGTCAGCAACAGGGCTTTTATATAGGAATTTGTGAGAGTCAGGGACTAAGTAATATCCGTCTGGTTTGGCTGTTGCAGGAGGTAGTGAATCTGGGTTAAGGCTAGATTCTGAATAAACATCATCCACAATGTCTAACACAGGTGGAATAGCAAGTGGTCTTGTGCTGGGGTAGCAAAAGGAACTCTCGGAGCCTTTTCTTAGAATCAGAGTAATCCTGTCCTTCCCAGTGGAAATGTTCCCTCATGGTATGTAGAGTTTCCCCAAAAGAGAAGTCTTCTGGGGGAGATGCTGAAGGAATAGACTCTTCAGCATCAGAGTCTTCATAAGGGGGAAAAGAGTATTCCTGTCCCTCAGAAGAATCTGAGGAAATTGAAACCTGGACAGAGGAAGCGTAGCCCTTCTCCTGTCTAGGTCTTTTATCAGGAGGGGGATGGGAACCCCTGATTAGGGTAATTAAGTCTTCAGCCATCTTAAGCATCTGTTTCTTAGGCATGGGACCTTGTACTGGAGACTGTTGTACAGTCTTCTTTGCTTTTAAAGGAGTTTTCAGCTTTGCACAGGATTTAATAGAGAGTGTAGTCGGTCTGAAGACACCTGCTGCAACTGAAGGCGTTTCAACTGCACCGGAATCTCCTTCAGCCATTTAGTCGGAAGGGCCTAAAGGTAAAGGCTGTGGAGGCCTAGTAATCTCCGCTTGGGAATCGGATGCCGCCTGGTGTTCTAAATCAGCAGTAGTCAAGGGCTGCGCAGGCACCTCACTGAAAACCGAAGAAAGTACAGTTTTGTACCTACCATAAATGTAGATGCCCGAATTGGATAGCATCTGCAGTCATAACAACTGGGTTGTCCTGTCAGGCAGCCCTTCAGTCGGCCGGATTCCAAAGTCCGGGTCCGGCTTCGGCTGATGTCGCACTTCACCCGACGTCATCTCTGTTGGTCTTCGGGTATAAAAGCATCAGCCGACGCCATTTTCTTCAGTGTTTCTTGCCCCAGATGCCAGAAGCCCTATAGAAGGCTAAAAAATTTTGGATAGATGCCAATGTTTCCAAAAGATAGAGGTAAACACAAAAATAAGCATGTATGTACATAAATACAAACAAATACACCATGAAAGAAATCCCCACTAGCTAGCTATTAGAAGGGTAAACACCCTAGGAGTACCACAGAGGGAAGGAGGGAGGGTAATCCTGACTGCAGATGCTATCCAATTCGGACATCTACATTTATGGTAGGTACAAAACTGTACTATGTCCTTCATGGATGCATCTGCAGTCATAACAACTGGGTAGAATACCATAGCCAACTAGGGAGGAGGATAAAAGTAAATTATGGTGTGTTTAGGATCCCTTGCAGAACAGCAGTGGCAAACCCTGCTCGGGATCTGGAATATAGAGGTAAATTATAATGCTTGGCAAATGTATGCACGGAGGTCCAAGTAGCGCCTCAATAATGTCTTTGGTAGCCACTCCTCGTAAGAAGGCTGTGGTAGTGGCTGTTGCCCTTGTAGAATGAGGTCTTATGTTCTGTGGAATTGGCTTTCCATGGAAGGAGTAACAGAATCGTATGCAATTTCCTATCCATTTGGAGATTGTCTGTTTGGAAATAGCTTTTCCTTCCCTTCCTGTTGCATAGGCTACTGAAAAGTTGGTCAGTCTTTCTGCTATTTTTGTTCTGTCCAAGTAGTAGCGTAGCTGTCTATGTACATCCAAGGTATGCAGTATTCTTTCCCTCTGTTTTGTGGGTTGGGAAAGAAGGTAGGCAGGTGGATTGCCTGGTTTAAAGACACTCTGGATACCACCTTAGGCATAAATGTAGGATTAGTCCTCATGGACACTCTATCTTGGTGGAAGATTAGAAAGGGTTGCACTGCCATTAAGGCCTGTAGTTCTGAAACCCTCCTTGCTGAAGTAATTGCCAGTAGGAAAGCAGTTTTCCATGACAGGTGTTGTAGGTCTGCTGTTGCTGCTGGTTCAAAAGGTGATAGTGTCAATTTTTCTAGCACAAAGTTCAAGTCCCAAGCTGGCAATGGTGGTTTCCTTGGAGGTTTTACATTCTTGATTCCTCTGAGGAACTGCCTGAGCAAAGGGTGTGAAAAAACAGGTGGATCAAAGCTGTATTCTGCTGAAATAGCTGATGCATGAATCGTGATGGAGGAGTAGGACAGGCCTGAATGAAGTAGTTCGGCCAGATACTCCAGAATGTTAGGCATATCTATGTTTGATACATCTTTTCCTCTTTCAGAACTCCAAATGACAAACCTTTTCCATTTCCCAGCATAATTCCTTCTAGCTGAAGGCCTGCGTGCTTCAAGAATAATGTCTTTAACTCTTTGTGAAAGTTCTGTATTAGCAGCTGCTATGTGATGTTCCATGCAGTCAGTTGCAGCGTTTTAGGTTTGGATGCATGGTGCTGAAGTTGTTCTGAGTTAGCATCAAAGGCATCAGGGAATTGGCCACATATTGTTCGAGACATGCTCCTCAGCAGTGGGTACCAATGCTGTCTTGGCCAGTTTGGAGCTATCAGGATTATCCTTGGACGTTCCTCCTTGATTTTTAGTAGTACTTTGTGTATCAAGGGAAGAGGTGGGAATGCATATGCTGTTAGGCCTTTCCAGCTGAAGGAGAGCGAGTCCACTTTCCATGCTAGTGGGTGGAATGTCCTTGTGCAGAATTTTTGAGCTGGTGATTGAGAGGTGATGCGAATAGATCTATCTGAGGCATTCCCCATTTCTTCGAGATGGTCTTGAAGATATCCGGTGCAGCTGCCATTCGTGGGCATCCGATGTGGTCCTGCTTAACATATCTGCTAGAGAGTTTTCTTTCCTGGCACAAATATTGCCTGTAACTGGATGTTGTAGCTGAGTGCCAGGGTCCACAGCTCCAAAGTCATTCTGCATAGGGGTAAGAATGAGTGCCTCCCTGTTTGTTGATGTACCACATGACTGTGGTGTTGTCTGTCCTTATCATCAAGTGGTCCTCCTTGAGAAATGGTCTGAACTTTTGGATTGCCAGTTTTACTGCCAGCATTTCTTTTAGGTTGATGTGCAGGTGAAGTTGGTCCTGTGTCCACAATCCTTGTACGCATTTGTCCAGCATATGCCCCATCCTAGGTCTGAAGCATCTGTTGTGATGGTCTGGCTTGCTTGACCCTTGCGAAAGGGCAGGCCTGGGTTTGACTGGCATGCCTGAGCCCACCATAGGAACTCCTGTTTTAAGCATGGTAGTAGTGGGATTTCCGTTTCTAGGCTGTGTCTGTGTTGGGACCATAAATTCTTTAGGTACCACTGTAGTTTTCTCATATGTAGTCTGGCAAATGGAACCAAGATTATGCATGATGCCATGAAACCCAAGGCCTGCAGTACCTTTCTTGCTGTTAACTTGTTCAGTTTTGTTAGTGCCAAGAAGTAAAGAGGGAGTTCTTTTGTTTTTCTGTAGTTAGGAATGCCATTTGTCTTACTGTGTCCAATTCGCCCAGGAAAGTCCTTGTCTGGGATGGTATCAGTCTTGACTTTTGTAAATTGACTGTGTATCCCAGTGCTTGAAGCAAGTAAATGACCCTTTGTAAATCTGTTGTCAGCTTGCTTTTGTTGTCTCCTTGTATCAGGCAGTCGTCCAGGTATGGATAAATTTGAATTCCTGTAGTCTGCAATGGCGATTACTGATGCCAGGCATTTTGTGAATACTCTGGGCAGTAGATAAGCCAAAGGGCAATGCTGAGAATTGATAGTGCTCTGATCCTGCAAGAAATCTGAGGTATCTTCTGCAGATTGGTCGAATGGGGACGTGCAGGTATGCCTCCTTGAGATCTAGAGTTACCAGCCAACACTCCTTGCCCAGCATGGGAAGAAGTTGCTGTAGGGTCAGCATTTTGAATTTTGGGACAATGATGTAAGTATTCAGGGTGGACAGGTCTAGAATTGGTCTCCAACTTTTTTCCTTTCTTGGAACTAGGAATAGTCTGGAGTAGAACCCCTTTCCTTGCTCTGCTGTTGGCACTTTCTCCACGGCTCTCATGTTTGCCAACTCCATTATCTGTTGTAGAGCCTCTGTCTTTTGATTTGGAGGTAGATTTGGCATTCCTCTTTTGTCTGGTAAAGTGTGGAAGTGGAACCGTAACCTTGATCTATGGTTCAGAAATCCACCTGTCCTTTGTTATGTGGTGCCAGTTTTTTGAAAATAAGGTTAGCTTTCCGCCTAGAGGAGCTGCTATTTGTTCCCTGGTAGGCGGGTTTAGGATTAACTCACTGTGGCTGTGTTGATGTAGTGGCAGGTGTTGAGTCTGTGCCTCTGTTGTTACCTTGCCACTGTCGTCCTCTGTAGGCACCTCCTCTGGATTGGTTTCTGCCTCTGGAACGTCTATTCCTGCCCCTTTGAGGTCTTGTGGAGTCAGGAAAGGACCAATTTTTGGCAGGCCAGTTCCTGCTAAACCTTGGGGGTTGAACCTGCAAGAAATCTTTAACTGTCTGGACTGATTTTGCCTTTTCTTCCATTTTCTTCATAACCTGCTGGGCAGGTGTACCAAACAAACTTGTTTTATCCATAGGAGCATACAGCAATTTAGATTTAACATGATCCGGTAAAGCTTGCTCCTTTAGCCATGCATGCCTTCTAATTACAGTGCCAGTCATGGCTGATCTAAATGAAGCCTCCAGTGCATCATAGCCACATTTTAAAGAATGGTTACTAACTTGCTGTATGTTATTTACCATTTCTAATACATATTTCTTATCAAGAGATTCATCAGTGGTTAGCTTTTTAGTTAACTGATCAAGCATAAACTCTTGGTATTGTATCATGTGAAACTGACAGTTTAAAGCTCTAGCTGAGAGAGTGGCTGAAGTGTAAACCTTTTACCCCATCTGTCTAATGACCTTGCTTCCCTTTCAGAAGGAACAGGGTTTTTAGCTATGGTCGGCTACTGCCTTGGGACCCTGGGAAATAGTTTCGGGTCTGCAAGAGGGGCCTTGTAAAGGTGGTGATGAGTATCTGGCACCCTGTAAAATCTGTCTGGTTTGGCAGGGGCTGGGGTAAAGAATCTGGAGCGGAGCAGACATCATTGAAAGCATCATCCACCACAGAGAGAACAGGAGGTATAGCTAAGGGCCTGTGCTGTGGAAGGTGCAAAAGGTCCTAAGTCTTTTCCTGGAGTCTGAAAAATCCTGTTGCTGCCATTGGAACTGTTCTCATGGCATGCAAGGTTTCCCCAAAGGAGAATTCTTCTGGTGGGGAAGCAGCTGGAATGGATTCTTCAGCATCAGAATCTTCAAAATTGGAGAAAGGAGCCTCTGGCTGGTCAGTTATGTCTGATTCATCAGCAGAATCATCAGAGGACACTGGCTCATGGGGCTCTGCCCTAGGTCTCTTCTCTGGGGGCTGAGAGGCCCTGTCTGGGTGAGATTGAGATCCTCTAATTAATGAAATTAAATCTTCTGTCAAAGTAAGCATTTGAGAACTGGAAGAGGGCCTGGTTGAGGGGGTTTAACAGGCACTGTTTTAGTAGTCTTGGCTGCTTTAGCCCTGGCGAAGGCCTTATGGACATGGCTGCTGGAGGCCTAGCAGCACCACGTGCTGGGGTAGAGACATCCAAGGGAATGGTGTCTGATAAGTCAGTGGTAAGCACCGTAGTGGGTAAAATTTCTGAGGCCGATTCAAGAGTGTTAGCAGGGACCTCAGTTGTAGAGATAGATTCAGCTGTATTTTGATCAGTTTTCTCGGTTTCGCCGAAACCGAGACACTCGCGTTTGCTTAACCATGGTTTCGGCCGAAACCGCGGACCGCGAGTGTCGGTCTTTTCTTTGCGTTTTGGCAGAATGCGAGTCGGAGGATCCGACGGCATAATGTACGCAAAGTCAGAACCGAAAAACTGTTCTGCAAACTCCGACCGGCGTCTAAGCGTTCGTCGGTTGAAAGAAGCACAGGCGAACAGGCTGCTACGTCGTGGGCTGGGCCTAAGCAAGGCAGGCAGTAAGAGTGGAAATCTTTATGAGGTATTTGTTTCCCACAGGTTAAACAATTATTAACTTTTTCTGACATCGGCTGAGGCAAGAAAGAGTCCCCAACGGGGTACTTAGCTTTAGAAGTCTTCGAAGTAGTATTCGGTAGAAGTAATCTCTGGATCCGACCGACCGGCACTTGCGAACAGCTTCTGCTTGGCGCGGCAAGAAAGACTGAAGAAAATGGCGTCGACTGATGCTTTTATACCCGAAGACCAACAGAGATGACGTCGGGTGAAGTGCGACATCAGCCTAAGCCGGACCCGGACTTTGGAATCCGGCCGACTGAAGGGCTGCCTGACGACAGGACAACCCAGTTGTTATGACTGCAGATGCATCCATGAAGGACATCCAGCGACTGGCCCAGCAGAGGCCCTGGAGCCTGGTTTGGGTCTCGGCTGCCTGTCCTTATCTTTGCGTTTTTTATACATTCCGGTCGTCGGTTGCTCTGACGGCATGGTATAATTAAATTTCCTACCAAAATAATGTCAGGCGAAATCAAACCGACGTTTAATAGTTTGTTTGTTAAACCTAGCACAAAACCGACAACCTGTGACGTCGTGGTCTGGGCCTAGGCAAGGAATACAATACGAATGAAAATCCTTGAGGTATTTGCTTCCCACAAGAAATGCAATTGTTAACTTTTTCTAACATCGGACTGAGGCAAGAAAAGGTTCCCCAACAGGGTACTAAGCTTTATTGAAGACTTCGGTCTGAAATTCGATTTGAACATCTCAGGAGTCGGCCAACCGGCACTTGCGAAAGTACAGTTTTGTACCTACCATAAATGTAGATGTCCGAACTGGATAGCATCTGCAGTCATAACAACTGGGTTGTCCTGTCGTCAGGCAGCCCTTCAGTCGGCCGGATTCCAAAGTCCGGGTCCGGCTTCGGCTGATGTCGCACTTCACCCGACGTCATCTCTGTTGGTCTTGGGGTATAAAGGCATCAGCCGACGCCATTTTCCTCAGTGTTTCTTGCCCCAGATGCCAGTTGCCCTCTTGAAGGCTAAAATTTGGATAAATGCCAATGTTTCCAAAAGATAGAGATATACACAACAAAAAGCATGTATGTACATATATACACACACATACACCATAAAGACTCCCCACCAGCTAGCTATTAGGAGGGTAAACACCCTAGTAGTACCACAGTGGGAAGGAGGAGGGTAATCCTGACTGCAGATGCTATCCAGTTCGGACATCTACATTTATGGTAGGTACAAAACTGTACTATGTCCTTCATGGATGCATCTGCAGTCATAACAACTGGGTAGAATACCATAGCCAACTAGGGAGGAGGAAAAACTAGATTATGGTGTGTTTAGGATCCCTTGCAGTACAGCAGTGGCAAACCCTGCTCGGGATCTGGAATATAGAGGCAAATTATAATGCTTGGCAAATGTATGCACGGAGGTCCAAGTAGCCGCCTCAATAATGTCTTTGGTTGCCACTCCTCGTAAGAAGGCTGTGGTAGTGGCTGTTGCCCTTGTAGAATGAGGTCTTATGTTCTGTGGAATTAGTTTTCCATGGAAGGAGTAACAGAATCGTATGCAATTTCCTATCCATTTGGAGATTGTCTGTTTGGAAATAGCTTTTCCTTCCCTTCCTGTTGCATAGGCTACAAAGAGCTGGTCAGTTTTTCTGCTACTTTTTGTTCTGTCCAGGTAGTAGCGTAGCTGTCTATGTACATCCAAGGTATGCAGTATTCTTTCCCCTCTGTTTTGTGGGTTGGGAAAGAAGGTAGGTAGGTGGATTGCCTGGTTTAAAGACACTCTGGATACCACCTTAGGCATAAATGTAGGATTAGTCCTCATGGACACTCTATCTTGGTGGAAGATTAGGAAGGGCTGTACTGCCATTAGGGCCTGAAGTTCAGAAACCCTCCTGGCTGAGGTTATTGCCAGTAGGAAAGCAGTTTTCCACGATAGATGCTGTAGGTCTGCTGTTGCTGCTGGTTCAAAAGGTGATAGTGTCAACTTTTCTAGCACAAAGTTCAAGTCCCAAGCTGGCAATGGTGGTTTCCTTGGAGGTTTTACATTCTTGATTCCTCTGAGGAACTGCCTGAGTAAAGGATGTGAAAAGACAGGTGGATCAAAGCTGTATTCTGCTGATATAGCTGATGCATGTATCTTGATGGAGGAGTAGGACAGGCCTGTATGTAGAAGTTCTGCCAAATACTCCAGAATGTTAGGCATATCTATGTTTGACACATCTTTTCCTCTTTCAGTACTCCAAATGACAAACCTTTTCCATTTTCCTGCATAGTTCCTTCTTGTTGAAGGTCTGGGCTTCAAGAATAATATCTTTGACTCTTTGGGAAAGTTCTGGATTAGCTGCTGCTATGTGATGTTCCATGCAGTCAGTTGCAACGTTTTTAGGTTTGGATGCATGATGCTGTAGTTGTTCTGAGTTAACATCAAAGGCATCAGGGGTATTGGCCACATATTGTTCCGAGACATGCTCCTCAGCAGTGGGTACCAGTGTTGTCTTGGCCAGTTTGGAGCTATCAGGATTATCCTTGGACGTTCTTCCTTGATTTTTAGTAATACCTTGTGTATCAAGGGAAGAGGTGGGAATGCATATGCTGTTAGGCCTTTCCAGCTGAAGAAGAGCGAATCCACTTTCCATGCCAGTGGGTGGAATGCCCTTGTGCAGAATTTTTTGAGCTGGTGATTGAGAGGGGAAGCTAATAGATCTATCTGAGGCATTCCCCATTTCTTTGAGATGGTCTTGAAGATGTCCGGGTGTAGCATCCATTCGTGGGCATCCGATGTGGTTCTGCTTAATATGTCTGCTAGAGTATTCTCCTTTCCCGGTACAAACATTGCCTGTAACTGGATGTTGTAGCTGAGTGCCAGGTTCCACAGCTCCAAAGTCATTCTGCATAGGGGGTATGAATGAGTGCCTCCCTGTTTGTTGATGTACCACATGACTGTGGTGTTGTCTGTCCTTATCATCAACTGGCCCTCTTGGAGAAATGGTCTGAACTTTTGGATTGCCAGTTTTACTGCCAGCATTTCTTTTAGGTTGATGTGCAGGTGAAGTTGATCCTGCGTCCACAGTCCTTGCACGCATTTGTCCAGCATGTGGGCCCCCCATCCTAGGTCTGAAGCGTCTGTTGTGATGGTCTGGTTTGCTTGACATCTGCGAAAGGGTAGACCTGGGTTTGACTGGCATGCTTGAGCCCACCATAGGAACTCCTGTTTTAAGCATGGAATTAGTGGAATTTCTGTTTCTAGGCTGTGCCTGTGTTGGGACCATAAATTCTTTAGGTACCACTGTAGTTTTCTCATATGTAGTCTGGCAAGTGGGACCAAGATTATGCATGATGCCATGAAGCCCAAGGCCTGCAGTACTTTTCTTGCTGTTAACTTGTTCTGTTTTGTTAGAGCCAAGAAGTAAAGAGGGAGTTCTTTTTGTTTTCTGCAGTTAGGAATGCCATTTGTCTTACTGTGTCCAATTCAGCCAAGAATGTCCTTGTTTGGGATGGTATCAGCCTTGATTTTTGTAAATTGACTGTGTATCCCAGTGCTTGTAGCAAGTAAATGACCCTTTGTAAATCTGTTGTCAGCTTGCTTTTGTTGTCCCCTTGTAGCAGGCAGTCGTCCAGGTATGGGTAAATTTGAATTCCCTGTAGTCTGCAGTGGGCGATTACTGATGCCAGGCATTTTGTGAATACTCTGGGCAGTAGATAAGCCAAAGGGCAATGCTGAGAATTGATAATGCTCTGATCCTGCAAGAAATCTGAGGTATCTTCTGCAGATTGGTCGAATGGGGCGTGCAGGTATGCCTCCTTGAGATCTAGAGTTACCAGCCAACACTCCTTGCCCAGCATGGGAAGAAGTTGCTGTAGGGTCAGCATTTTGAATTTTGGGACAATGATGTATGTATTTAAGGTGGACAGGTCGAGAATAGGTCTCCAACTTTTTCCTTTCTTGGAACTAGGAATAGTCTGGAGTAGAATCCCTTTCCTTGTTCTGTTGTTGGCACTCTTTCCACAGCTCTCATGTTTGCTAATTGCATTATCTGTTGTAGAGCCTCTGTTTTTGATTTGGAGGTAGATTTGGCATTCCTCTTTTGACTGGTAAAGTGTGGAAGTGGAACCGGTAACCTTGATCTATGGTTTGTAAAATCCACTTGTCTTTTGTGATATAGTGCCAGTTCTTTGAAAATAAGGTTAATTTGCCGCCTAATGGAGCTGCTATTTGTTCCCTGGTAGGCGGATTTAGAGGTAAGTCACTGTGGTTGTGTTGTTGTAGTGGCAGTGGTTGTGTCTGTGCCTCTGTTGTTACCTTGCCACTGTCGTCCTCTGTAGGCACCTCCTCTGGATTGGTTTCTGCATCTGGAACGTCTATTCCTGCCCCTTTGGGATCTTGTGGAGTCAGGAAAGGACCAATTTTGGCAGGCCAGTTCCTGCTAAACCTTGGGGTTGAACCTGCAAGAAATCTTTAACCGTTTGAACAGATTTTGCCTTTTCTTCCATTTTCTTCATTACCTGCTGGGCAGGTGTACCAAACAAGCTGGTCTTATCCATAGGAGCATCTAATAACTTAGCTTTAACATGATCCGGTAAGCTTGTTCCTTTAGCCATGCATGTCTTCTTATCACTGTGCCAGTCATGGCTGATCTAAATGAAGCCTCCAGTGCATCATAGCCACATTTTAAGGAATGGTTACTAACCTGTTGTATGTTATTTACCATTTCTAATACATATTTCTTATCAATAGAATCATCAGAGGATAGCTTTTTTGTTAACTGATCAAGCATAAACTCTTGGTATTGTATCATGTGAAACTGACAGTTTAAAGCTCTAGCTGAGAGAGTAGCTGAGGTGTAGACTTTTTTGCCCCATCTGTCTAAAGACCTGGCTTCCCTTTCAGAAGGAATAGGGTTTTTAGCTGTGGTCGAGGCTACTGCCCTGGGACCCTGGGATATAGTTTGGGGTCTGCAAGTGGGGCCTTGTAAAGGTGGTGATGAGTGTCTGGTACCCTGTAAAATCTGTCTGGTTTGGCAGGGGCTGGAGGTAAAGAATCTGGTGCAGAGCAGACATCATTGAAGGCATCGTCCACCACAGAGAGGACAGGAGGTATAGCTAAGGGCCTGTGCTGTGGAAGGTGCAGAAAGGTCCCAAGTCTTTTTCTGGAGTCTGAGAAATCCTGCTGCTGCCATTGGAACTGCTCTCGCATGGCATGTAAGGTTTCCCCAAAGGAGAATTCTTCTGGTGGGGAAGCAGCTGGAATGGATTCTTCAGCATCTGATTCTTCATAATTGGAGAAAGGAGCCTCTGGCTGGTCTGTTATGTCTGATTCATCGGCAGAATCATCAGAGGACACAGGCTCGGGGGGCTCTGCCCTAGGTCTCTTCTCTGGGGGCTGAGAGGCCCTGTCTGGGTGAGATTGAGATCCCCTGATTAATGAAATTAAATCTTCTGCCAGAGTAAGCATTTGTGAAGTAGAAGAGGGCCTGGTTGTAGGGGGTTTAACAGGCACTGTTTTAGTAGTTTTGGCTGCTTTAGCCCTGGCAAAGGCCTTAATGGACATGGCTGCTGGAGGCCTAGCAGCACCACGTGCTGGGGTAGAGACATCCAAGGGAATGGTGTCTGATAAGTCAGTGGCAACCACCGTAGTGGATAAATTTTCTGAGGCCGATTCAAGAGAAGTAGCAGGGGCCTCAGTGGTAGTGATAGATTCAGCTGTACTTTGATCAGTTTTCTCGGTTTCGCCGAAACCGAGACACTCATGTTTGCTTAACCATGGTTTCAGCGAAACCGCGGACCATGATGTCGGTCTTTATCTTTGCGTTTTTAGCAGTTTGGGAAGTCGGAGGATCCGGCGGCATAATATACGCAAAATCAGAACCGAAAAACTGTTCAGCAAACTCCGACCGACGCCTAAGCGTTCGTCGGTTGAATGAAGCACAGGCCGAACAGGCTGCTACGTCGTGGGCTGGGCCTAAACAAGGCAGACAATAAGAGTGGAAATCTTTATGAGGTATTTGTTTCCCACAGGTTAAACAATTATTAACTTTTTCTGACATCGGCTGCTGAGGCAAGAAAGAGTCCCCAACGGGGTACTTAGCTTTAGAAGTCTTCGAAGTAGTATTCGGTAGAAGTAATCTCTGGATCCGACCGACCGGCACTTGCGAACAGCTTCTGCTTCGGGCGCCACGCGGCAAGAAAGACTGAGGAAAATGGCGTCGGCTGATGCCTTTATACCCCAAGACCAACAGAGATGACGTCGGGTGAAGTGCGACATCAGCCGAAGCCGGACCCGGACTTTGGAATCCGGCCGACTGAAGGGCTGCCTGACGACAGGACAACCCAGTTGTTATGACTGCAGATGCATCCATGAAGGACATCTGCTTCTGCTTCGGGCACCACACGGCAAGAAAGACTGAAGAAAATGGCGTCAGATGCCTCATATACCCCTGGCGCACTGACGTCAGGGAAGAAGCGACAGTAACCAACACCGGACCAAGACTTTGGAACTCTGGCCGACTGAGGGACCGCCTGATGGCAGGATAACCCAAGTGTGATGACTGCAGCAGTGTAACACGATGAACATCAGCCTTTAGCATCTTCAGTTTTCGGCTGTGGAAAAAAAAAAGAGGACTAGTCTACAGCAAATGTGCATGTCCTGCAATGCCTTCAAGGAAAAGGGTGGCACCATTTTTGAGAACAAGAAGTTATGTACTCACCATAACGTTCGATATAGTCCATCTCGCCTCACTTTCTTTCCCATGGGTACAGAGCCGAACCTCAGCACCGACTCTGCCATACTCTAGCACGAAGTCTTCAATTGGCTCGTGGCTCAGAGGTATCCCATGCTGCACTACTCCCTTTCCCCAGATCTTGTTTGCTGCAAGCTCAGGCAATCACACACCCCACACGCACAACACAGAGAGGAAGAATCAGCCCAACAACAAAAGGAGTACTAAAACCAGAACTAACCTCTAGGCCCTCCAGGAGGGTAAGAAAGAATGTGAGGCGAGATTGACTACATACGAACGTTATGGTGAGTACACAACTTCTTGATGTTATGTAGTCCAATCTCACCTACATTCTTACCCGTGGGACGGCATCCCCAGCACCTGAACCTTGGGCGGCTCAGTGGAAAATACTCCTGAACACTGTGGAACCAAAGGAAGATCTGCCTCTGGATATCAAATTCAATTTGTAGTGACTGATAAAGGTGTGAGGAGATGCCCATGTAGCTGCAGAACAAATATTATAAAAAGACATCCTGGCCTGAAATGCCGTAGAGGTAGACATCGATCGTGTGGAATGAGCCTTCACCTTAAAAGGTAATTCCTTACCGCCTGAGGCATAAATGAAGGAAATACAACTAGAGATCCATCTGGATAAGGTTACTTTAGAAAGAGGAGACCCAAGTCTACTGTCTGAAAACGAGACAAATAGCAGATCTGATTTGCTAAGATCCTTCGTTCTATGTAAATTAAAACACAGTTATCTATGAACATCTAGCTGGTGGAATTTAAATTCTGCCTTATTAGAAAATCCTGAGAAAAACACAGGCAGCTAAATAGACTGGTTGAGGTTAATAACCGAAGCAACCTTTGGCATAAAGGAAGGATTTGGTCTGAGAGAAACCCTATCCTTGTAAAATACCAAGTAAGGAGGTCTAACGGACAAAGCTTGGAGCTCAGAGACTCGCCTAGCTGAAGTGATGGCTACCAAAAATTGTCTTCCATGACAAATATTTCAAGTCAGAAGTAGCTGCAGGCTCAAAGGGAAACGAAGTGAGACACTGTAGCACAAAACTGAGAATCCATGGCTTTACGGGATCAAAGACTGGGGGCCAAAGCATCATAGTGCCCTTAAAAAATGCCTTACAAAGTCTATGCCCCATTAGACTGGGTTCATTAGCGACATGAAAGGTGGTGATAGCCGCTAACTGAAATTTAATGGTCGCGGCAGCCTACCCCTGACTGAAAAGCATGGAGAGAAATTCCAGAACTGATGAAATTGGTGCAGTGTAAGGGTCAATCTGCCTTTCATGAGCCCAGATGGAGAATCTTTTCCATTTACTGGAATAAATCTTCCTAGTCGAAGGCTTATGGGAAGAAGACAGAATATGAACTACTTCCAGAGAAAAATGATGAAGCCTGACTAGTGATGGAACTGGAGTAGCCAAGCTGTCAACCGAAGGGTCAGAAAAGAAGGATGGAACTGCCCTGACATATGAGTCATAAGGTCTGGCTGTGGGTCCAGAATCCAGGGGTTGTCCAAGAGATAGGGATGGAGAAAGGGGAACCAAATTTGACGAGACCAGTGTGGAACAATCAGAATCATTCTGCTTCCCAAGAATTGTGCTTTCTAAATAACCTTTGCTATCAGAGGAAGAGGTGGGAAAAGCATAAAGTAGACTGGAGGGCCAATCGTGAACTAGAATGTCCCTGGGTGTCTCCCCCAGGAGGGGGGGGTAAGGGTGAAGCAGCTGCTGCACTTGGTACTGAGAGGACTGGCAAATAGATCGCAGCAAGGCTGACCCCATCTGCGGAAAATCTGCTCCGCAACCTGCTTGTTCTGGGACCACTTGCGAGGCATCAGAATAGCTCTGCTCAACCTGTCGGCAATCATGTTGGACTTCCCCGGAATGTGCGTTGCCACAAGAAAGCGTTGGGAAGACACTGCCAACTGCCACAATCGAACAGCCTCTCTGCAAAGGGAATACGACTTGGTTCACCCCTGTTTGTTCAGATACCATACCACCAACATGTCAGAGTGGATTGCAATCGTCCCGAGAGGAAGAAAGCTCTGGAGTGCTTGCAACACTAATAGCACTGCTCTCATTTCAAAGACATTGATATGTAAATGTATCTCGTGCTCTTAGAACATGCCTTGGACAGTCCTGCCAAGATAATGCCCCCCCCCCCACCCAATCTGGGAGGCATCCGTGGTCACCATGGCAACTGGAGGAGGTGGAACGAAGGGCATTCTCCCACAGATTGCTGGTCTGAAGCCACCAGCGTAGATCCTGCTTGCACTGGTCTGTAATCATAATAACATGGGAAAGCGAAAGGTGTTGTAGGGACCACTGAGCAAAGAGCAGACACTGAAGGAGCCTCATATGTAGTCTTGCAAGAGGGCCTCATACGTAGTCTTGCAAGAGGGACTAGCATAACTGTGGCAGCTATTGCCTCCACAATTTGAGAACCATTTTTGCCTTTACCTTTTTCAGTGGAAGCAACGCGTAGACCTGTTGTTGCAAAACCTGAATTCTTTCTTGTGGTAAGAAAGCCCTCATGAGCACGGTGTCTAACTCTGTACCTATAAATGTGACACGTTGCGAGACAAGGCAGAATTTTCCCAGTTTAGTGTGATACCCAATCATTGACACAGCGCAATGGTGGTGTCCCTGGGTCTGTAGTAGTAAATGCCTGGTGGTGGCAGGCAGGAGCCAGTCGTCTAGGTACAGAAACACTTGGAATCCCTGACGTCTCAAGTGAGCAGTCACCACTGCCATACATTTGGTGAACACCCAGAGGGCTGTGGTGAGACCAAAGGACAGGGCTCAAAACTGAAAATGTCTGGCTTCCAGCCGGAAGCATAAATGACTTCTGGATGCTCTGTCCATCTTTATATGGTAGTAAGCATCCTTGAGGTCGATGGAGCACATCCATACTTTTTTACCAAACAATGGGAGAATAGACTGTAAAGTGACCATTCGGAACTTGGACTTTCTTACATGGAGGTTCAAGCGGCTGAGATCCAAGATGGGTCTCAGGTCCCCTGTTCTTTTCGGCACCAAAAAGAATATTAAGTATCTAATCCAAGCTGGTCTGAAGGGACATGCTGGATGGCTCCTTTTGCTAGCAGCTTTTGAACTTCTGAAGCTGCGGAATCCCTTTGACTATGGGCTGCATGTGAGATCAGCCTAATGGAGGAGTTAGCAATGGAATTTAGGGTAGTCATCTGGGCAATGATCTTCTGAGCCACCGCGTCAGAAATGTTACCCTGCAGAGACTCTCCAAGCTCTTTTAGGAGATCTCTTTGGAGCCATGTAAAATGTGACAAATAGTTCAGCAACAGCAGAGTAAAGGCCGCTGAAGAAAACATACGCTTCCCATACCGGTCCACGGTCCTAGACTCCTTGTTAGGGGGGATGGACGGTAGACGAAGTCTCAGCTAGTTCCTTCTTGGTGGCCGGTGCCACCACCATGGCATCTACTGGAATGCCCTTTGTGAGAAATTCCTTGTCAGCGGGGGCGGACAGGAACTTGTCAGGTCTCCTGGGGACTGGTTCCACAGTGTCAGGGGTTTCCTCACATCCATAGACAAAGATGATCCAGGAGTTCATCGAACAGGTTAGAAACCAAGAGGTGGAGGATTGAGACCCAAAGGCCTTCAGGAACACAGACTCCTCCTCAGATGGAGATTTGGAGGGCCAGTCGCCTCTGCTTCAAGATCTCCAGGATATGTGAGAAAGAGATATCTTCAGAGGACGACTTGGGGGACCCCTCAGACTCCTTGAGGTCGGTGTCTGAAGTGATAGACTCATCCTGGGAGTCGGTGTGCTTCCTCTTGCATACACTTTCTGGGGGGGCTCCTCAGGCCAACATTCTGGGGAGATCTCAGAAAGTTGGGGACCACTCATGGAGGTATCCTGAGGCCTTGGATCTCCGCTGTCCATGGACAGAGGGTGATAAACTGATACAGGTGCTGGAGGGGGTAGAGTGTGCCAGACGCAGCTGAGGACCTGGTCAGCATGCTCCGCATGACCTCGAAAGCTGAAGCCCCGGCTCCGAAGAACGACCAACCGTGGAAGCCCTCAGGACTGAAGGGATAAGGTCCAAAGCAGGGGCAGGGCCCAAGCTCAGCCGTGCCAAAGAACACAGCGGAAGGCTCGGAGTGAAAGAAGATCGACCCGAGAACTCTCCCTCGAGTCCGACCAAGGAACTATGAGCCCTGGACCCCGCGGACAGAGCTGACTGGGTCGGAGCGGAGATCGGAAGATAGATGCCAGGAAGGGCTACTGGAGCCGACGCAAAGGGATCAGTTGGAACAGACAACTCTGTCGAAGGCCAAGCAAGGCTCTGAGGAGGAACACACGATGATGGATGGGTGACAGGCTCCGGGGCCGATTGGGCTTGAGCCGAAAACAATTTGGCCAACACCGGTGATTGGAGCAGTCTGTGTACCACTCTATCCACATCATCGTCCGAGAGAGTCCTGGAGGACCTAGAGGATAAGGTCAGAGATCTGGATCACCCTACAGAAGGAGACTTGAGAAGGAGAAACTGGTCTAGAAACTGGAGACCGGCTCCGAGAGACTGGGAGCCAATGTTGACTTGGTCAATTCATCCACTTCCTTTGGCCCCAAAGCCAATGGAGCCAAGGAAGCTAAAGTAGACTTGGCAACTTTCTCTGGCGGCTCCGATAAAACTGATGGAGCCGGAGAGTTTTTTTTTTAAACTTAGAGGTCTTGTCTGCTTTAGAGGGAGAGGACTTAGAACTGGAAGCCCTCTCCAATTCTTCTTCGAAGGAGGGTTTCAGTAATCCCTTCAGAATCAGTTTGTTCTTCCTCTCTTGAACGCGCGGGCTAAAGGAGTGACAGAACACACAGGATTCTTGGAGGTGGATAGCCCAGGAATATACGCACAGAGTGCCCATAAGTAAAAGACATTTTATATCCACACTTACCACATTTTTTGAAGCCCGAAAGCTTGTGTTCTTTTGTAACCTTAAACATATTGCACACAATATCAGAAGACAAACCTGACACCAACAACAGAAAAATGCTGGAACTATGCCTCTAAATTAAACGGTCATAGAACAATAAACACCACAGGGAAGAAAGAACCTCTAACTAAAACGGCCCTGACAAACAAAACAAGGGAGGACTAGGTCCTCTAGGTTAAACGGTCCTAGCCCAAAGGGACGGAGCAACACCGGAACAAGCACACACAGGTAAACTGGGACATACACAACTAGAAAGGAGGACTAGGTCCTCTAACTGAAATAGGCCTAGTCCATTAGAAGGGAAGGAACGTAAACAGGATACCAAGACAAAAAGCCAAACAGGCTACACAGACAGCTTTTTCAAAAAACAGAGACTAGCTATGAAAATAGCTTTTGGAGCAACAAACTACTGAAGTAGAAGACAAATTATACTTAGCCACGGCCACGAGCGAGACCACGCCTGAGTGTAATGAGTGGCAAACGAGATCTGGGGAAAGGGAGCAGTGCAGCATAGGATACCTCTTAGCCATGAGCCAATTGAAGACTTCGAACTAGAGTATGGCCGAGTCGGAGCAGAGGTTTGGCTCCGAACCCACGAGTAAGAATGTAGGCAAGACTGGACTATATAACATCAAGTATTCAACAACCTGACTGAAAGGAGGCATGCAGAAAGTGAAGAAAGCAAGGACCTATAAATCCGGAGTTACATGTCATTTAGCAGTATTCCTCTATTTGAACTACTGCTGAAATTATGAGTTTATCACACAGCTGCACTATGTTCATCACAGATGGGAAAAGTACTTAAGTAGCTGAAATCTGGAGCTCTGACCACAGGTCTAGAGTGAGTCAGCACGCCCTACAAGACTGTACTGGCAAACCAAGATCTACCTTCATGAAAAGAAGTGAGAGAAGTCCAAGTTGCTGCTTCACACATTCTGAACTAAAACATTCTTAAAAGAAAATTGCTGTAATGGCTGCTTCTCTAGTAAAATGTCCCCTTTAAGTGACCAAGAAAGGACTGTGTGGTAATCCCAGCAAAAAACAATATACTTAGCTAGCCACATCAGAGTTTGCTTAGACACCAACCTGTTTCCTCTAAATTAAAGAACAGTAGCTGCTTTAATTTCCTGAAATCACTGGTTCTGGCCAGGTAAAAAATGGACCACCTATGCACACAGTCAAAGCAAAACCCTCTTTCTACTGCCCACAGCTTTATGAAAAAGCCTGACAGTTGAAAGGGTTGATTTAAACCAATTTCAGACGAAACTTTTCACATATGAATGATTAACCCATTAGAGACCATCTGTGCTGGTGCAAAACGGTGTTAATGCCTGCAGCTCAGACGTTATGCAGGCAAATGTGACAGCCAGCAAACATTTTCTAAGATAAGAACTCCACAGAAAGTACAGTTGTGTACACTTACCATAAATGTAAATGTTTGAGTGTATTCACTGCTGCATTCATTACATTTGGGTTATCTGCCTGCAGGTAGCCCTCAGACGGCCTGAATACCAGAGTCTTGGGATTTCTGCATCGGATGCTGTCGCTTCTTCCATGACGTCAGGACATCATGGGTATAAAACATGCAGCCGACACCATTACATCAGTTTTATTTGCCCCCGATATCAGGAGCCCCCTAAAAAGGGAGCAATTATATGGTGTGGATCACCGCCAGCAAAAAGTAAAAACCAATGATATAAGGTGTGCCAAACAAAAAGGATAGGAAGTAAAGAGAAGACAGGGGACTGGAGGGAAGGAAAACAGGGCTGCAACAGTGAATACACTCTAACATCTACATTTATGGTAAGTGTACACAACTGTACTGTGTTCTTCATGTTTCACTGTTGCAGTCATCAAATTTGGGTCGATTCCCAAAGCTGAGGATGGGTGGATGCAGTCAAGAAGCATTAGGGCTGGCAAGCCGGCCCTGTAAGACTGCTGTAGCAAAACCAGCTCTGGATTTAGAAAAGATAGGTAAGTGGTAATGCTTGGTGAAGGGGAGTATACAGAGCATCAGGTTGTAGCTTCCAGGACTGTCCCTGGCAGGGACTTCCCTTGAGAAATGCTGTAGAGGTTGACGTAGCCCTAGTGGAACGTGTTTTGATCCCCTGTGGGGCAGTTTTCCCATGATGTTTGCAGAAGAAATGGATGTAGTGTGCTATCCATGAAGAAATGGTTGGCCCTCTGCCCCTGTAACAAAACTGACAAGCAGCTGGTCAGATTTTCGGGAAGGTTTAGTCCTATCCAGATAGAACCTAAGCTGCCTGGGCACGTGCAAGGAGTGCACGATTCTTTCCCCTGGATTCTGAGCCTTAGGAAAAAAGGTTGGCAAATGAATGGATTGGTTTAAATCCACACTACATACCCACCTTTGAAATAAATTATGGGTTAAGTCCTGTGGGAACCCTGTCCACATGAAAGATAATAAAGGGTTCCACGACCACACAGGCCTGCAATACAGACACTTTTCTTGCTGAAGTGATGGCTAGAAATAAAGCTGTTTTCCAGGAGAGGAATTTTTAACTCTGCTGAAGCAGCAGGTTCAAAGGGTATGCGTGTGTTTTTCCAATACAAAGTTAAGGTCCCATGCTCGAGTGGGGGCTCTTACATTTTTTGGCTCATCTCAAGAACTGTTTGACCAGAGGATGAGAGAAGAGGGGTGGCTCAGTATTACAATGAGCTGAGATGGCAGAGGCAGGAATCTTAACTGAAGAGAAGGATAGGCCTTTGTGGAACAGTTCTACTATATCAGGTAAGCTAGGCACATTAGTGTCCATTCCTTGAGATGGGCTCCAAGAAAGTACAGTTGTGTACACTTTCCATAAATGTAGATGTTCAAGTGCAATCACTATTGCGGTCATCACATTTGGGTTATCTGCCTGCAAGTAGCCCTCAGCCGGCCTGAATAGCAGAGTCTTTGGATTTCTGCATCGGATGCTGTCGCTTCTTAAATGATGTCAGGTCGTCAGGGATATAAAACATGAAGCAGACGCCATTTCATCAGGTTTCCTTGCCCCAGATGTCAGGTGCCCCCACAACAGGAAGCAATTATATGGTATGGTACACCCCCATCAAAGCAAATACACAAGAAAAAATAAATACACCAAACAATAAGCAAAGGTAGAGCCAAGAGAAGTCAGGGGGATAGAGGGAGGGTAAATAGGACTGCAACAGTGAATACACTAACATCTACATTTATGGTAAGTGTACACAACTGTAATATGTTCTTTGTGTTTCACTGTTGCAGTCATCACAATTGGGTTGATTCCCAAAGCTAAGGAAGGGAGAAGATACTTAGAGTGCATTAGGGCCAGTTATTAAACCCTGCAAGACTGCTGTGGTAAATCCAGCTCTGCATTTAGAAAAGATAGGCATGTGGTAATGCTTGGGGAAGGTATTACAGAGCTCCAGGAAGCAGCTTCTAGGATGTCCCTGGTAGGGACTCCTCTGAGAAATGCCGTAGAGGTAGATGCAGCCCGGTGGAATGTGATCTTATCCCCTGTGGGGTAGGTTTTCCATGGTGCTTGTAGCAGAAATGAATGCAATGGGCTATCCATTTGGAAATGGTTTGCTTTGAAATGGCCTTCCCCTCTGCCCCTGCAGCAAAGCCAACTAGCAGCTGTTAAGATTATTTGAGAGGCTTAGTCCTGTCCGAATAGAATCAAAGTTGTCTGTGCACGTCCACAGAGTGCAGTATTTGTTCCCCTTTGTTTTGTGGATTAAGGAAAAATTAGGCAAATGAATGGACTGATTTAGGGCCACACGAGACACCGCCTTGGGCATAAAGGAAGGATTATGTCCTAAGGGAAACCTTGTCCGCATGGAAGATAATGAAGGGTTCCACTATCATGAGGGCCTGTAATTCAGACATCCTTCTAGCCATCACTTCAGCAAGAAGAAAGGCCGTTTTCCAAGAAAGGAATTTCAACTCTGCTGCTGCCGCTGGCTCAAGGGGGGGGGGGGGGGGTTCTTTTCCAATACAAAGTTAAGGTCCCAGGATGGAGTGGGAGCTCTCCTGGGGCGTCTCAAATTTTTGGCCCCTCTAAGGAATTGTTTTAGCAAGGGGTGAGAGAAGAGGGGTGGCTCAGTACTATAATGTGCTGAAATGGCTGAGGCATGAATTTTACTTGATGAGAAGGAAAGGCTCTTGTGCAGCATTTCTGATAAGTACTCTAGAATATGAGGTAAGCTGGGCACCATTGTGCCCATTAAATTAAGCCTGGATCCAGGAACAGTATCCTTTCCACTTTTCAGCGAAGGATTTTCTAGTGCTAGGCCTCCTTGCCTCCAGAATGACATCCAGCACCTGCTTACTTAGGGATGCTACAGGAGAGCTCCAAGGATTAGCCAAGGCTGCAAGGTTCAGGGCTTGAAGCTGAGGGTGGAGGATCTGGACCGCCTGCTTGGACAGCAGGGAAGGGGTCTGAGGCAGGTGCCAAGGTTTTGGCAGTGTCATACTGCGCAAAATGGGGTAGACCAGTGCTCTGGCATGGCCAGTCTGGTGCAATCTGCAGTGTCCTTGGCTTATCCTGTTTGATCTTTAGTAGAACCTTCGAGAGGAGAGGCAGAGG